>NC_049169.1:174018025-174373025 GCF_009769625.2 Cygnus olor
TGCAAAAGAAAAAAAAGAAAAAGAAAAAAAAAACTTTTCAGAGCTTCATTTATCCTCAGAATTCATGAGATCTGCCCAGCCTCATTAGAGCGAAGAAGTAGAACAGGAGTAAGGTGATATGTCACTATTCTTTCAACAAGAAGGCTCAAGCCAAGTAAAGCGGGTAGAAATACATTATTTAAAGAGAAGGAATCATCCCCTTTGCCTAATGCTTAGCATAATATATATTGAAAAAAAAATCTTTTAAAAATTATATCTGAAAAGCCAGTTCTCCCTAATCTCCATCAATGTCAGCTACTCACCCTAAAAATTATACAGTTCATATTCAAATCTACATCCCTATACATATGTATAGGCATATGTGTATACATACATAGAATTATAGAGTGACCCACTCCACCTGCTTCTTTCTTTGAGAATTATTTAGTCTTATAAAAATGGTATTATTGTTAAGATTTTTTTTATTTTTTTGTGGATTGGAAAATACAGTATGTAAAGAATTATTTCTTCATTTTGCTAAAGGCTCTCCATTTTCCTTCTCAGCAATATCTTTAAGTGCCTAAGATGATAGAATATTAGGAAAATAAAATGTTATTTCCTTCTTTTTCAGAAGTGAATTTATGCCCACAGGACATGCCAGATTTTAATGCTAAAGAGCTAATTCCTCTTACGCTCTACATGTGCACTATAGATGGAATCTCACCAAAAAGAGTTCTAAGTGCTTTGCTAAAGAAGCTTAACTGTGCAGAGGAATGACCAGCATTAGGGATAAGAGAATCCCTGAGCCTCACAGAACTCCTTTGAAACTGGGATTTTGGTATCATCAGAAATTCTGACTTCATGAAAAAGATCTGTCATTTTCAAGTCAGAAGAAATGGCTGAATTTTCTACATTTTCTCATAAAATTGAAATTCTTAAGCACTCGTTGACTTTCCAATCTCATTTGAGATCCTTGAATAATTATTTGCTTTGATTGATGTTATAGTGTATATAATACTTAATTATCTGAATTACTTATAAAGTCTGTTGCATGTGCTACTAATATTTGATTCATTATAAAATTACAATACAATAAATTTATTCATTTTCCATGGTCTTTTTTTTTTTTTTCTTGCTTCAAATATACTCAAGATTTAGGTATCTTTTACTGTAATATATTAATAATACAGAAAAGTGGAGCTGGTTTTGATTAAACTTCTTCCTTTAATTATTTCTTTGGCCAGCTACACAAATGAGATGACTGCATAAAAGCAAATAAATTGTGAAGGAACTAAGACTAACACTGAAATATTCACATCAGTCACTTAACAGTTGTTAGGTATAGACCAGAAGCAATTAATATAAACAATAGATTTAAGCCAAATACTCAGTTGGACCTTTATGCTCAGTATTGTGGAACTGCTGATCTGTTAAAGGACACAGTGGCTGATGTTTGTTTGTGGTATCCCTATAGCATGTCTAAAAATATCATTATGGTTAAAGATTTCTGGTGACACCTCAAGAGCAAACAGTTACAGTTTTTAGAAGTTTTCATCATAGGACATATATCATTAACTAAACATTGCATGGCTTTTTTTCTTTGCATATGAATAAGTTTTTTGTTGTTTGTTTTTAATAATTCAGACATAAAGAAAAAAAATGTAGCTGTAGGAGCAGGAAGTGAGACATGTGAAGGTGGACAGCACAATTCCTAAGTAAAGAAAAGACATCCTGGAGTAGTTCAGCAGCTTCCAAGATTCACTTCAACAACTAGATGGAGCATTGCTCCTAAATAAATGGAGACAAAGCTGATTCTGGTCCAGAGGAAGCAAAGACTGCTGTACTCCTTCCTTATTGTCATTCTTCTCTTTTGGCTATCATCAGCACGGTAAGGCATTCTTTTCCTTCTGTCTTCTCCCTCCCAGTTACTGGGATTTATGTGTGATTTTACAGTCTCCACAGTGTCCTGTCTCCAGGAAGAGCAGACTAGCAATTAATCCATATTAGAAGTCCATAGAAAAATATAGACCTAGATTGGCACAAAGGACTCTCTAAAAAATCCTGAGACTCATACCATTCCCTAAAGCCTGGGTAAAACAAGTTGCTGTGATCTGAAGTATTACACGAGTAGCTATCTCCACAGACAGAGGCAAAATGCAGAGCTGTGATTTTGGGCTTTTGAGCTTTAGGTCTATCTGTTGCATATGTACATTAGTGGTTATTCATATTACTGCACATATGTGCCAATTACATGTGTGGAGAAACTCTACTCACAGATTCTACAAATAACTTTAAGCTGGGATCGTGCAGTGCACTGGTCACCAGGTTTTTTAAATGGGGCAACCATAATTCCTGTTCTAGCCATCTGGCTGGAAGTTAGTTTACTTTGTGATATGGTTATGCTTGCAAAAGTGCTGATCTTGTTACCTGCACCCACTGCAATTTTTCATGCATACCTATGTATGACAGATAGGAAGCCTTGCCAGGTGGCACGGGCTGGTGACAAATCCTAAACAGCCACACCATTAGTGTGTTCTGTCTGTGCTCTAACATGAGGATTAACAGGTGCAGAAGGGGTTCCTCCAGCCTGCTACCTCAAGCTTAATTTTATCCACTAAACTTAATTACTGTATTTACATCTTTCTACAATTATGCATTTTCATGTGCATAACCTACAGAAAACCAAACCAAACAAAACCCAGGGATACCTAATAAAGACCAAAATAAATAAATAAATAATCCCAAAACAACATCAAAACTCATTTAGCAGGAGTATTATTTATACATTTAAGTGAATAACACAAAGAGGAATTTAATTCAAGTACCTCCCTCTCCCTCCCTGGTTCTACATCTGAATAGTTTGTTTCTGATGTAGATTATAGGAAGATGTATTTTCAAAGAACAATATTTTAAGAAGGAGCCAGCAGTGTGTGTTGTTGTGTGTCATACAAAAGGAATTATACATTTATTTCCTCTGGTACATCTTCTAAAAAGCTGAGATTATGAAGGGTCTAGAGGGAAAGATGTACGAGGAGCCACTGAAATCAGCCTAGAGAAGAGACCATGGGCTGACCTCATTGTGGCCTACAGCTTCCTGGGGAGGAGGAGTGGAGGGACAAGCACTGATCTGTTCTCTCTGGTCACCAGTGATAGGACCCAAGGCAACAGCATGAAACTGTGAGAGGGGTGGTTCAAGTTAGTAAAGGTTTCTTTACTGAGAGGGTTGCTGGGCATGGGAAGAGGCTCCTCATGGTCACAGCACCATTTGGACAATGCTCTCAGACATATGGTCTGATTTTTGGGTGGTCCTTTGTGGAGTCAGGATCCAATGATTGTTGTGGGTCCCTTCCAATTCACGATATTCTAGGATTCTATAAGACCTGTCTTTTCGCTCCTTTAAATTTGCACTTGAATTTCTGTGCTGCAAGTCAGGGATTTGCAACTCCATGATCTGATTTATAGTTGCCATCAAGTACCTTGAAGTGCAGATTTGCTTGTGACCACTGAAATGGAGGTACAAAGGAAGATCAGTCTTTCAGAAATTCATTCCTCATATATGCTGTCAAGAAATACCAGGTAGGGAGGAACAAACGAGAACTACAAAATAAATTATAATGAAAGGTGCAGTACAGATCTGTAAAACTACATCAACATATTATGAATGTTTTGGTGAGGTGCCTTTATCTTACTCCTTTGCACTCATGCTTTTTCTTTGTATGAAAAGAAATCTCAAAGCCCCAGCACTAAACTCTGAAAGCTAGTCCTTTACCAGGGTCTCTAGTTAGCTTCTCTACAAGCTTTTAAGGAGTACTGGTCTCAAACTGTTGTGGCAAAATGACAATGTTCAATTAAAATACTGTTTGAAATAAGAACTTTATATCCCTGCTGTAATATACTGCTTAATAATTGACAAATTGTATGTTTGAGAATTTAAATCTAGTTATATATATATATATATTTTAGAAATAAGAAACATTAGGATTTGGTTTAAATAAGATGAAGTCTTTTTTTTTTAATAACTCAGAATGTGTGTGTGTGTGTGTGCTACAGATCGCACTGAAAACTCTGGCAATTCCTTTCAGCACATAGCAGTTTCTTGAATGATGGGCTGTTTTGTCCTCTCTGCTGCTTATTTTTTCTTCTTTTTCCTTGGCTTTGATTCTGAGGACAGCAAGCTCTTTTCATCTTGCTGGAGATATGGCTCTGCATAAATCACTCAGGAGATCTCACTCTACCCAAGCAATTTTATGGTAAAAAAGGAATTCTTCCTTATGTCTGTATAATTTTTGTTGTGTAAAACAGTACATGGACCTCAAAGCCAATCTGACTTTACTGTGGACCCTCCTTGTTCACAAAGTTTGTCTTGTGAATTATAGTAGCCATAACATCTTTTGCCTTTATATTATGCAGCAGTAGATTGCAATTTTTCAGTTAGTTTTTGCACATAAGCTTTTATTTTCCTTGTACAGAAACAGCCTGGAGAGATGGAGGGGGGTAAGTGGGAAGGGGAAGAAGTGGATGAAAGGGTGAAAATCGAGACTTATTGATAACTATTTCTGTGTTGACTTAATGGAAAAAAAGTGTTATTTGGTTTGGAAGTATCAAGCAGCTTCACTAGTAATCCGAGAAGAAGCCAGCTGAAGAATTAAATACGGTTATAAAGCATCACATAAATGGAAGAAGAGCACCCCCGCAAAAAAAAAAAAAAAAAAAAAAAAAAAAGCCTGTATATTTTAATTACATGGTGCTACGGTACAGACTTAGTTTTGCATTTCTATCAGTCCTTCTCTTGATCTGTTATATGGTTTAGTAATTAAGAGACTTAAGACAAATTATTTGATTTATATTCTCAGCCAGGTCTGGACCCTACTAAGCACTAATTTTAATGAAGTTTTAAGATGCGCACAAGAGTATGCAATACTTTACTGAATGAACATGCAAAGTTTTTTGTGCTGTGGGGTGTTTCTGGAGTGTCCATGAAAGTAATAGGAAAAAATGAACCTTTTGGTTGTGGGAAAATTTTGTTAAAAACATGGACTCACAACTTTAGCAGGAGAGAACAAAATTGTTTTCTCAGATATCTGGATATATCTAGAATACATTACGGGAATTGCACTTCTTTTAATAGAACAAAATCTCAAATTTAATCACGTAGAGCATATACAAAGTTCAAATTTCATTAGATCTCCAAGAAGAAATAATATCTTATGAATTTAGTGCTTGAATCTGATTTGTTTTCAGAGAATTCTACAACATCAAAAAATTTCATGGAGTTTTCCATAAACAGTCTATTTTGCATAAACTTTATTTATTTATTTATTTGTTATTCTTGCTTTGTTAGTGTCAAGAATAGGTCAGGAGAAAACAAAACAAAACAAAAACAAACTAAAATAAAAACCAAAACTGAGCTTATTCATTTTGGCTACACCAAATCATTGTACATTTTGTAGTCTTTGCATTTAGAAAGTATACAAAGCATTACGCCAGCAGTATAGTTAGGAAATACTTTCTTTTGCCTGATATACGGTAATCCATTTTCTAGATCTTACACAAAACTAAGCAAACAGATATTACAAGCTATTTAAAAGTGAGATAGTCATAATGAAAAAACAAAACAAAACAAAACAAAACACCAAGAGCATGAAATTTCCTTAAATAACTGACAATTTTACTTCATGCCTAGGAATTTTGCTGTTACATGTAAATACTGTATTCATCACTCTGAGCCACAAGATGCATTTTTGCAAGGAAACCAGGGCTTAGTCATTGTTAATTATTGGAGGATTTGCTGGACATTTAAGTGGTACCTGTTACAAAAAGATGAATATTATCTAAGCAGTATGAAAACAAGGGCTGTATACACAGATAAGGAGAGCAGTTTAAATTCCATTTTAGGAGTCATGCAAGTATGTGTCAACCATAATAATTATCATCACAGGTTAGAAGGTTGCAAGAGACCAAAAACTTGTTTATGGATTTGTAATCTCTAGTGGCCACAGGTGTCCAAATGTGTTTATTCGTTTATCCTCTTCAAAAGAGGGAAAAAAAAAAAAAAAAAGCAGAGAGGGGAAGAGTCACGACAAGTTAAATCTGAGCAATTCACACTTCAGACTTCAGTGTTGAGATTTTGGTAAGGAACAGAGGGTGAGCCCTTGAAAAACTCCCGGCCAGCTACTGTAAATACTCCTTTGCAGCATTGAAATCTTAAATAGTATTTTTCTTCCATTTAACCATTCCAGTGGTTAAGAGGTGCCCTGCAACAGTTTTCACTCTCCCACTCTCCATCTCCCTCCCTTGCTTTTTTTTTTGTTTGTTTGTTTTTTGTACTTAAGATTTCCAGGGGGAATGGTGTCTATAAATTAAACTAACAGGCCACACTGTTATAAGATTATTGTCTAAGTGAAACAGATTTATCATCTTCATTTTTTTCATTTCCTGTACTAAGATTTCTGTTAAATGCATATTACTCATGAATGACAAAAGGACTAAAAAGTGGCTATTTCTCTCAGGGGCGTGGGAATCAGTACATTAAGAATGTGTTTATTTCTCAGCTAATATTCTTCACCAGTAACTGATTGTGCTTTCTGCCAGATTTTGTGCTCTGCTCTCTAAAAACTGTATATATTATCAGGTGAGGTTGCACGTGTTAATCCACTGAGACCAATGAAAGCTACTGCCTCTCTTTACACCTCAGGACACTGGCATTTTTCATCCGTCTCTTGTCACCTTTCACTTCCTGGCCCCATGCTTGTGTGTTGGTTTGAGATTGCCATCTAGAAGTACAGTTACCTGTGTTGCAAATGCAAATTAGAGATCCATGGAGAATTTCACCTCTCATAAAATCTCAGTTTAAGGCACCCTGGATTGAATTAATCATTATTAGTACATTGCAGTCTGCTTTAATTAATATGGTCCATTAACATATAATAAAAATTCAGAAATGTAATTGAAAATTGTCAAAAGAATCTAACTGATAATAAAAGATCTATGCCCAGGTGATATTTTCAGTTTTAAACACATAGGAACAGCATTAAATATCATCTGCTTTGAGTACATCTGCTTTCATCTGGAACAGACCCCAGGTGAGCACTGCACACATTTACCACTAAGCTTCCTTCTCTTCACAGCCCCCTTTCTCTGGGGTGTAGAAGCTGTTGTGTGGTTTTGGACGAGAGCATGAGAAGCTTTCTGTCTTTGGGTATATGATATTCTTTCTTTATTTCTTTTTTCTTTTTCTTTTTCTTTTTCAGTTTTCCTCGGTATGCAATACAAATGGCATGGTTTGACAGTGGCTGCAATGACATGGGAGCACTGTGCAAGCAATGCTATCTGCGGTGTTCTCTGATTACAGACTCTCGTAAATGAAAATGATGTGCCTCTTTTTCACCTGTCCTTAAAACATATCTTGGGTAATACATAACATGGATAAGGGGCAGATTGAGGGTTTCTGCATTCTGTTCTTCTCTCTTCTGTTTTGTTGAATTGTTTTATTTCAGTTTCCACATATGTGAAACGGAGTACTGAAAAGTAAGGCATATCACATCACTGCTGCTGCAACAACTGTGGAGACATCCCTGCCTTAAACTCAATTTGACTTTGGTAAAACAGATCTGAGTATGTTCAAGCACTTACCTTGCTTCCAGTCTGAAGTTTTCTGCCTGAGTAGTACTCCACAGTGGTTATACTATATCTAATATCTCAGTTAAACTCTTGCACTGAGATGCCTCCAGGAGCTGCAATCACATCAGGGGTAGGTGTTACCAGTATCAACAACTCCGATGCTGAGCTAGGATAGGTAAGTTAGAAACTGCTTACAAGGCTCCCAGAATTCTCAACTGAGAGAGACAGAAAGACAGGTATAAAAGTAATTCAAAAAAAGTGACTCACAAATCTAACAATAGTTAAACTCTTAAATACTCTGAGTTTATTCACTGTGATATATAAAACAGAACCAGGGACCGATCATTGGCTCTGAGTCCAGTTAGCAGCAGCTGATTCATAACCCATGCTGTTAATGCTGGCCCACTCCAGCTAGTTGGAGGCAGCTAGCTGGAGCAGTCCAAAATAGATCAAGTGGTGAGCGTTAGCTCAGTCCACAGGGAAGCAGTGTGGACAGTTGGGGTCCAGCACTCAGCCTGGCTCGCTTTTCTTTAACGGCTCTTTTTTTATTAAATTATGAATGTATCTAGGTCTACAAATCCCACCTACCCTGAGGCATCTGACTGAAGTCACAAAGTTGCCTTGTTCAGTTAAGCTCCCCTCTCAATCAATAGAGAAAAACACACATCCGAAAAGCAATTTGTCCTATCATCATATAGGCAGTGTCATAAGTCTGAAGTTAAATAAAATTAATACATGTCCTGTTGCTCTCCATTGACTCTGGAGGAACTAAAAAAGCTTCTGTCTTTCATTATGTAGCTAGTTTTAGACACATAAATTATTTCTTATTGGCCTAAATTTTATCTATCATCTATATGCCTTTCCCTTAAATGGGTGTTTTAGCCAAAAGGATACAAAAATATTAGGTAAGATGGGGAAGTTTTGCTGACTTTTTTTTTTAATTTATTTTTTTAATTTATTTATTTTTTCCTGTGGTATCAAGATCTGGTAAAATAAGGACCAAATTACTCTTATAAGTAATGGATTACAACGTCCCCGTTTACTATAATCTCATCTCTAACCACTTACACAGTAATTGTTTGACAAAAGACTGACACTCTTCTCTGTTTTCTGGTTGTGATCCTGTAGGATTGCAGCCATTAAAGAATCATCAAGCAGAAGAAGTGCAAAGTCTTTGCTGCCCATTTTTCAAGCACCTTTGTTAAGGTTTCTCTTTTTTTCATTTACTTGTAGCACACGATTTCTCCAGTAACGATGCGGTGGTACTTGATTTTCTTTCTACTTGACAACAGGCTTGATTAATTTTTTTAAATGCCTTTTTGGATTTAATTTCCTTCTCTTGGATTAGCAAATCAGACTGAGGAGAATTGGAAACAGATGTCTATTCTTTTTCCACAATATTCATATATTTAAATTCTTGATTAGAAAGACTGGATATATATATCTTGTGAAGCTATGGGCAAGTAAAGTATTATTTAGCATTTGGACTTCAGTCAATCAAGATAGTATTAGATACTTTAAAAATAAATAAGCTTCAAGTAAAAATGTTGATCTCAAGCTTAAGAATTCTCTTCAGTGTGTTAGTTTCCAGAGTCTTTAAGCTTTTATCAGTTTATATCAACAAGAAAATGTCATTGTCCATGTCTCATTATGAAACATGTTCTTAACTGTACCCGAGGCTGACTTTATCTGCTTGTATAGGTTTTGAACATGTTTTTCTTAAATTTCTCTCTTAATAAATAATAATTAAAAAGGAAAAACAAAAATAACAACAAAAAATATTCTGTTTGAAGTGCACCTCCCTTGTTTCTTAGCAGCCCAAAGGGCAAAAGACCTGCATACTAGGTCCTGTTCATCCAGCTTGAGGTCTTTTCACATATATGACAGAAGACTGTTGAGGTGTATGACTGGTACATTAAGAGAGATGATGAGGAAATGGGCTTAGACACTTTGATTCACACACCTTTCTCGCTGTCGTGAGCCCTGATTTATACTGGAATGCTGAGATCAGTGGAAGGGCAGGGAGGGAGATGTCTGATTCTCACATGAGGGGACATATATAATGTCTCAGAAAGTGTGTTTATTTCACTCACCTTACCATATTCCTAGATTAAAAACAAACAAACACACAAACAAACAAACAAAAAACCTTCTGTTATGTGGAAATAAATCACTGTTTGAATATCCTGTCATCCTGTTATGGTGCTGAGCTGTAAAGAATATGTTATGTGTGATCCAGTTTGTAGCAACAAAAAACTCCTTGGTGGCTTTGATAAAATTTAGTAAATCCAGGAATTTGCAAAACCGAACTCCAGTGTTTCAACAGACCTAGTTAAAACCCTCAATGGAGTGAATTTTCATGCACTAGACCCTAATACTGCAATTAGACTCGTCTGTACAGACAGGAGTGACATTCACCTTCATTTTGCTTGAGGGGACAATGGAGGATTGCACAGTTCATTGTCATTTTTTTATTAAAACAGATAAGAATGGACTCAGGGTTGTGACCCTTATATTCAGTCAGACCTCCAAAAATCACTCAGCTGCAGAGATAACATTCAAGATCACCCTCGAGGCTGTGTATGCTCTATAGCAAGAAAACCAAAAAGCCTACTGAAAATGCTAAACGAATACTTTTCCTGGCTTCATCCAAATGTTCTTGCTTTATGTACCTGTCTAGTAAGATCAGTTCCAAAAGTTTTGAAGTAAAGTGGAATTTGGACATCTTGTTTTACTGCTGGTAACGATAATAAATAATAGAAGCACAATAGCACTGGGCTCTAAACTCTCCTCCAGTTATGTACTGTACAGACATATCAAATAAGAAGGACTGAGAGATACTGAAAATATTCATTAAGTAGCAATAATCGCATTATTTGTCACTTCCTTTCTGTAGTAACACAGGAGAAGTTGTTCCATTTACCTATCTTTAGGTACATGTCTAATGCCTCTACCTTAAGATGTTAACTGCATTTTAAATTGAGCAGTCTATTCAGGGCTGAATCAATATTTGGGTAGTTGTCTATAATGACAGCAGTGAACAATAAATGTCCATGAGGTCAAGCAATACTGCAGATCATTTTTGATTGCAGAAGCTACAGAAAGAGGAACATAAGTACAATGAAGGCTCATTGTCTCCATGGGCTGCCATGCAAAATCCTACACTCTATGAATAAATAAATAAACAAATAAATAGCTATAAATTGGAGGCAGTAGTTGGAAAATGGTGGTGGAAGAATGACTTCTCTTATTCCTCCACATGATCAATAAAAAGGAGAGATTCCTCCCTCTGAGAGGAAATGGCTCTTCCCTGTTTTAAAACAACAAACAAACAAAATCTATGTGTGCTTTTTATTTGTTTGTTTGTTTGGCTTCTGTATGCTCCCTGAAGTACTTGGTAGTTCCTCTTCAATGAAGGGAAGTTGAAGTTGGCCTGCTGCAACAATGACAGTCTTCTCTCTCTTGACTCTCTCTGTCATCTTCCCTTCCTCTCCACTCAAAATCCTATATCCACTTTGTACTGCTATTCCTTGCATTTAGCACTCCAACATCTTATTATAAATTTCACTCACTTTTCTCCTAGCTGCCTGCCACAGTTTGTTGAGGAAGTGATTTCAGTGGGACAGTGAACTCTTTCAGGCCCTTTAAGTTGACAATGAGATGGAAAGCCATGGAGTGATGATTCAGCATTGTGGAGCAGGGGCTGCTTTGCACAAGCATCTAAACAAGTGTTGATGTCTGCTGAAAAAAAAAGAAAAAAAACTGCATGAAAATTACACAATCCATGAAACTTATTACACCCACAGTTTGCCAGTTGACTTCTTCCTTTGAATATGTTATTTTGGCTTCAAGTGAAACAATATTTTAACACATGTACTTCTACACATAAAAATCCTTTCAGATCTAATTGAGATAATGTTCCAATACCTATAGTAAATGCCTGTATGTCAAACATTAGAATTTCTGAACCTTATTTGTTCATTTAAATCATTTGTTTTTGGAAAGATCTTACAGTTTCTCCAATCTGTTGTTGTTAAGAACATTTGCATTACAAAATTCTTCAAAACCCTTAGTCCCTAAATCTTCTTCTTTGTTGCAGTGATTTACAGCTTCTAAATAATTTGCAGAATGCAATTTGTAATTAAGTGCATTATTACTCACATATGCAAATTCTAATGAATACTTGTCATGATTCTTCTATTTTTAATAACATTAATACTGCTATGCTGAAAATTTTTAAAGATCAGACCAATTTTTAATAGGTCAGTGTTCTTTTTATAATTACCTGACTCATTTATTTTGTTTGCCTTTGCATTAATATTACTTGTTTGCTTTATTTGATGGTGCTATCAACAGAAGAAGTAAACATCTCCACAGGTTTGGTGCAGAAAATAGTAGTAAATTTTAATCTCTGCAACATAATGTAGATATTGCAAAAGAAAGAAAAAAAAAGTGTGAATAATTTTTTCTTTTCAATAGGCAGGGAAATTTTATAGAAGAGTAGAAATGTATAGCTATGCCATATAGAGAGACATATTTCTACATCCACAAATGTTAGCAATAAACCAGCTAGGTTAGAAATAGCAAAATCATTCAAATTTTAATTGTGTGATTTAAATACGGTCACTTTCATGTTTGTGTCTTAATGCAAGGCTTCAGTTTTTATATCCCAGACTTTGTAAACTAAGTCCCAAATCAAAATTGAATCACATCTGACCAAAATCATGTAAATTGATCTGATCAAAATATCATTAAATCTTCTAAATCTTCTTTTCTCACAGGTGGGATCAACAACACCTAAAATATTTCTTTAATCTGCTCTTGAAAATCTTTCATGATCCTACAGCTTCCGAGGCAATCTGTTCTAGTGCTTAACTGTCCTGGTATTTAGAAAGCTTTTCTTAAAGTCTAACCTATTTGTTCTTACCTGCAATTTAAACTCATTGTGGTTTGGCCTATTCTCGTGTTTGAAGACTGTTATCGGGTCTCCCAAAGTATTCTCTTTGCAGAAATGAATGGTCTCAGTCTTTCATTACAGGTCATGCATTTCTAACTGTCTGATCACTATTGCTGTCTCCTGCCCACCCCATCCACTCGCCTCCAGTTCCTTTACAACTAGTTCATATCTTTCCCGACTTCCATTGTTTCCATTGTGCCCCAGTAAACATAAGTATTTAATTTCAAGCCTTGGAGCTTCATAATTCATATGCCTTTCATGCTGCACTCCTATTCATACATCCTGGAATGCTATATACACTGCTTTCTAGGTAATGCAAAAGTATGAATTTCTATGAGTACGATTCTGCCCTGGAACATTACAGCCACTTACTTCCTCTTGTGTTGGAACTGGCATCGTGAGGGAAGAAATACAAGACTTATTGACTGGGGAGGGCACCTTGCCTTTGATGACAGCATTGAGTGAGACTGAGAAAATTGGTGACTGCACTGCTAGCACTTTCTGTACATTTTACCTAATTATCCTGTTATGCCTGTAAAAGAGTCCAAGAGTCGTTGGAGTGGAAGCGAGAATATGGATTTTCTTTTTTTTCTAAATCTGTTGATCGCCCTTTTTAACAGGCTAGAGAATAAAGTTCCATTCTCTGTTTTATATTCTGTCACTTCTTTCTGTGCTTCTCTAGCCACATGAAATTCATATTCCTGACATGAAGTGCATCATTTCTTGAGACAGCAGAAGTGGAAGAGACATGCTACTACTTCAAACTTACTTCTTAAAACAGCTATGCCCTTTATTCTAGTCTGGACTGTGCAGGTTTGAACTCTTTCTGGATAAAGAGGACTGAAATGCCTGTCTTTCATTCCTCATACAAGCACTGCAATCTCATTTACCTAAAAGGATGGCTGTTCCCTGGCTGTATAAAACTACCTGGATGAAGTTGAATGATGTTTTTATCTTAGGCGAACTCTAAGTATGTCTAACAAACTAATTGATGCCAGAAAGGCTTAGGTACAAAAATGGACAATAAGGAAAAGAATATATTTTTTTCCTAACTTGCATAGGATGCATAAGAAAAGTATCTTTCAGTTGGGCTGGGGGTGGGGGAGGCAGGGATAGGTGTGGTAGTATGAGAACTTAGAACACTATATTAAGCAGCCTCTTCAAAATACAGGCATTTACAGCAGGATTACCTGGCTGCTTACTGCATTTTAAGTATCTGAATTATGCCTTACTTACAGATGAAGTACACAATCGTGTATCTGATCTTATATTAAGAATGTCATATGACCATTTCAAGGAAACACTGAATCCTAAGAGGAGCAGACAAAATCTGGAAGCTTCTTCACAGGGGTAGCAACTTGGGATTCAAATTGCACTTACAGATATTTCATCTTTAAGAGTTTAATTCTGAACTCTAAAGAAGAAAGCATTTGTGGAAGTGGCACAGGGACCTGTCTCAATATCATGGGTTGAATTTTCTTATATGAGAAAAAACCTTACCAAATTTTTAAGTGAATAGAAGAATAAAGGTCTTTTACAAGGAAAGGTCAACTCCAAAAACATTCCAATCATAACGACAGTCTACACTACCTAGAAACATGGGCAGACATTAATGGCTTTTGTGGGTCTTAATTGGTTTAATAAAAAGAGCTTTGCTGTCCATAGCTTCATGAGTCATCATGAAACAACTACCAACAGTTGCATTTGCCTCCAATTATGCTGCATTAGTAATATACAGGAATCAAATACTTTACTCAAGTAATAAGAGTCAATTCTTTCCATCTTTAGTTTAGGTGACTAACTTCCTTTTATTGGATATCATTGGATTACTCAACGAGGAAGTTATTATTCAATAAAAAATGTGACAACATTGTCAAGTTTTTGTTTAATAATTGGGTAAAATCTCTGACCACAGAGGTACTGCACTAAACATTTTCTGGTCTGTAGACATGGACTAAAACAGTGGAATAAGAAATCAACTGAAATTGTTCATTGTTCTAAATTAGACTGCTTGATTGTACTTGCAATACTATGTGAAGGTATTTCAGGTTGTATTTGACCTTGATTTTCATTTAACGCACAAGGAATAGTTGAATAGTTGGAATCTGTTGCAATGAGTCGCGTTTTTTTGTTGTTGTTGGTTTTTTTTTTTTTTTTTAATAAGAAATTACATCTTCACTGCAGCAGGTATGGAGGGTCAAAGCCTTAGCTGATGAGAATTAGATGCAATCAATGAGCTGTTATCCATATTCATCAGATGAAGATCTACACTAGAAATTTAAATTCTTATTTCCCAGAGTGTATTCATGCAAATCAATTTATTTTGGCAGTGTAATCAATACCTCTGCAAATAAAGGATATTTACCATAGCATAACCAACATACTCTGGAGGTCATTACAGTGATTTCATATTTGTGTTTCATCCATTATCAGGTAATATTACAAAATTCACAATGATTTCACTTATTTCTAGCAAATTAAATTATTTCAGTGTGATACATTTAAGAAGATCATGGGAGATTAGACCCATAAGTTTTACCACTGATATGGAACCTGTTCAGATATTCATATACAGTGCTCTCCTGCAACACCTTCTTCGTTTCTCACCAATTACTTATTAATTTTGACTGTAACCCAATGTACTGGACACAGTGCTCCTGTATTTTTGCATTTTTCAGCCTATCAAGACTAATCTTTCTGAAAGGGTTATTATAAATTTTTATTATTATTTTTATTTATTTATTTATTTTAAGTTGGTAACTTAAGAAACTTGTTCAGCACAGGAGAAGTTCAATGCCTGAATTTGAATGTTTTAAATTAAACCTTGATAATTTTCATGTAAGGTGATCTGCCATGTTGATGCTGAACATTTCACTGGATATTTCAAGTATGGAATTTTATTTATATCCTGCATTCCAAAGAACGATTAATTCTGTAACAGCGGATAGTCACTGAAATACCAAGCCATTCTACAAGAGGAAATGGATACCAGAGTTTGATATGACTAACTTGAACATTTAAGTAAGTTCTGAAGTTCACTGAACTAGTTACAGTATAGTACTAATGGTCATGAAATCTATCTTCCAGTTTCAGCTGTTAAATAAAAGATAGTGGTTCACCATCTGAGAGAGATTTCTGAAAAAAAGACCACATAAGCTTCTTCTACCCTACCCATGTAGTTCCAGAAGTTACTCGGAAAACACTCTCAGCTCTATTAACTCTATTACTGAATCTGCGCATTCACGTGGCACCTTTGGTCAGTCAGGACCTGTGGCTGAGAGAATCTCGTGTATACTTTGTAGGAAATGAAACAGCATATCATCAAGGCATCAGCTAGTGATAGCAAAGCATTCAGTCATCCATTTAACAGCAAGTTTTTCAGTATGACTGGTGAATTTTAACATGGCAAACTAAGCCAAAGTTTTCTCTGCAAACAGCTGGGATTTTGTAGAACTTCTAAAAACACTAACTAAAAAAAGCAGATTACTTACAAGTATATATATATATTTAATTCTCTAAATTTGCAGTAGAATAGTGCATGTGGCGGAGAGAAACCGAGTACATTGTTTATAGACCTTACTGTAAACCACATGAAATTCAATATATTTCTCACATGAATTTCATCATGAATAGTCCACTGTGTATGCCTATGACAGCATTACCAGTACTGCCAGCTAATATGTAATATGACATTTGGCCTCAAAATGTTTCACACAGTGGTCAGCAGCAGTTGCCCTATTTCTTTCGCAGTGTAGAACTCTTCTTTACTGTTCATTGTTTAAGGCAGTAGTTATTAGCTGTTCAATGAAGCATGGACATTTCATGCAAAGTGAGGCAGAGAACTCAAGTGAAGTAGCTCTGCTGGTCTAAGGCTCCTTCCACTAGCCCAGGTGTCTCTGCACTGTGCTCCTGGAATTAGAGTCAGGAGAACCAAGATGCCTAATCTCGCTGTACAAAGAAGTATAAAGTCAGCATTTCCAGTATAAGGGAGAAATTAACAAACTGGAGGGATTCCAACAGAGGACTACTAAGATAAAGGGCTGGACTGGGCATTGAAGCATATGAGATAGCTTGTTAAGTTGAGAGAGCTGGGTTTGTTCAGCCTTAAGAAGAAGAATTTAAGGATAGGGATCTAATTCCTGTCTTCAATCATTTAATGGGACAGCACAGCGAGGATGTAGTCAGATCCTTCCTAGAAGAGCCTAACAAAAGGATAAGGGGAACATACAAAGGTTTATTCCAAGTTGCCATGTATGTAAAGAAAACACTTTTTTACAATGAGAGCAGTCAGAGACTGGAAGAGAGAGCATGAGACCCAGAGGGTCTAAGAAATCTCCATTCTTGGAGATACTCAAAACTCAACTGCACATGTTGCAGGGCCCTGAGCAAGCTGACATTATATTGGCCCTGCTTGGAGAAGAAATGTTGTACCAGACATGTACAAATGTCCTTTCCAAACTAAAGTATTCTGTGATTCTTTGGTTTGAGTCTTCTCAGGACAGCTTTGCTGCAGTTGTCAAAAGGGCATCTCAGCGAGCTAGTAGATTGTCAGGTCCATGGTAGAAAAAAGTTTTGAGAAGAGACAGCCCAAAGGCAGGAAAAGCAACTCTGAGAAGGAGATGACCCCCCATAGCAATGCACAAGGCAATCCAACCTCTCAAGAAAGTCTTCAGAAGAAAGTCTGGGAGGACTGTCATAGGTTTCATGATGGATGTGACACTGCATGTGAAGTGAATGACTTCTAAATTTACACAGCAAGATTTCAGAGATGAAGAGGGGCTATTGTTTGCAAAGTGCACTATTATATGTAAGCCTTAAGTGAATGATGATTCTTTCAACTAGTTTCCAAGGATTACCCTGTTGCAGTAGGGAGAAAGTAGACTGATGCTTAAAGGAGGAAAGTGGAAGCAATATCTAGCAAAGACAAATGTGTGATCCCTGCAGATCCTCTCAGTGAGGTCTGAAAGCGCTGAAAACAGGTTTGAGACAGGGAACTACAAGAGAAAAGAATAAATGTACAATTCAAAACTCATATTGAAATTGTGCTCAGTAACATGCACAAATGCAGGTAAGGTAGATTGTACCATTGCAACACAGTTGGATGTACAAGTGCAGCAAAAGAACCATTGTTAATTTTTAATATTAGGTACTAGTAGTTTGATTTTTTAAATGTTTTTCTTTGTTTCTGTGGGGATTTTTAAAGAGGAAATATTTCCACTCAGATCTGCCCTTCCTATGGGAATGTGCTCAGGCTTACAAATTTGCAGTTTCTTTCAAGCCAAGTAACTCTTTTAGGTGAAGAATCTACATTGACAATTATTTTCTTTTTTAAATCAAGAAAGACTTCTAGTGGTTCTCACTAATAGGTTACTTATATGTCTAGCACCTGAAGCATTCAACATCAGCTGAACCAGCTGACTTTCGTTGTAAGACTGTGTCTATTACTGTGTCAGTCTTCCCTAAATGGCACCTGTAACTGGAAAATTGATGCAATAAGTCATTTGAAATAGCTGTTCAGTATAGTTTATAATAGCCAGAATACACTGACTGAAGATGATACCAGTGATGTTTCAGAGAATATGTTTGAAGGACTTGTTAGGCTGAACTTGATGGGAAGGAAATTTGGGTCATGAGACCACAAGGATTCAAAATAGTGATAATGAGTGAGGGGGTCAGGTCTCAGTGATAGCAGTGAGAAGCAAGTGAGAAGTTTAACAGTGGCAAAAAGCACAACGATATACTTTGGAAGAGCTGAAGCAAGATTTAAGTAGGTGGGAACATCCTGTTTTTTCAGAGGGATGCAAGAGAAGACACTGGGGATAGAAATATGACGAGAAAGGCATAGAAGTTAGGGTATGAGACAGGTTTGTTCACTTGCAATATTTTGGTCTTCTCAGGTTAGATGTTTTCTTTGTCAGAGGTATAATTATGAACTGTTGGCATAAGTTAACATCTAATACATTGCTTTTCTTTCCATGTTTCAAGTATTACTAAGATGTGTGTTGGTTTTACCCAGTTGGGCAGCTGAGCTCCATCAAAACTGCGTTCTCACTGCCCCTCCTCAAAGGAAAAGGGGGAGAAAATACGATACAAAGGGCTCAAGAGTTGGGACAGGGAGGATAACTCAACAATTAACGTCATAGGCAAAACAGACACAGTGTAGGGAGATTAGAGAAATTTATTACCTATTACTAACAAGCTAGAGAAGTGAGAAACAAAGAAGAAGAAAAAAAAATAAAAACTTCTTCTCCCCATCCACCCTCTTCTACCTCCTCCCCTTGAGCGGCACAGGGGAATGGGGAATGGGGGCTGTAGTCAGGCCGTAATGCTTCGTCTCTGCCGCTCCTTCACCGTCACTCTCTGCCCCTGCTCCACGTGGTGTGCCTCGCAAGGGATGCTGTCCTTCCCAAACTGATCCTGTGGGGGCTTCCCACAGGCAGCGGCTCTTCAAGAATTACTCCAACATGGCTCCATGCCACGGGGTCCATCCGTCAGGAGCAAACTGCTCCAGCACGGGTCCCCCATGGGTGGCGCTCCCCCTAGACCCCCTGCTCCTGCGTGGGCTCCTCTCCATGGGCTGCAGCTCTGGCCCGGGGCCTGCTCCTGCAGGGGCTCTCCATGGGCCGCAGCCTCCTCCAGGTCACATGCACCTGCTCCACCGGGGGCTCCTCCACGGGCTGCAGCGTGGAGATTTGCTCCATGTGGGACCCATGGGCTGCAGGGGGACAGCCTGCTCCACCAGGGGCGTCTCCACAGGCCGCAGGGGAACTTCTGCCCTCCTGCCCTCCTTCTGCACTGACCTTGGGGTCTGCAGGGCTGTTTCTCACTCCTCACTCTCCCAGCTGCTGTTGCACAGCAGTTTTTTTCCCCTTTCTTAAATCACCTTTCACAGAGGAGCAAACAACATCATTTATTGGCACAGCTCTGGGTAGTGGTGGGTCCCTTTGGAGCCAGCTGAAACTGGCCCTTTAAGATGAAGCACCTTCTGGATTCTTCCCACAGAGGCCACTCCTGCAGCCCCCTGCTACCAAAACCTTGACAAGTAAACCCGCTACAAGATGTAATTTTGCAGCCAGAAGACTTCTTCCAGCAGTGTGGCTCTGAAAGTGTGATTTTCAAATGCTTTTCAGAACTTATACCTGTTGAGCAAGGCTCTTTACCTCGTGAACTTCCACATTACTGTGCTGAGTGAAATAGATACTGTTGTCCTTTAAGGACAGAGTTTCATCCATAACACTTAATTTCCGACCTTTTTGGTTTTCACATTTACTTCACACTGACCTAAAGAATACTGGCATTAATATATGTGTTTGCATATTATAAATCCATAGCCTGAATCATCTACCCAAAATCATCTACCCAAAATTAAAAGCCATGGCTGCTAGACATGGCTGCTAGAAATGCACAATGTGGCCCCATGGCACTGTTGTTTCTCTAAAAGCATAACACCAGAACCCATACTGTGGTATTTTTAAAAGTAAACTATGTGCAAGGTGTAACATGCAAGCTGAATTTGAAGACAGTAAACATGAGAATTTTCATTGTTTTGTTAATTTAAAATTTGACTTTTAATTCATTTAAAAAAAAATCACTCGGACTTAAATCTTATTTCAAGTTTCAGCATGCTATGAATTTTTATGGCCAAATTAAAAGCCCCTGCATATAGGGATTCATATAATGAAAATGCTGACAGCACTTTAACTGTAATAGCAAGAACAGACACTGCTATAACATGAAAAGAACTTTTATCCAGTAGAAGGGTGAATCTATAAATCATTATTATGAATAATACCTTTCTCCTTAGTTATATTCAATCTGCAAATCATAAACTTATTCTTGCTAGCAAAAACAAAAAACAAACAAAAAGAACCAGACTGGATTGGATTTTTATGTTTTTTTTTTTTTTTCTTTTTTTTTTTTTCTTTTTTTTTTTTTCATTGTGTCTTATCATTCTGCATCTGTACTGACTCTTCCTTTCAATCATTTCATTTGTGATTGCTCAGCTTCATGTTTCCTATATTTTGTCAGGTTTAAATGTAATATGCTTGAAGTTTATATTGGGAGTCCCACGCAGCTAACCAGCTCAGAACCTGGCTTTCATCTTAAATGAGCAAAGTGAAAAGGCAGCAGAAAATGGAGGCAAAGGAGAAGAGAACAAGTAATTTATATTTCTGAAGTGGCTAATGCTCTAAGAGTCATTCTGGAAGAGAATCTCTCTCTCTTCAGATAAGTACTGGCAGCTGTGCCATCTGCAGTATAGAATACCTGCTTCTGAAATATACAGTGATATCTGTCATGTATTTACTTGCGTAAGGTAAACTCTACTTTCTTCTGCTGGATTCATCCTGATTTCATTTACTCTGCTTTGCAACTTACCTTGTGTACAAATTGTCAAAATTTGACTAATGGTCCTCTGGGAGTCAGCTGGTCATTAAATCTTTCCTTTCTCAAGCTCCTTTGGCTTTGTCGAACAGTTCTGTCATTATAGTAACCAACTGAATTTAAATTATTATTTTTGTTATTTGATGGATCGTTTTCTATAACATAGACAAGAATTATAGCAGCAGCATGGTAACAAATTGGACTGAAGAGGCGGGGGAGGAAAGCTTAATTTATTTTTTATTCCTCCTATGAATAAGACACTTAGATTTCCCAGTATAACCTGAGAAATATGAAAAAAAAATCTACCTGTTTATGTGAGCAATAATTATATATTCTGGGTAAGGAGAAAACATTCTGCTGTGCACTGATGAAGACTGTTAGTCATTTCATCATGTTCTGCAGCATTGCTCCTCCTGACTGCACACAGTACTAATAAAACAAGTTAATGGAGTTTATTCTGTCACAAACACTACAATTTCAAAGAGCTGATTGCAGTCTATGGGAAATCAGTGTCTAACAGCCTCTTAAAGATGTACAGTAGCTTTAATATATTATCCTGCAGAAGATATACATTAAAGCACTCTAGTTAGATATGTAAGAAGATGTGGGGAAAAGTAACAACCTTCCAAACTCTTGCTAATTCACAGTCCATTTTATAATGGTAGGATCTGTATACAGTGAGAGCTCCTCCATGTTTCCAGTATTTACAAATTCTCCAAATGATAGTTTGTCTGAAAGTCAAATTAGCTAGAATACAGAAATGAGAAATTCACATTATATAAGATGCATTTAAACCAAATTGTACTGTTTAATAAGTAACTTGCAGCTTGGATTGATGTTGATAAAGATGTACAAACCAAATGGTGTTTTTCGGGCTCTGAAATTGCATGTTATTCATACTAAAATATGAGGCTGATTATAAGATTCAATGGTAATCAGACTGAATTAATAGGAGCCCTTTAACAAACCTTCATTTACTCAAGACTCATGACATTCCCTGTAAGTAGGCATCGAGAAGGAGTACTATTTCAGGAAATAGATTTCAATTGTTACATGAAGATTGAGGTATATTGGTTCAGTTAATCAATAGAACTTCCTAATTTAAAATATTGTTTAATAGACATGGAGATTTACTAAACAATAATATCTTCTTCCATCCCTTCATTCTAATTCCCATTGAAGTCTAAGGAAAAGTAAAAATGAAAAGAGGATATATCATTGTTCACTAGACCTTAGGATCAAAGAAATGCATTTCCACTACAGAACATTACTATTTTACTTCACTGTCTCCTTGTCTTTACTCTCTCACTTTCATATGAGACTCATCTATTTGGCTCTTAGAATACTAATTAAGGTTAGGAGATCTTAGGAAAGCTAAAACTTTTAAAATTTCTGAACTTGGAATTTCCTGATAGAGGCAGATACTAGTGGGCAGATACTTAGTATAAAACATAAGTGCACTGAAGCTAGCAGAAGTGCAGCCATAGCATCGGAGATAAGGTCAAGAATTTGAAGAGGGAAAAAGAAAAATAGAGTTAGCTTACTACTGACCCAGACGTACCATTAGCAGAATGTCCTTCATTCTTGTTTGCAATGCATTTTATGGCTTGGTGGGAAATAGGGACAAAAGAGAGATGTCAGCAGCAGATGCGAATATAAAATCTGTACACTGTTAAACATATGGCCTACAAACAGAAAAGAGATGATGGTATTGCCTTTTCCATAACAGAATTTCTCTTATACACATGACGTAGCTACCAAACCCCATTTGCAGCCAGTATGCAGAGAATCCCTAGGATACAGTAAATGTTGCCTATATAATTTTAAACATCTTAAAAAAAAAAAAAAAAAAAAAAAAAAAAAAAAAAAAAACTAAACTGTTTTTTCTTTTTTCCTGTGCTTTTTTCAAGGTTAAGGACATTTTCTAAACAGTTGTAATCCTATATATTCGAAAACGTTATTGATTTCATTTCCATTGTTTCATTTTGCATAATGTAGAGTCTATCTTTGGATAAAATATATGTAATTTCAGAACATTCAATTAATGATGCATTTAACACTTTATACTTGTCAAAGGTTTTTAAAGTGCATAATATTCTTTAAGCCATTATTCTTTCAAAGTAATTCAATGCTTATACCTATTAAGTATCCCTTGTTCGCAATTTTAATTACTAATACTTTCTGTAAGTATCTTATGTCTGTGTAAATTTGCCTTGGTTATATTTAACCTGCAAAACATATTTATTTATTTATTTATTTTTAATTTAATTTTATTTTTTTTTTAAGTGCTTATATGACCACTGGTAGTTCACTGGGATATTGATAATGTAATATATTCTCCACTCAGATATATTGTCAAATCCTGAGTAAGTTTTCTGAAGTGCAAAATTTCAAGCTTCATACTCCAATGTTAATGTGCAACATTGCATGTATAAATCAAGATCAAGAAAAGGTAAACAAAGAAGCCTAGTATCTCACTGGATGAAAGTTACCATAGGGACTGAAAAGAGGATTACTCAAACCTTCTGTCAGAAGATGGCACAAGAGGTTAGTGTCCAGGTAGAATAACAAGAACTGTGCTCACAGCCACTGGCAGTCTGTTATGTCTATTGTTCATCATTGTACCCCTGCTTCAGCTCTCATTCTTATGAGTCATGAAAGAAGCAACAAGAATTTCTGCCTAATACTGTTGAGCAATATTTAGGGCAGCTGTTGAGCGTAAGTACAGCATTAAACACTAGTTTCAGTCCCATTGACTTCAGTGCGGTTTAAATGTACATGAAGAGTGGGGTTTAAGATGGCATGAGGATAGTGTCTCCAGTGCAGTTGTACAAAGTAACACAGTCATGAGCTGCACGTCTAGTGCTTTCCCTGTCTTCTGATAGATTAGCTTCACCCTAAGTTTATACTCGCATAAACACCTTCTGCTATGTAGCTTGCAAAGACTTGTAAGATCTCTGTTTAGATATTGATATTTAAGAGAATAAAACTCATAAGATACAATTCTATAGGCACTGTAGGAAACACAAGTATAGACCTCTGTTTCCTGACAAAGCTTGTAGTTATTGTATCCATTTTAGAATGGTATAATTCATCGTCTCTCAATTGGTAAGGAAGAAAAAAGTGTATAATAAAAGGATGTTCCATTAGTTTTACCTTGACTACAACTTCAATCGCATCTACACTATCTACTGTTTTGTTTGTTTCTTTTTGTGTGTGTGTGTGTTTTGTGATGGTTCCATTAAGCATGGAGAACAGTGATGCTGAGGTAACTACAATTTGAAAAGAATAAAATTACTAACCAATTAATATTATTTTAGTAATTTTTAATTAGAATACAGCAATAAAATACTGAAGGTAGGGCATTATTTTTTTATTCTTAAATAATACCGTGGTTAGTTCTCAGTTTCTGTCCACCCATAATAAATCTTGAAGCCTCATTTAAGGAAATGGGAAAGTAATTGACCTACCAAATGTCTTTATGGGAATGACAAGGAAGATGTCCCTACAGGTCTTTACTTGCTGGTGGTTCTGAAACCCCTTGCACAGTATTAGGTTGGATTTTTTATTTTTATTTTCAAAGTGTCATGTGTTATGCAAGGATTTCCCTTGATACTTAGGTCCCACAGATCCATCTTATCTCAATATGTAGATAATTCCTTCTTCCCTTCCTAATAAAGCTGTGAAAATGAGGCACTAGGGAGATGAAAGTCCCATTTGAGTCCTCAAACACTGTATACAACCCACAGCAGCACCTTTTATTTCGACATATCTGTAGGAATTTGTCACACATTACTGAAATCCTCTAAGGGGAAGTACAGCAGCTGTTTAACAATACTTGGCATCAGGCTAAAACGTATTAAGGCAGGAAGTGATGAACCAAAACATATCAAATTGAACTGCAGGGGCAAAGTAGGTATGCAAAATGCAAATCCTCAATCAGAATTTGGCCAATCCACTAGGACTAAAACTGCTACTCTTGCAAATAGCGCTGTGGAATTAAAACACAATTGTGGGTATGCTGGATAGAAGTCTTTCTAATCCCTTTGTTCAGGAACTTACTAAGAAATATTGACTGTGTAGATACCAGACAATTTATTGAAGCTGTAACCCTAGGGAGCTAATGCAAGTTGTAATGCATTATGATGCTCTGTGGCATTAGTGCAAAATATATACCCTATGAGAGTCAATCTTAAATGCATTTTTCTAATGTGATGAATCATAGTATATAAGACTTATGGTCTACTTCATATTTTGAAATCTTTATCTTGAAAGTAGGTATTGTTTATGTCTCCCATGCCTTTAAAAATTACAGACTCTTTGGATACATTATGAATTATACAGCTTAAATTAAAGACATTAAAAATATAAGAAAACTGAATCAATAGGACTTTTGCATGAATCTTAGCTAGAGATTTGAACCATGGCATGAAGAGAGATGCAGAATCAATTGTACTAAGAGATAAAAGAAGGTGTTTCAAATGGTTAGAACTGTTGTAAGGTAGACTAACTTTAGCTGTGTTGTGGCTGTGCTAAGTAATAGAAAGAAGACTGGTTGCAGATGAACTATAAAGGACTAGATGTATTGGAGAAAGTACTGAAAATTATGGTTTAAAGTAAAATATAGAAAGGAGGACTTAACCAGGAGGGATGGTATGAGGGAAGTGTTTCTTATTTTTCTAAGTAAGAAGGCAGAAGAGTTGTGCAAATGCTGAAAGTGGTAGTGCTGGAACCTAAATTTGCAGTAGTGAATGCAAGAAGATGGTGCTGAGAACTGTAACAAGTTTGAAACAATCCATGGTGTTAAGTACAGAGCAAAAGGAAAGCTGACAGTCAAGGAAAAAACGTCATTAGTGACAAATTATTTCTCTCTGAATTACTTTTTTTTTTCTGGAAGTTCACAGGAGAAAATGTATTTTATGACCAAAAACATGATGAAAGTACATGGAAGTCGTATTCAGTTTACAACAGGAAATGTTCTAGAATCATGGATGAGGAATTTTCTTTTTTTTTTTCCTTTTTTTTTTTTTAATTATAAGAAAGATAACAATTCAATAGAAACAGACAGCAGCTGGTAATGAAGCCATTGCTCAAAGTTAAATAAAATAAAATAAAAAAGAAGCATAAGAAGGATTCAGACAAGTAAAATTTAACATGTAAAATACATATGACACAAGGATAAAAGGAGTGTCCTATGTAGAATCCCCCCCCCCTTTTATTTATTTTTTTTTTCCCCAAAGAATATGCATTCTAATGTAAAACCAGAACTTCTTAGGAATGTCACTGAATTAATTTCCATTGGATGAAAACACATTTAAAGCAGGTTGTTCCCTACTGCTCACCAAAATGCCATTTGTAGCCAGAATTCATTAAGAACTTTTCCATTCTTGATTAAAACAGAGAGGAAAAGCAAATATGAAATCTACCTAACACAAGCAGCTAGCTGATAGCTTGCTTTTGCTTCTCCAAGGCTGTAGTATAGTCACTGTACATGATTCTTTCTTTCAGAGTCTACTTTGTTCAAACGCTCTAAAGAACGTTTAAGAGGGTCATAACTTCAAAAACAAAATATTTCAAACCTTTTGTAAAGTGCAACAGGAGTTACTATTGGTGTGCAATGAACCCATAGGTGTCACTGAACATTGGTATCAAGAACAGAAATCAGTGTATGTTATATTCAAAACATTAAACTCAAAACTAGAATTGAGAATGAAAATCTAATATTGGGTTGTGTGAAAGCACATGCTCAGTACTACTACAAAGGGGATTTATTTGAAGATCTCATGGAACACCTAGCAGTTCCTTTAAGATTACTTATACTATATGTTTGCTTAGTGCCTCCTCCATACCATTTAAAATTTATAATTGTTGTAACCTGAGAGGCAAGAAAGTACTTCACAGGCAAGTGCAGAAGAATAGTAGAAAAATGTGGTAAGTAGTCATGATCATCAGTAAGGTTTTAGAGGAGGAAAGGACAAGAAAAACTGAGGTTGTCATCAAAAACACAACTGCCCAGTAGCAAAAGGTGCAAGAGAGAGAGGACGGGAAAAGCCACTGACACCCTGTGGAGCCATATGAAAATCTAAGTAATTTACAGCTGCAAAGAAAAGGGCTCATAAGCTCTGACAAATTGCACGTGTGTTCTTATGGGTTGGTGAAAGAAGAAATAAAGAGTTGGAGAAATGCAGACAGCTACTTGGGAACATAGAATTTGTATCTGGGAGCCAACTAGAATATGCAGTATCTTCAACAGCAGCTCTTGGTAAGTGCTGATTCTTAATGGGAATTACTGAAACAAGATCTTCCCAATCGCTATCAGACATATTTCACCTTACAGACAAAGAATATTGGCTAAAGTACCCATTAAGTATTTGAGCTTTACAGTTCGTTTTAGCTGTACAGACAAAAAAGAACCAATAAAAATGCTAGAGACTGACCTTATGCTCCTTTCTTTACAAAAGAAAGAAACATATTCTGTGTAGATGAATTAGAAGATAGGAAACCATGGACTAGAGTTTAACTAAAACTACTGCTCTTCACAAATTACACTTGTTTGACAATAGGGATCCATCAAAGTTCAGTAGCATAATGCATAATGCCAATTTTTATTTTTGTTTGTTTGTTTCTTTTTATAGAAAAGACTTCAGTCCTTTTATCTTTCCTCCTCCTGTTTCTGATTATTGTCTCTATTTTATGGTGATGGTGCTAAATGCTAATGAGGTCATCCCTGGACCTGTCTCAGTCAGCCTTTTTTTGGCACAATTATTTCTGGAGCTGAACAAACCTTGTGGGATAAATGAGATTAATACAGCAGGAGACACTTTCAGAGGTTCATGTAGGAGCTTCCAATGATAAACCTTGACACAGGTTTATCTGCATTGTTAATTTGTGTGTGTGAGGGGTATTATCTTCTGCAGTTAAGTCCCATGGAGGCAATAGTTCTAGTGGGTGGCTTTCCCATTTGCCATGACTATGAGAAGGATCTGTCTTTTTCCACCTTTCTTGAGATTTTTTTTTTTTTTTTATTGATGGACTATAGAAGTATAAGGAAGGCTAAGAAGTTAAAAATTCAGGAGAGCTGCAAAATGAACAAGATTCTGTATTAATATACATACAGAGCATATGAAGCTGCGTGAAGCAGTCATCAGGTGCAAAATAAAAACAATTTAAAGGAACCTCCAAAGATCAGGCAGATGTGAATTTGGACCATATTTATTTTATTTATGTATTTTGTTGCAGTGTGGGTTGTGTTGTGCTATTTTAAGAGAAAGTATGGAATTCTGAGCTGACTGATCATGGGTTTGGTTAGGGTTTAAACAAATTCTGATTGTTTAATTTTTTGTATCTTGATTCATTTTTTTAATTATTTTTTCCCCTAACTTTTCATATCACCTTTTTTTTTTTTTTTTGGGTGGGGGGAGGGGGGAAGAGAAGGTTTGTTTTATTGCTCTTTTCCTCTTTTTTTTTTTTTTTTCTTTTTCTTCACAGGGTATTGCTAAACTAAGATAGCATTTAACATATTCATTTGTCCAAATCCTTAGCTGGGCTATAGTAACTTTGATGACCTCTTGTGAAATAGAACTGACCTAAAACATGCTTACTCTGTAAATGAGGTTTATCTACCAGTTTAACGTCCAAAAGGAGGCTATGTATGGCTATATTATCTCACATCTGTTTGTTGCTGACCTCCTTTTGGTTCTGATCAATGAACTAGATAGACCTTCACTCTAATCCAATATGACAGTTGTACTGTCCCCTCTGTTTTGAAAGATTTTTGGCTGGTGAAGAGATTCTGCTGAAGCTCTTATGTCATTCCCATGTCCAACTCCAGAGCAGGAAATAAAGATAGAGAACTGTAACAACACAATAATGTTTAACTAAAAAGTTAGTTGCTAGTCCCTGCTGGTTTAGTGCAAGTGTCTTTTGATATGTGCATTTGCTACCCCTTCCCTCAGGGATTTGTTAAGTATTTAAGAAAAATATGTATATATTCACCTTTTTCATTAAAGCTAAATGTTAAAGAAAACAAAATAAACAAACAAACAACAACAAGAAAGCAACCACACTAAGCTAAAACCATCTGTGTAAACGTACTGATTAGCTCTCTAAATTGGGAAGCATAGAGATTTATTGTTGTGCTCTTACCCGTTAAGCTAGGAAGTAGCTGCCTCATCTTCCCTAATTTGCAGCCAATTCCTGACTCAGGTTTTCCTGATTTGATCAGTTCAGAGTCAGCAGAAGTGTTGTAAGAATAAGGGCAAAATATAAGCTGAGTAAGGACTCCACTCTTGATCTACAGAGAGAGAGAGAGATCGAGAGAGAGAGAGAGAGAGAGAGAGAGAGAGAGAGAGAGAGAGACAATGATTGTAAGATGGACAGTCCACTGTTTTTAATGGAAGCAATTTATAACAGAAAATATTCTTGGAAACTGAAGGTCTTTTCTTTTAAGCCGCTGTAGATTTCACAAAATATTTGGCAATCTAATCCTTTCTCTAACAGATCAACTAGAGAAAAATGAACCCAGAGTTAGATAATGTTTTCAAAGGTACGACTTCTGGCTCTGTGCACACTCTGTACACAGAGTAGACCTTAGACCATGGCAGGTGAAAAGACTATATATTATTAATGCCACATAATGGCTAGTCATAGAGCCAAAGGACCCTTATCTTTTTTGCTTTCCTCAGTCAGAAAAAGGAAGAACATGAGCTGAGGCCCACATTCATTCCCACAGATATCAACATCAAATTCTCACTGAATCTAAAGTGGCAGAGCCAAGCATTGTATGAGCTCCTTTTACTTTTACTCACCTCTCTTCCTCTGGTTCTGAAGGCTTCATTTTATATGTTTTTTTTGTTTGTTTGTTTGTTTGTTTTTTTCTGATATGTCATAGCTTCCCTCTCCCTACTACAGAACATGGTTCCTACAATACAGAGGGAAGGAGGGTGAGAAGAGGGCAAGCCTGCCTTTTCTTTCTAGAAGTTGATAACGCTTTCCTCTGAGGTAATGGAACACTATGAGGTGTGCTCTTGCATATTACTTCCTTTCCTAATTAAATTGAACGTGATAGTGAGAGCAGGTTGACATTGTTAAAGTAAATGATCCAGGGCTTTAGTAATGAAGACACATCCAGAGTGAAGTTTATTGTTTTAATTTTAATCCTGAACAACCCAAATACTATTGAGTAGGTTGTTCTAAATATCCTGCAGTGCATTTTCCCTGTGAACTGTAGTTCAACGTTACATACAAAATCATTTATAATACGTTGATTTATGGATTGATATGGCTTATTTATATGCAGTGTGAATTGATATAAAGTGTTTACTGAATTTTCTCCATAATAACCTGTCATTAGCCAGAATTCCCAGAGTGGGAGAAAAAGGGCTAGACGCTGGAGACTAAAAAAATGCAGTACTATGTCCCATCTGCTTGGATGGGATCCTTTTTTATATGAATTTCAAAATTAGTAATTTGATTTTTCTTGTCTTTAAGCCAGAAAACAGACTTGGAGAGAGGCACCCAGGATATTTAAAAATTGGGGGTTTTATCAAGTCTGGGAAACATGAAATATTCATTTATATTGGAAAAATACTTTTTTAAAACAAACTAAACCAAACCAAGCCAAAACAAAACAAAACAAAACATATATTTCTATAAAGTCCTTGCTTACCTGCTTATTACACAGTATATTTTGCCTTTCTATAATTTCATGACTTGAATCTCCTGTCAGTGTACTTCACTGGTATAACACGAGTATAACAATTCACTAGAATTATACCAATCTAGCAGAACACAAAATCAAGCTGATGCTCCTTCCAATATTAAGAAGCCATTTAATAACAGACAGTATGTCTGGTATACTACGTTTCTGCAGCAGAGCAGCTCTATTATGTACTGTTGCTTAACAACTGTTGCTTAACAACGGATGAGGGTAATCCTGACTCTTCCATCACTAAGCCCTCCGAACTAAGCATCAGTACTAACGTCTACCTATCTGTAAGGATAAGGAGGAAATTAAAATATGTGAGGTAGTCACTGCAGATATTCTTACCCTGCTAATCTATTTTCATCTCACATACCTTGAGCATTCTCACCCTTAAGTGCCTATTGCATGTAGCGGCTTCATGAAAGATACTAAATATGAATAATAACCTGTAGCACTCCCACCCTCCATGTTCACATTTCTACCTACCTCTATTCCTATCACTTCTGTTTTCTTACTCATAGAATGGCTATCTTTATTTTTATTTAGTGTGCTCAGGAGAGTGTTCATGTTAGTTACAGATTACTGCAATTTTGTTACTCAATAATAACATCAGTAATGAGAATAATGTTAAAAATTCAGTCAAACAATAAATATTACTGCATAGCATCAGATTTTATTATGTATATGTGTGGCAATTTGAGGGTGATTTCAAAATGACAAAGTACTCAGGGTTTCAATAAAACTTCCTGCAGCTGTGCTCTCCTTTAAGCTTTACTCTCCATTTAAGAAAGAAAAAATCTAAATCTAAATCATACATTATAAACTCACAATTTAGCCATTTCAATAGCAAGGGAAAGTTGAAAGCCAGCTCAGTCATGAATAAGCACTATTGAAAGCTTCAGACAAACAACCACGATTTAAAAGTAATGGGAGGAAGAGAGGAAGAATGTACAGAGGAAACAAAAAGATTTCAGAAATCTGGAAAACAACTTTAAATCAACATTTATACATAGAAAAATGCTAGCTAAGTTCTTACCAGCTTCTCTTTCAGAAAGGTGCTCTAATGGATTTATGGCAATATGTAAAAGGATGTTTAAGGTGGAATTCACATCTGGTTTAAACAAAGGGAGCCAGGCTACCCTAAACCCCCACATTCATAAAGGAAATACTTTTTTCTTTAGGGCAAATCAAACCAAAGTCCAAGTTAGGATTTTTCTCTAAACTGCTTTAAATAAGCCTCTCTTTATCAATGGGGACATCTGAAGCCAGTGTCCTTAAGCAGGGACTAGATTTTGTGTACAGACGTCCTGCAACTGGTGTTTTTTGTGTAGAATGCAAGTATTTTCAGTGTGCATTTCGTGTCTTCTGAGTATGTCTAACCAATTAAACCTCTCAAAGCTGAGTGCATGGAGATATGCCACTTTGGAGATATGCCACTTTCAGAGTCTAAATTCAGGAGATGCTCAAGCCTGGGCAAGAAGTGGTGTCTTCTGTGGGCTTTCCCATAGCACAAATATACTACCCCCGCCCAGATTAAAAGAAATCAAACCACTAGTAACCAATTTCAGCTACTTAAAGACTTAGAGATTTAAATTCTTTCTTTTTCTCTTTTGAACCTCTACTCTCGCTTCAAATGTATTTTAGGAACCAGGCCTTTTTCGTTTGTTTATTTTTTAACGTACCAGTAGTTTCCATGCCACACTTTTTTTTTTTTTTTTTTTTTTTTTTGTAGGAACAAGAATGGATCACCTCAGCCAAAATGTAAACATCTAAATTCATCTGTTCTCATCTCTCTGTCCAGCTGTCTGGTTTATGGATATTGTAAGGGTATGTAGAAGGAGTACGTGTGCTTCTTTAGGGGTATCTGGTCATGGATCTTTTCCAAGGCAACAAGGGAGGCAGTGGTGGGAACCAAGTCTGGTCAGTCACACTAATTTAAAAGCGCATGTGGAATGGTAGGAATGTTTATTCCAGCGGGGTCATTTGATTGTAGACTTCCCAACTGGGAGACAACGACAAGAAACAAACCTCTCAGTCACACTAGTCAGTGGGCTATTGAAAAACAGGTGCTGCTTCCAGGAAGATCAGCCTGGACTTGGCAGCTGATAAGACTGAACTGGGGCAGTGAATCCAGACTGGGAAGGTGAGGGAAACTGCAGAGTTCTGTGAACCCATGGGGGGTGTGCAGGGTGGGAGCAGGAGAAACAAAGAGGGGGGATAGGTAGTAAACTGTGTAAGAGGGCCAGTTGTGTGTAAAAACAGGGCTGGTAAGCATGCATGTCTGGCCAAGCCCTGTGCTTGATCACTGCAGTCTGTCCTATCTTGTATTTGTCTCTCATTAAATCTTTCCTTAACTGTCTCTGCATATTTACATTCTCTCTCCCACGTCTACATAAACTGCAAGGATTAAATGCCAGTTACTGGCAAGACCTGGATATGGGTGAGTGAACCTTATTGACAGCTACTGGAGTCAGGCAGCGGAAAGGTACCTCAGCTGTGGTGCCAGCTACTAGAGCAAGTGAGGTCCCAGCATCAGCTGCTGGAGCAAGGGGGGACTTCTACTCCCTCCCACTGGGGCAGGAGTGTTGTATGCTCCCAAACAAGCAATTAGGAGGAGGACAAGTGTGATTGTGGGCTTGTATGTGTGTGGACATGGACAGAGGAGCTCTGGCAGGCACTCAAAGGATCTGTGAACATGTGTACGCTTGTGAACCTGGAAAGTTCTGTGTGTGCCTGTACTAGTGAACTTCTGTTTTCTACCAGAAGGGAGGGAAGAGGGAACAGGTATCAGCTGTTTGTGTCTGTTTTATGTGAGTCCTGTGTGCAAGTGCTGTTGAAGGCAGCCTTTGACTAGGACAGCCTTTGTGGCTGGTGTGTCAGTGTCCTGTTTCTGTCTGTGTGTCTCAGGGATATGTGCTCAGCTTTGCTTTTGCTCAGGTTGAACCTGCAAAGGGGAAAGCCATGTGCCCCTGCCTGGCCAGAGACCCCAGGTTGCAGGGACCGGGCTTGGCCCCAGCAAACAGGCCCTGGGCCGGAGCAGCTGGAGGAGGCAGCTGGTCTTATTGCTCTTTACCTCCATTAATGGATCTATCTATATTTTAACAGATCTATTTATATTTGGAATATATCTGGTCTTAAAAGGTTTACTGAGAACAAATTCATTCATGACCAAAGACTGCTCAGATTCCCCGTTAATGTTAGAAAGAACAACAAAAGTATTGTTTCTTTATTTACAGACCAATATGTTTTCACCAACTCACTACTGAGTCATTTCTTTCTTCTTTCTCACTACATCATTATTTCTTAAAGTATCATGTTTCAGTACAACGTACTACCACACAACACACTACAGAATATTCCAGTATGTTGCAGTCCATATGTGTGCAGACACCTAGCATCTGAGTTTACTCTGACTTATGCTGAATTATCAACCACCTTCTTACATGGGAAGGTCGGAGCAGAAAACACACACAGGCAGACAGAAGCACAAGCACAAACAAATTAAATTTATAATATGATTAATCCAATGATAAATTAAAACTTAACACTTCATGACTAATTGCTCAGTCACAGAATCAAAATGTGGTGAACAGTAAAGCTAAAAGCTGTGCTCTTTCTCTTTCAGAGGGAGAAGGACCCTCTTCAAATAAGTAGTGTTTTTTGCCATCCTCACCCTGGAATTCCTATGACAGTATTTATATATTCCTATTATCTGCTTTGCTTTTTCACTTTGCATGGGATGTTTTATTTTTGTTGTATACATGCTCTTTCATCTTTTTTGTTATGCTCTAAAACTGATTCTACCTACTCACAGGACTGTACTCTTTCAGTGACAATTTGGGTGACAATTATGCCCTTGATGCCTCTGGTATCATCCTGAGCCTCTATTCCCCAAACCTCTGCTATTTGTGTGCATTGCTTGCACTCTTGAGGCCTGTTGCTACACTGATCTTGCAAGCACTTGTGAACATATTTAGCATTTCCCACAGCTGCAAATATCATTTGTAGCTGTCAGCTGAATCATGACTTGAAAAAGCATAATTCTGGGCATACTGATTTTGTTGCATATTAAATTGAAATATTTTATAATGGGACAGACTAATGTCCAAGCAGGTATGTTTAGAGAGATTTTTTCTTATATATATACTATGCCACACTGCATAGGACACAGCACATTCACAGAACTCCTATTAGTGAAAACCATTCAATATACACAACATGTTCTATCATCTCTAATGAAACAAAAATGTGAAGAGAGGTATTGTACTGAGCTTCTTACTTGTAGTGCCCTATGAAACCAGTGCCGCTTGCCTGTGGAAATACCAGAATAGGCTCTGGGCAAAAATGCATCCATGGATGAAGCTAGTCTAATCAATTTTTATTTATTTATTTATATATTTATTTATTTTTCTCTTACTGTGCCCCAAGAATTTTGGGGTGGCATACATTTTGCCTTTTAGCAAAATGAACAAGCATTTAGCAGTTATGCAAGAGCATACATTTTGCTTTTTAGATGTGTTTGCAGTTTCATTTCCAGATTGCATGTGGGATGGAAAGACCTCATGCAGCAGCACACTTTGGGATCAACTAGCTAGAAAGTAGCTTTGCTTTCTTGCTTTGGGGTCCTGGTGAACAGCAAGCTGACCATGAGTGAGGTCTCTGCTCTTGCAGCTAAGAACACCCACCACATAATAGGCTTTATTATCAAGAGTGTAATCCAGAGGTCAAAAAAACTGATTCTTCTTTTCAGCATTTGTGAGTCCACATCTGGAGTACTGTGTCTAGTAGTGGGCTTCCAAATACAAGAAAAACAATCAATATAGTGGAATATATCTGCTGGAGGAACTCCAGGAAGGTCAAGGGGATGGAGCACATGCAATATGAAGAGTAACTGAGAGAGCTTGGTCTGCTCACCTTAAAAAGAGATCATTAAGGGGAGGCTTTATTCTGTCCACAGATACCTAGTGGATGGTGTAGAGAAGGAGGAGCCTGACTCTTCTCAGCAGTGAACAGTGGAAGGATAAGAGGACACAAGCTGGAACACAGGAAATTATTTGAACTGAATAGACAGTAAAAAAACTGTACCCTGAGGATCACCAAACACCAAACAGGTTGCCTGAGGGGCTGTGGGGTCTCTGTGCCTTAATATATTCAAAACTCAATTGGGCACAGCCCAGGGCACCCAGTCCTACTTGGACCTGCTTTGTTGAAGAGGTTGGACTGGAAACCTGTGGGAGGTCCCTTCCAGTCTACAAAATTCTGTGCTCTGATGATTGCCTAAATTTCTCATTGCACCAAAGATGAAAGCAAAATCTAATTAAGATTGTGTCCTTAATTCTTATCCTTCTTCCATTAATTCCCAAAAGAGTGTAAACATTTTTTCCTATTGTAATGAGTTACTTAAGCATTATTAAATCATACCCTAGAAGTGCCTAGGGCTCTGTCAGAGGCCCTGGTGCAAATGCATCCATAGAAATGTCTAAATTCTGTGAGATGAAAAGCACATGCCCAGTCTTCTTGTTAGGTGTAAACTACTTTCATGCAGAATATAGAGAATTATTAGAAAAGAGTGGATGCTCCTTTCCTTCAGAATTCAGTCTGCTAAGCTTTTTTTTCTGATTACCCGATGGGGTTTCACATTAAATTTTTTGTTGTGTACTCTAGAGTTGTTATTCAGAAACCAGGAAATTGGTTTTGTAAGCACCACTCATTGTAGGGGAGGCTAATCTCACCATACAGGGGAGGAGAAGGGGATGGTAGAAATATGGAATTACTGTCTTTGTTTACAGAAATGTTTTTGTTTTTCAACATTGGAAGTCTAATGAAAAACATTAAGGAGCCAGGTACAGTTCTGTGGCTTCTTACAAGGCTGGAGGCAGTTCCCCGTCTGCATACACTCAGAGAGCATCTGCTGAGAAGGCCATGAAGCACACCCAAGCACTACACTCCTGCTTATCCACACCTCTCAGCTCCCTCTCAGGTTTGTCTCCAAAATGAGCCTTCAGTAGATAGCCTTGAACTGATACAAGTCACTTAGCCTTGTGGACAGGAATTGATCTCTGCCCCTGTTTTATTTAGCTGTACGGGCACAGCCATGGTGGCTCATATTTAAGAGACGAGAAGCATGTCTTAGCTAGGAACATTGCATTTGCCTACAACACCAAAACATGACTCATACAGCTTTGTGAGTCTGAATATTCTTCAATTCACATTTTGTAGAACTGGAAAAAAAAAAAAAAAAAAAGTCTACCAAATTTACAATGAACCTGGCTTCATGTCATCCCGTGTTTTTGCAAACAAAAAGCCCAACTGACAAAATATAGGCAAAATAAAAGTAGAACCTGGCTTTCTGAGCCAGTCACTAATATACCTATAGTTAATTACAGATTGAGATTTTAGTCTCCTGTGGCAATATTAAAATGTTTGCTGTTTGCTTTCCTGATTTATGACTGATGGAGTTACATTGCTATTATACACATTTGGATGTATACTTGTTTCATTATACTTTAATTTTGGAGTGGCTTTTCCAATGTTATTTTGTTAATATGTTTCTGTAATTTAAGACAGGCACTTTAACAAATATGTCTTTTCTGAACTTTATATTTTGAGAAGGGAGAAGGAAATGTCAGGTATCAGAAAAAAAAAAAAAAAGATTACTGCAGGTCTTCTGCAGAATTTGTAAAACTGTGTATGATTATACATACCAAGAAAACAAAGGTTATAAAATGAGAAATGTTAAGATAAAAGAAGGGTCTGTTTTATGATATGAGAGTTCTTTTCGACTCTGATCTCATGTACATATGAGGTACATAATTGACGTAATCAAGGTCGAACAGGTTTAAAAATTCATTTCCCTGTTAGTCATTTAAATAACATGATTTATAGCTATACTGAATGTGCATTTTCCTATAATTATATATTCAAGCCACAATGAAACTATAAAAATAATGGAATTAATAATCTCTATCAGCTTATAGTAAAACACTGCCCATAAATGTTTCAAGGGAAAAAAGGAAAAAAAAAAAAAAAAAAAGAAATATATATATATTTTTTTTTTTAATAAAAAGGATTAAGAGCTTACTAAAGTTCACTGAATGGACTCCTAAGCTTTGAAGTATGCTATTCAAAGAAGAGAGGCTTTTACACTAAAATCCACATTGTGTGGGAGCTTGTGACACCATAATTGTTTCAATTATGTATCCACAGTAACATTTTTTCACTTTAACAAGGTTTTGTGTTAATGCTCCTCAAAAGCCACATGTGCAATGTTATTTAACTGTTTAAGGCATAACTGCATTAATTTATGATATTAAGATGTAGGTTATATAAAAGTGATATGAAAACTTTCCCTGCAGCCTTACAATATTTTTTTTCTTTCATTTCACTTCTCTAATCATCACTACTGCTGTGCAAAATAGTATTCTGACAGTGAATTGGATTAAAAAAAAAAAAAAAAAAAAAAAAAAAAAAGAAGATCCTGAGCGTAGAATTTGCTGTTGCAATGGAAATGCAGTTAGCTATTTAGCTCAGTACACAAGTGGGAGTAGAATCCAGCTCACACTCCCATTGATGCTTTTATGCCTCAGAACTACTAGGATTGCTGTTGAACCTTACTAAAACTTTAGAAGCATGGGCACACAGTTAAACTCTCATCTCCTTTAAAAAGTGCAATGTTCTTTTAACCATGTCAGGGGAAAAAACAATAACAGGAGCTCCAGATGTACTTGCTCTTGAAGTATAAACATCCTCTTGGTAGAAATGATTGTGTACATGAGGTAGAGATTTCTTGAGTATGAACGTTTTTGTATGGAGTCACTTTTCAGAATAGCACAAAATGCCGAAGTCCCATTACAGAACAGTTTGCGGAGACATGTATCTTATAAAAACAACTGCTACAGTTAGACAAAGCAGATAATCTTTCAGAGTTGTTTCTAAAGTGAAGAAGGCTTCTATATCAAAAAACTCTGATTATTCTCAGGTGTATCGGGTACAATCTCTTCCTAAAAACCTTGATCTATTCATATGCCTCAGTCTGTGGGGCTGCAACTATACCCATTAGTTTAAAATATTCTTATTTAGGGATGTCTTTTAAAAATATGCTTGTTAAATATACACATGTGTAAATTACTGTCAATGACACTTAAACACTGCTAAATGTCAAGTACAGGTTTACATACTTCCCTGAATATTTTCCTAAAGGAATGGTTTAGGTCTTTGTACTTGTGTATGCATTTCTCATTCCCTTGCTGTTCTTCAGCTGTCCACTGTGGCATGCCAGACAGGTATATGTTATGCAACACAATGCCATTCCTCATTAAGACAAAACGACTGGGAAGTTTACAGAGGTGAACTTTATATTTTACATACCTGTGAGATTACAAAAGTACCTGTGAGCTTACAAAAGATTACAAAAGATATTTGACATATCTACCTTGTGGTTATTTACGTAAGAAAAAAAAAAAAAAAAGTCATTCCAAAACGAGAGAAAAAGATTTGTGTGATAGCTTAGTGAATGATTGCATTCTCACTGAATGGAAGTAAGTGCCTGTAAACAAAACTGCACCTGAGTAGTCTATTTTCTTTGTCTGTGCTGAAAGTGAGGCAGAAAATCAACAAGCAACTTAAATAACATCCTTTCAACTTCAATATCCTAATATACTGGTAACAGAGGGAAAGCATTTTTAATATATACACCATATATCATATGTATGATCATTTACTTTTCTAAATAGTTTTTCTGACATCTGGTTCTTCCAAAAGCTTTCTTAAATTGCTGAGCCTTTGTATTCAAAATGTGAACACAGGCATGTTTGTTCAGCAGACATAAATGGACTTGCAGTATATGCGTTGACATGTTCCAAGGTAATTTTGACTTGAGTATTAGCAACAGTGAAGTTGGCATGGGCTTGCAGTGCTTAACTTGCCTCCCACCATTGCCTGTGTTGCCAAGCCTTTGGTGTTACTGATGGCTACAAAAGTCCAGCTCTGCAGTGGCTGCATGTTACACTATTGCCTGTCTTAATCAGTGTGTGTGGTATAGCTCATGAGATATACATCTTCAGAGTGTCCTTGTTATTCAGAGAGGAAAAAAGCCTTTTATGAATTTTCATTCTACTTGTAGATATGTCATTAAGACAGACTTTTCTGTCTTGATTGGTGTATGCATGTCTCCGTAAGGAAATTCGTAAGGAAAGGGCAAAATAGATGCATTGCCCAAAAAGGGAGTGGGGCTGAGGTGAATGTTAAAGATACAGATTGATATAAAACACATTGTAAATTAGAAGGAATTAGTAGCTCACATTATATGCTACCAGAAGCCTCATGGTAGGGATTCCTTTCTAAGGTTTCTGTGCACTTAGTCTGAATACTGAGTCTTACTATGTGTCATTCACTGTTAATTTTAAACAACTATTTAGTTAACAGCTCTATTTTATTGTTATTGTTATGTATTTTTTTCCAGAGGTAGGCAGTAAAACTCAGCATTAAGAAATTTTATGGCCCAAGTGGCTAAATTTTTGTCCGATAGTGTTATTGACCTGGAATTTATTTCTGAAGTAAGGTTCAGAAAAGATCTCTGCATCTCCACCCAACCTTGTGTTACTACGGGTATTACCACCCTGTACTTGTACATTCATTATCATAAAGCTGGATATAATATTGACGTTCTTCCTTTCCTAAACAGAAGATTAAAGTGACCATTCTTCCTGTTTTGCTGGGCCTTGATTCTCAAAATATTAATCAGATGACTTCCAGAAACATTTTTTAAAATTTTAACTCAGATTTTCTAATTAATGATTTGGAAATACCTATTCAAAGAAGAAATGGGCTGGAGAAGAGTTATACTCAAGGCCCTAGGTATATAGCTCCTGGGACATATGTTCCATACTTTTTGTTGCTACGTTTGTCTTTCTTTTTGTATGTGTGCATGTATATCGTCCTAAGCAAGGAAAGCTAAAATAAAATAAAATAAAATAAAATAAAATAATAAATACCTTATCTCTCAGTGAATTAAATTGCTGCAGAAATCAAAGATTTTTCCTCACTGGAAGGTTCCAAATGGATTGGTTATAGACAGGCTCTGCTTTTGGCCTTCAAATACCTTGGTAAGAACAAAGATCATCTATGTAGACAGATTGAACTTCACAACTCAGAGAAACATGGGAAAAACAAGTAGGTTTGCTGAATTCCCCTTGCTCTGAGAACTAAATAAAAACTCTCCTGACTTTACTTAATATGGTGTAAATAATTATTGTTTGGAGAGTTAGCTATATTGTATTTATAAGCCTAATCTGTGGTATAGATGGGATGTATACAATGTATAATAATTTGAAATAGGTGTCACAGATAGTGAAAATTTTATGTAGTTGCATAAAAAAAAAAAAAAAAAGAAAAAAAAGGAATAAGTGTCTGGAGCTCTTGATTTTCATTCCCCACCGGGCTTTTACTATGACTGTTGTTTTTAGGTGTCATGGTAGCACCTGTAGATAGTAAGAAAAATATGTGCCTCTCCTTGTCTTGATTCCATAAGCACAGATGGAATTCATCAGGGAGACATAATTCCAATTCTTTCCCCCTTCCTCTCATTTTGAATGACAAGTGTAATAATAATGAGATCAGACAAAGACATAATCTTTAAAATTAGAGAAGGGATGGCTAAAGTGAATGGTCATATTAGTGAACTAAGAAATTACATTTCCATAAAGACAAAATTAGACACTTTCAGAAAATGCTTGGACAAAGCTGAAAATCGCATGAGCTTTTCAGAAGATTAGATGCAGCAAATGAAACAGGACATCATCAAAGCACTGGGAAAATTATGTGCCATGAGGCTGTGATATTTAAAACAGAGGAAGAATAGGAAGCTGCAGCCTTTTCTATCTGAGAGCAAAATGGGAACTGTCTCCAGTTGTCATTATGGACACATCTCTTATTTCAGAGAAGTCTTATCATGAGTAGATGTTTGATATATTGCATCTACATCTGGCAAGCACCAAAGTCTTTTGGTTTGTTTCTTTACTACTATGCTTCAGCATGAGTGGCAGAGCTTGTTACAGTGATAAGTATGTTTGAACTGAAATGAGCTACTTAGGAATCACTATCCAATTTTATATTCTTTGCTAAAGCCAGGGCTAAACACTTTCTACTTTAGAAGCCAAGGGCTATTCGGTTTGATGCTTCTGTAACAATTGTGGATGATGTGGATTGCTTCCCTGTAGGTAGAAACCCCTTAAAAAAAAAAAAAAAAAAAAAAAAGCAAACAGGACCACTGTATCAGGAGATGCCTTCAAATACATTTTAAATACATCCTTTTTCCTATTTGGGCAATGTCAGCATTTACTTTAGAAGGATGGCTTCTCTTCTTCTTCAAGAGAAAATAATATTCTAAAATGAGGTGGGATGGATGCCATTTTGTGCAGCTTCAATCTATTCTCTCTCTGACAGTCTTGCTAGATCATAATCAGCACATTACATCTGCTCCTTATCATGAACAGAAAATGATGGTGGGAAAGCAAAATGATTCTTTCCATGCTGTGTTTTACTTTATGGGTAGCTCTTTTCATGCCTGGACGCAGAATGCAAGTGAAACCTGAACTTTTAAAACGTCCTGTTGAACTCACTGTCAGCATTTCCTGTTCCAAACTCACTGAAATGTTTATATTCTGGATAACAGAGGGAATCCAGACAATTAATTTAAAATAAAATGCCATTTACTTTATTTATCTAGTCTGTTAAAAAAAAAAAAAAAAAAGTGTCTAAGATAGTCACCCAGGTTTCCTTGGTTGCCAGTGGGGAGACAGAAATCTTTTAAATGGTCATCCAGTATATCTCATGATAGTGTCTAAGGTAAGTGAGGAAGCTCACTCTCTGGAGATGTTTTTGTTCATCTCTCACCTTGTCTGTCGTTGCCTGCTCCACTGTAATGAATTCTGTGCATTATCCATGTATAATTCAAACTATGAGCTGCAGCTTTTGGTCTGCCCTAGGTCTCTGGTACTGTGGTTTCCTTTCCATGCGCATAGTTTTATGCCACTCTCCAGCCTCCCTAAGGGCTGTCCTCTACACTGTGAAAAACACACCTTGGGCACATGGTTTTGTGTTAGTGTGGTTTTGGATTTCATTTGAAATGGCATGAAATAAAAAGATTAAGATTTAATTTTAAAATACATTCTTTTTGGAAAAAAAAAAAAAACTATCTTGCATAAATATGTGTGACATACTGCAAATAAATAAACAATTTCATTTTAATTATAGCAAGGTAAATGCAGCACTTCTATATACAAGATTAAATGTTTCTTTGAATTCAGTACTCCAAGACTACTGCTAGATGAATAGTGAAATACAGTATTTTATTATTAAGTATTCAGTACGCCCAGATTCAGAATCCAAAAGTTCCAACATATCAGCTGTATTTGGTTCCCAAGGAAATTTGAATCCTCAACTGTCCTTTCTTTCTTTTTAAATTTTATTCTCCTGATAATCGTAGAAGGGTAAGACTTACTTTTAAGGTAGAATAATTATTATTTGTGTAGCCTAGGCTTTTGTTTAGTCAGAAATGCACAATTTTTTTATTACAATTCCTGGGAAATATCCCCCGAAATTCCCAGTAGTTTTGTTAAGTCCAATAAATAAATAAATAAATAAATAAAAGATGTAAAGGTTTTATAAAACTCAAACACATCACCATGGCATAGTCATCCTGCTGTTTAACCTATGAGGAGAATATTGCAGAACTACACTCCATGCTGTGCCTGTGCTTTTGACTGTTTTTTCTCTCTTGTTTCATTTATGTATTTAGGGTTAAAGAGCTGTCAGGGAAATGGAAGCCTCAAGGGTCAGATACCACTCAGAAAAACCTTTCATTCCTGGATATCCAAACTAAGTGTATTCCTAAACCTGTCTCTGCCATAAGCACACACTCACTGAAGCATACTGTGCTCCACATAAAAATGAAGCCTGTGAGAGATGTGTTTCCAAACAGAACATGTGAAAGTCAAGTCTGTAAGCAAAGGGCAATCTTTCTACTGGTTACTAAACACACATCTCACTGAATTCCCCAAATGCAAAAATGCAAGGCCATATCCATGTTTGTGCCTTTCTTCAGGTTCCACATGTTTTGAGTGATTCAGCTGGTGCATAAAGAAGGGATAAAGAAGCATCATCTATGCCCCAAAACTTGATGCTGATGGAAAATACAAGGGAAAGCTGTGACTTTGGAAACGAGAGATTGGAGAAATTGGAGCTTTGGACTAGAAAGAGATAGGAATTTGGTGTGTGAGGCAGGAGACATTTGAGAGTGAAAGAGAGGTGGTGAGCACTGTGAGGCACCTCCCCTTCTTTCACAGCATCTTTGTTGTGGGACAGGAAGCACTTCTACCACAACTATGCGACTATACAAGCTGCGTTTATGTTATTCATTAAAAGAAAGCATGGCATTGATCTGGCTTTGAAGACAGGTATCACAGAGCAACAACATATTCACAGTGTTTAAGATTAACCCCCTCTGGAGCAAACTGGCCATGCTGCAAACTGCTGGCTACATCATGCTCAATAATGGAGTTCCCTGAGGTGCTCATGAGTCATAAGAGCCATAATTATTTCAACATTTTTGGCAGTGATATGTGGGTCTGTTGCAGCTTACAGGAGGACGTAACTGAGAATTAGTACTCCATGTGATACAGCATATGGGTGGTTAAGAATGCAGTGTTATGTGTAGGTGTTTAACACATTAGGGTAGAGCAAGTAACACCAGTGTACCTTATACACACTGCCTTTTGGGAGTGGGATCTGATATGAACAGCCTCCCAAGACTGTGGGGAGAAGGTTGCTCTGTTTCAGCAGGGGAATTGAAACTAATTACGGTGAAAAGCATGTGGAGGATGAAAGGTTATAGTAGAAATAAAAATTTGATGCGAGCTTCTGATATGGTGCTGTTTCTGATATGGTGTTAGTATCATACTAACAAGGTTGTGATGCAAAATTTGAAAACTACGTGCCCTTCATTCATATTCTCTTGCCTAGTATAAGCCATGTCCATGCTAAACCCCTCCTACTCCATATAAACACAGATATGCATGTGAGGTATCTAAATTTCAGAAGAGCACATCATAGAAATGCTACAATTACTTGTATATTTTTCATCCCATAAATCACTTTTTAATCTATATTTGATTAGGAACTGTGAATAATAACCCCCTTAAGACCCAATTTTCATTGATTTTTTTCAAAGTAGGATTTCAGCACAGGTTTTTACTATTTGTGTAAAGCATCATTTATACCTATGTAGTACTACTACTACAAATAGAAAAGATTCCAGCATTAAAACTGCAAAATGATTTTTATCCGTATGAACAATTTATCAGCAAGAATTTGTCATTTTACTTTACATGTTGCCTTCTCATCTTACCTTACAAATTTTGAATCTATTTTTTTTCTGAGTCCTTGATTCTGATGATTGCAGAGTTTGAATGTTTTGTTGGTAATTGAAAAGGCAGGGAATGAGCAAGAAATTTTCCATCTTGAGCAGACGGGCCATTTCTAAATCCCACATTTACTTATTTTTGAGAATGTAAATGAGAAGAAAGACATGGAGAATGCCACAAACCCTGACATATGTCCTTGTATGTCTGTGCCCATCTGCAGCTGTAGGATAACATTTAAAAGTTGTACATATGATATTATTTTTAGTTTAATAGTTGTTGTTAAAAGAAAGACATGCCTCATCTTTACACATCGCAATAAGCAATTCTGTTCAAGAATTCTGTAAAGAATAATATATATAGAATATGTTAGCAGCACCCTGTATGTCTCTTACTCTTCTTGTGAAGTAGAAGTTCAGCTGCTTTTCTAAACTCCAAGGGCAGAAGGATGTTACTCTCAGTGTGGGGTTGAGCAAACATGCCTGGAGAATATATAAATCCAGGGAGGAGTAAATCAACTGAGTGACGAGAAAGAAATGGGAGCAGAGAGAAGTATGTCTCTTAACCTCGCAGTATGGGAAAAGCATCTGTCTGAAGGACACAATAAAAATTAGTAGGATACAATCAAAGAGGTGAGTAAATTATCGCTTAGTGCTACAAGGTCTCTTATAACGTCACATTTTTAATTTGACAACTGAGTTATAATTTACAGCAGGAATGAATTTGCCGATGGCAGATTTGGCTTGGGATGAGGGAATGCTTACTATGTCACTGCAAAATATCAAACCATCTGTTTCATATATGGAGGCACAGATTGAGAAGAGTGAATAGTTATCAATGCTTGCTAGTATTCCTGATCCCCATATTTTGAAACAGAATTGTATTGCAAATCTGAAAGTACATTTACATACAAGTATATATATAATATAGAATCATAGATATATAAAATATAATATATATACTGTACCTTTAAATATTTTCTCTCTGTCAATCTCCGTCTCACAAATACATACGCACACACACAAATACTCAGCTGAAAGTAGAGTCTACATGCAGTTATTTTCATGTCAGAAATGGAAGAAATTCCATCTTAGAGTTTAAGGTAGGCACCAGGATCAGATGGATTTTCAGCCAAATATTATAAAATATTTTAAGCATTTTATATTTCATCTTACTGAATGCTTATACACATGACTCAAGAATGAAGCTCTTCCAAATGGCACAGGAATTGTTGTTGTTTCTTTATTAACTAAAAAATAGCCATTTCTGGTATGTGGTTCATAAATATCCTGTTACTGATTTAAATATTAAGATTTTAATGTGTTTTGAGGAATAAAAAATAACAAAAGCTTACCAGTTATTACTACTTAAGAGTTTGCCCCAACAATCAAAATGTAAAATGCCAGATTAGAGGAAGTAGTTTAATTCATCGATATCTAGGTGGTTTTACTAGCAGCTGACACACTTTCAGGAATATTCACAGGGTTATAGAGGTAGTAAATTTTAGTAAGGTTTTATATAGCTGGATATATAGGTAGTCAGAAAATCACAGTTCTTTTTGACTTGGAGACCCTCACCTACATGGAGTGACATTATACGCTGGCATTTGGGAATAGGAAAGCTAAAACTGAGGCCATCTCTACTTAATAAAATAAAACATAATCAGAAACATTAAATCCAAATTAATTAATTAATCCAAAAATTTTTGGACCACTTAGCAGATTTATAGAACTAAAACGAATTTGAAAACTGATTCAAGGTGATGAATATTATCATTTGGGATGAACCAGAAAAAGACTAAGACCCTGGTTCTGGGAGCAGGTTTAGGAAATAAACCATTAAGAATTATCTGTATGTGGCTGGTTCATGGAAAACCCAGTAAGATCTCCACTCTGATAATGTAAAACATCCAGATATGCATGTTTATGAGTATATCTGGAATTTGTAATCTGTCCAGACAAGGCAAACAAGGAAATACAGGCACAGAGAGATGAAATGACTTGTGCAAAGTTACCCTGAATGTCTTGGTGTGCCCATTTCTGTTAACTGAATAGTAACATACAATTTATCTAGCCCAAAAATACCCGTGAATCGTCAGAGGAGACAAGCCTTAGTCCAGCACTGCTAAAATGTTTTAATTCCAAAGGGATTTATCTATTAATAGAATTCAATGAGGGGAAAATGTCTTTCAAAAAGCTTCTCATCCCAACATAGTTTCCCATTTTTCCTACCAAGAACCAGTCTCATTTCCCTTCCCACAGCTGATGGCCTTTTGCCCTCTCCTTATTACCCCGGGTGACATCTTGCTGTTCCTCTTTATTTGCACCAGATGTGAGCCCCAATCAGTACAATGCCTTTCAAAGAGGCTAATCAAGCATGCAAGGCAGGCAAGTGTACTAGGATGGTGAGGGGTGGAGAAAGAGGAGGTGGTAGAAAGCCTTTCCCCACTGTTCATCATACACAAGAAGCAATTACAAACTGCGTTCATGGTGTGGGATACTGCTTGTTTTATGAACCATGTTTTAGAGGGGTGGAAGACAACACCAGGCATTCTGACGGAGGCTGACTGAGCTGTTCACAGGATGATGTACATTGCACTCATCTCTCATTTACCAGGAATTTAATGAACGGTTTTCCTTACTGAATCACAACGTTGTCCAAGCTGCCCTTGATTTGATTCTACTCTGTTCTACCTTCTGGTCAAAATTCTGTCAGAAAAACACAGTGTGGCACAGTGCTTGTCCATATTTGTCACTGAAAGAAGTCTGGGAGAGCTGTTTTCCCCAGAGGCAAAGATTTCTGGCTGTGAGTAATTATGGCCTGTTAACATGTTCTGTCTATTCCTAAGGTATTTTTGGAAGCATATGTCCCACCTCTTCACTGTTCTCAGAGAATATTTGTGCCAAGACTTTAAAAACTCCAATCAGATAATCCTGAGAAAGCTACCATAAGATAAAATTCTGACTACCAAATCTGCAAGGCAAGTTTAGCTGTGGAACAGGAAAAGTTGAAATCATCAGTTTGATCCTGGTTTACCTTACATCAACTGTCACTGAATTAAGCGGGCCAGATAATGTTGTGGGGGAAAAACAGCAACAACAACAACAAAACCAGCAGCATAAGATGAAAACCAAATGTCTTAGGTGTCTTAGAAATAAATATATACAGATTTCTGAATCTACTGCATCTGCATTATCCAGCTTTTAGAAATCAAATTGGCAATGTTTTATATTTAAATTTATATAAAACATTGCCAAATTCTCTTCTTCTCATACCTCTATAAGATCTTAAGATTCATGTATATAGTTAGTCTGGAATAATGCACTAATTATAAATTTGACCAATACTTGCAAAGATGGTTCTGGCGTATCCAGGTTTACCAACACTGGAATTGACCCCAGCTGTCTTTCCTATTGATCTCTCTGTACTTGCACATCAGCGATTTCAGTTTCTGAACCAGTAGTCAAGCTTGACTTGCCAGTGAAAATGGGTTTGCTTTAACATGCCTCTCAGTAAACTGCAGAGACTGAGACTTAGGCATAGGAACCTATGCATGCAGGGTGGGAACTTCTGTAAGAAGGGTGGATGAACTATGTTTAGAGCTTTTCTGACAGAGCCTTGAGAGTTAAACCACATATATTTGCTACCAAAGAAATCCACAGAAGAAAACAGACATTCGCACACTGGAAAAATAGTTTCTGAATGCTTTAAAGGTGAAGATGAGATTGATTTTGTTTTGTTTACCAGTAAGGAAGCAAGATCTACTGGAGAGAAAACTAAAATGAGTAATTCTTATTTCTCCTCTGCTTCACTCTGTGCTTTTCACTGACAGAGACTTGCAGTGTTTGTTTTTGAAACTTATACACAGGGAAGTAGGGAATTAGCAGAAAAACACAGTAAAGATTCTGACAGCTTAGTCTTTTTTAATTCATTCAGATGGTTCTGGGTCTTCCTTCAACTGTTATTTCAAAACAGTTTGGAAACAACATAATGTTGTTTCACCCTTTGATAGCCCCTAGGACTTAGAAATTGTTACCACCAAGAATCTCAACCATTACTTCTTTATCTTCAATAGGTAGTGAATGGTCCAGAAAGAGTACAATCACTGACTACAACTGGCAGCAATAGTATTAGCATAATGCAGGACTATGGCCACACTGAAGTGTGGAGTAGTCTTTAATTTATAGTCTTTAGCCTCAAAAATATTGAAACATAGTATCTATGAGTTTTCAGGTGTTTCCTGTATTAAGTTACATCCAGAAGAGATTTAAAAACTATTGTAATTTTGGAAAAGCTTCTTGCTCTTTAGTCTATTCCGCACACCTTGGAAATGAATGCTGTTGATTCTAGTTTAGCCTGAGCAAATAGTGTCACTTCTTAAATATCACTTACTTTTGGGACAATTAAAACAGCTGATTTTGGAGCTGCTTAAGTAGCAGTTGTTACCTCTTTAAATAAACTGTCTATGATATACATAGATTGATATTGGGTCTTGGTCTCAGCAGATATTATAATATCAGAAGATATTATAATGATAAATGAGACCTGATTGCATTGCTTTTCAATAGCATTAATTTACATGTTTGTAGAAGTCTATTGGGATTGGGTTTTATAGCTATTGTAATTTGTAGGCTTTTGACATTGCTTTGGGATAACTTGTCTAATTGGCTTTTTCCTCTCATCAGAATGGTGGACATTTTGAAACTGACATCACTGTGGACATTATGCTACAAGGGTTTTCTTTGGCTTGTTATATGCAGGATTTTTTCCTCTTGTTAGTCTTTTGTACTTGTCATTGAAACTTTTCTTTTAGCTGTAAAAGCCTCTCTTTACACAGTAAGAACATGACGGAAAAATAGAAAATGTGTCAAATAGAAATTCATGAAAGGACCACCTATACAGTGATCAGCTGGGGGAAAGATTGCTTCCCTTGATAATTCTAGTGCAGATCATTCTAAAAAGATACATCAACTGTGACAAAATGTGCTAAAAGAACAAAGTGCTCAATAATCTCTTCCGAATGCATTTTTTTCTAATGGCAATTTGTTTTCAGAAATTAACTTCTGGCACATCCGAGATTACAATAGTGATATAGTCTAAGTTTGGGAGTTTTTGAGTAATTAGAAAACTAACCAACCAGTGAGTCTAATAACACATTTCCCGCATATTGAAGACTTCCTTTGAAAAGAAGAATGCTTGAATATACTTAGATGAAAAGTTTGGGGCTAATATTAACTTCTCCCAGGCACAAAAAGTAGATACCATAGTAACCTGCTCACAGAAATTTAAAGGCAGGTGGTATGCATATTTAAGGAGACATATAAACAGCTACAATCCATTAAAGGACGTAAAGGTGCTTTTCTTTTTGTCTGAGAAACTTAAAAGCTGGTTTTAGAAAGACTAGGAAGGGAATCCTGCCTCATTGGACTCTCCCTTTTGGAAGATTGTCATTGGGAGATTTTCTTCTTCCTTTAGGGACAGTCTGTTTAGAAGCCAAGTTCACTGTGAATATTATAGCTAAGGCTTCTTTGACAAGATAGGGTTTTTACTCTTTCTAGTTTCTTTTTCTTTCTATTCTAGCTTTTTTATTTTTATTTTTATTTTTATTTTTATTTTTATTTTTTTCATGTGCAACTTCTGTGCAACAAATACTTTTAACGCTGCTCCTTTTCACCATTTTCTGCCTGACAGAAATATTAGCAGTGGCTAATACTAGATTGTGTTTCTCTCGCCTTGTGTTGTTTTACTACAGAAAATAAAACCCAGTCCTTGTCCTTGCTCAAAATCTTTTTCTTTTTTTTTTTTTTTCTTTTCTTCTTCTCCCTAAAGGTAATCAATAGAATATTACTAAAAAGATGTCAAACTGTAGGCATTCACTAGGTCCTGGTGGATAAAATTCCTCTTTTGTCTGAACGTGTGTAGATCTGTTGCCCTTGCATTGCCACACAGATAAAAATGAAGGTAGGATTTGGTCCAAAGGCGGTTAGAAATGGCAAAGGATTGCCTGCAGAAGTGAGCATTGATTTATCAAGATCAGTCACTAGAAAACCAGTGAGGGAAGTATACTAAGAATACCTTTCATAATACATTTTCTTCTGTTGTCTGATCTGTGCTAGTACCAGATAGAATTTATATAACTGCAGGGATCTCAGTCGTTTCGTATCAGCACTTGAGATGGGAATTCATTGCTCTCCCAAAATGTAAATGTGGCCATCATTTCAGGTAAAAGAAGACAAGCCACTTAAATTTAACCATAAATGTCACCTGGGTTCTTTACTTCTCTTCCAGGATATTTGTTTCTAGAAAATAAAGGAATATCTGTTATGTGTCCTAATAACTGATATAACTTCTTTGTTCTAACCATATTGCCAATCTTCAAAGAAAATGCTTATTTTTACATTTCTTCCAGCATTAATTCCAACCCAGAGGGAATAGATTATTTAGTTATCCAAGGGTCACATACCAGAAAGTTAAAATAAAGTTCTTACATATTTTTGAGCAAATAAAAGCATCTGAATCCAGAGTTTATGCATTCTTATTTGACATCTCCTAAGTGAGTGTTTATTTTGCCAAAAAGGTCATGGACAGTCCATGCATTATGTTGGTTGTATGAAATATGAGCTGTATAGCTAGAATACCATCAATTCATTTTAATGAGAGATGATTTGATCCTTTTTGAATTTCTAAAAGAAATAATTGGAAAAATATATATATAAAGAGGGTGTTTTGTGAACGCTTTTATGTCTTGTTATAAATCAGCATGTTGGCTGCACCTCTGCTGCTGTGTATAGTGAACTGCAGTGTGGCCTCCGTGGATGAAACAGCTGCCATCCACATTGGTTGTCTCTAAAAATGTTGTGGGGGCTGGCTCTGAGCTTGCTGTAAGTGTTCCCATCAACAACAAAAAACAGTGCTCACCAGCATTTAGAATTTCCCTTCAGGTCTATGTACCTGCAGTGTGGATAAATTCCTTGTCCGTTTCCTACCTCATTATTTCCCAGAGGAAACATAACTAAAAGACTTAAATGCTGGTGGTCTGTAATACAAATTGTATTTCTGGCACTTCATCTCAGCCCGTCCTGGGATTTAGGAAGTACTCCTAGCAAAGCTTTCCTAGGAACATGCTGCTAGGTACAACACAGACCCAGAATTACTGTGCAATCATAATTACAGTACAAGAACCTAACAAAGTACATGAAACAAAAATGGTTACTCACAAATAATGACTTGCAGAAAACATTTCTGTTGCCAGTTTTCCAGTTCAGAAGATCTGTAAAGATCTACTCTTCTTTACAGCTTTTCACCTCCATTCATCCCCTTCCAGTGGTAATACTAGGAGGAGAGTCTGCAGAGAGCTCATAGAGAAATGACATAGAATCAAGCCCTCTTTCCACTATGGTTTTCCAAGAATTTGCGTTCTAAAGTGGACCCTTTTCTTTGCCCAGACAGAGTCCATACTGTCATGTTTATTTTCTTTTAAAAAAGCTGGGTTGGTTGAGTATTCAAAGCATCCAAAAGAGATAATTTAGTCTGGGGAGCCAAATCATACAGACTGTGTTTATTTAGCCACTCCAGTGAACAGAAAGTGGCTTCCAGGAGGTAAGCTTTTCTGAAACAGTACAATTAGTGCATGAAAACTTGGCCTTGAACCATGTCTCAGGGTTAGAAGTAGTATTAACTGCTAAGTATTTATCTGCACTCTATCTGTTTGGAATAGGAGAATATACCAGCTGGTTCTCCATTTGCCTATTCCCTTCCTGTAAAAAAAGATGTAGCAGATAGATAAATTAATAGTATAGTTAGCAAAGAATCAAAAGCTCAGGCCATTTTAGAGACTGAGCTGATTGCATAACTTATGCAAAGGACAGTGTATTAACAATACAGACCATTTGATCAGAGTCCGTATTTACTAAATGGATGGAGAAAGTGGTGGATAAGAGAATTCTATACAGACATGGTGATGCGCAGACAGTCTGTCCATTATTCAGAATTTGCCTTGAATGAGTGCTGCTCATCTGCCAATCAGTCCATACTTACCTCAAGCATGATAGTGAATCCTTAGTGGATTGTAGAGTTAATAATAGACACTGTAAATAACTTACCTGGATTTAGTGTAAGACACTAAGGATTTGATTCATTTGGTTACACATGGGAGTCTAGTGCCAGTTGGTATCTTTGGCCCCTTCATGAAGGCCAGGCTTTTCATGCATTCTTGATCATGGTTGATAGCCCCATATGAGTGTCTCAGATACTGTAGGGCACCTCAGATGTCTGTGCCTAGGCAAGCAAATCAAGTATGCATCTAAACAATACCAACAAAAAATAAACCTGCTTCCCTATGCTTCCTTTATGTCCATAACTCTGTATTTAGATGTCTCACTAGAATAATCAGACTTTCAGTTGTATATCTACATTCTCTGTAACGATGATGCAGAAATATTATGTACTACTCTGAGTTTTGTTTGTTTGTTTGTTTGTTTTTTAGAGGGAGTCCCCATAAAAGCATTTAGATTAACTACCACAGGGAATTCAAGTTGCTGCAGTTACATATCAACTATACCTTCTTTATTTTATTAATCTTTGAACCAATATAGAACCGTAAAATTATAAATAAAAATACTAGTGTCCTATAAGTTCAACCATGCTGGAAACCATCACTCAAAAAGCATAATCCTTAAACAAGGCACATAAATACTATTGTCTTTTAATAAGGCTTTAGGCTCTATTTCAAAGTTCAGTTCATTCTTACTTGCCTTCTTGAACATAGACAAACTAGACAAGTACTGTAAAAAATCAGATCCTAAAGACCAAAATTCCATTTCTTACCTCATTTACCATAAAGAGGTGTGTTCATTGCTTCTCCCATTCCTACTCCCTTGCAATCTGTCCTTCAAGCACAATCTTTGCTTTAATGAGGTGCAAATTTTAAAGTCTAGTGGGACAACTTAAATGCTAATATTATTAAGCATGAGCAATTTTTTCTTTTTTTTTCATTCAGCTTCCCCCGCAAGGATATTAAACATGAAAAGCTATGTTAATGTAATGTAAAGTAGTATAGCTTGGCTGAAAAAGTTAGGAAAAGCAAAGTGTCTATTTTCGGTACCAACATTAAGTCAGCTATCCTGCAAATCCTGTCTGCTTTATAGCAACATAAACATACATATGTTTTCCATATAAAATCATTTTTTTAAAGCAAAACAAAATAAAAACATAAATGACATAAATGACATAAATCAACAGCACAGTTCTGTAAAACTGTGGCTGTCCTCTGTAATGCTGCAAGTTCTTGCATTTCCGAAGTGTATGGTCACTTCTGAAATCTGCAGTAATAATAGAAAGATCTCAATAAAGATGAGGACTGGTTAAAATGCTTTTGTTGATTACCACCAATAACCCTACTGGAATATTGAATTATCTGCTATATTAAATTTATTTAAAATAATAATAATAATAATAATGTTTGGGGGGGAGGAGGGAGAATAAAAATTTTCTATCCAAACTGTTATGTTTACAGTCAAAATATTCTGGTGAAAAAGCTAAATGTTTTTTTCACTGTAATATCCTATTTGTGACCCATTAAAGGTGTACTTGAAAGCATTCTTTTTTGTTTGTTTGTTTGTTTTGTTTTGTTTTGTTGTTGTTTTCTTTGTTGGCAAAAATACCTTGTCAGATTGTGTTGCAGCAGTAGCTGTCCTGAAAACTGTACTTCTCCCACCAATAGGGAAAAATCTATAAAGAAACCAAACAGACATTTTAGTCTATAAAGAGACAGAGGCTATAGAACATGGATATTATGGGGTTTTGTGACTGGATTTAAAAATAATAATAATATTTATGTATTGAAGATAAATATCCAAGTTTGGGGTTTAAACTATGATAAATTTTCAACTGCTTGAAAATTTTCCATGTTAAGAAGCACATTTTTGTTCATAAAAAAAGACATAATGCCTTTAAACATCTGTTTTCTAGTGTCTTTAAAGAACTTGAAACAGGAGCTGGGAACCCCAGTGGGAAGATGGGATCTTCTCATTTCCAAGAAAACAAGCTCTCATTTCTATCTCTGTAGAGAAATATGATAATAGACTTTAAAATCACAGTGTGGTTGTGTATAAAAACTTGTTACTGATCCAGGACTGATTCTTCTACAGTTTTGGCCTTCAGCCCAATTGCTTTAGAGAGAGAAATGCCAAATCTGTAAGGAGAAGGAAACATTTTTATGGCAATGTGATAATAATAATAATAATAATAATAATAATAATAATAATAATAATAATATAAAGTAATAAAATAAGAAGAAGAAGAAGAAGAAGAAGAAGAAGAAGAAGAAGAAGAAGAAGAAGAAGAAGAAGAAGATAATAAAGTAATAAAATAATAATAATAATAATAATAATAATAATAATAATAATAATAACGGAAGCCACCACCATTTGAAACAATTCAAGAATTTAAAGATGTTGAAATAAAACTTGTGTTTGCATTTGATGGGGCATGAGGAGCAGAGCTGATGAGGCAGTAAAGATACACAAGAAATTATTTTATACAATTCAGTTAATTATGTAGTTCTGCAGTGCATATGTATTTATGTGAACATAAGCATAGTCCTTTATCAAGGTCTGTATTTTTTTAAGGCTACAACATCTTAACAAATTCCAAGCTTAATATTTGTGTAAATTAACACTAGCAAGGCATTTAATCACTGATTTGAATGAATTCATTATGGGCTGATCTACAAATAAGAGTACTCCTTTACAACAACTCATCCTGCCTAGAGGTGAATTTGCTTTTCCAATAATATTCCAACTAGGATTTAAGTCTACTTTAAATTTTGAGAGAAATTTCCTACGAAGATTTCAGAATTAATTGTTTTATATTGCTTTTGGACTTTAAAAAAAAAAAAAAAAAGTTGGCAAAGTGAAATCAAGTAGACATTGAGAATTGTATTAAGTAAACTCTAGTAAATTAAATAAATTTTGAGGCATGTAAACATGGCTGATGAGGAACAATTGACATTACCCCTTCTTCTTATCAGAAGATTCCCTAAAACCTAATCTGTAGAAATCCTTAATTGTGGACTGAGGTAGCCCTTCAGGAAGGATTTCTACTGGTTAGATTTAGAAAGCAGATTGTGCATGTAAGCTTGTTTTTTGAAGTGAATAGTTTAAAGGCTTACTGCATACTCAGTTACTGATATAAGCCATGATGTTGTCAGAACATTTGACTTGGCTCAGAAACAAGGTGCACACAGGCATGTTTATTACTTCTTTGCAGACACAGTGGGTAATAAATGATTAAGAATATTTTAATTTATGAGTAATTCTTGCTACATCATCCAAAAGGTAAATAACCCTGAATTATAAAATTCATTTCAAAGGTGGCTAATATATATATATATTTTTCTTCCCCTGAGTTAGCCGTAAATGACACTCTAGAAATACAGTGGTTGAGCAGGATTTTGACCTCAGAAATATCAGTGCATAAGCAAATTTTTGAAGCCTTCTGTTGCTTTTTAGTATACATGAAGATGCTCATATACAGCAGATCAGTTGCTCAGGTGTTTCTAAGATATAATTATGTATATATGAAATATAGGAATGGCAGAAAATAAATTGTATTCTGTGCTTATATGCATAAGCTTTTTTAAATTTTCATTAACCATTCATAAATGACATATAAAAGGAACTGTAGTATAAAATATTATATCATAATCAAATATGATCAAATGATTTCACTGGTATATGCAATTGTATTAATTTCATACTGGGTAAACTCCAATAGTTCTTAATAAGTGCAATAAAAAAATGTGTTATAAAGAACCAACACCTTCCAAGTAGGTGATAACAGTTTGTGTTTTTGCAGAATGAGAGCCCTGTAATTCACATTTCTTTAACGACTCTTGTAACAAACTTGTGTGTGCATTTTACTGAAGGAATAAAAAAGAAAATGCATCCTTGCAATTTCCCCCCTTTGAAGGAATTAAGATTTTAAATGTGAATATAATTTTTTTCTTCACTTGTAGCCTATGCAAGGAGCAGAACTATTCGGTACCAAACCTCTTCAGAATTAGCAAATATGTCAACATTAGCACAGGATCAGCATTGTTTGAAGACGCTCACAAATCATATTTTAGTGTGATCATTTGATTTTCACCCATTGTATCTCAGGCAGTCATACTGGATTTTAGCCAGACCTCAAACTAGACTTTCTAGAAAATCAGAGGACTTCAAACACTATGAGACATGCTTCATTCAGAGGGAACACTTCACACAGATGGGTAGCTCTTCTGAGTGATCTGAGACTGCCAGGTGCAGAGATTATAAGGAAGAGAGCTTGGCTTAGATTGACATTGTCTTCACTCTCTATTGATGAAGCATGTGTGCAGTATCAGGCATCGCATTGCCTGATGAGATTGTAATTTAAAGTAATCGACTTGAAAGGAATGCAGTAGAGTGATAAAACACTAAGCCAGATTATTGATAATGAAAGTAAATAAATGAATGAGAGTGTTGAAGCGTGATTTGTGAAATAAGGATTAAAGCTCCATTTGTGAGTGTCCTCTATCATTTAATCAAGTTCATCCTAACTATCCTGAAACTGGATTCATACCCTTACCCCACCATTTTAGTTAATTATCCAGATTTGGTATCTATTTTATGGTGTTACTAGCATTGAATTTTATTTTAAAACATTATGGTTTCATACAGGTGAACTGACTTTTAGCAGATTGTGTTACTGTCACTGCACAATATACCTTTGAGAGAGTAGGGAAGAAGAGGAATTAGTACCCTGAAGGGTAACACATGCAGTGCTTCAGAAAACTGGTGATACTGCTGGTGCTGCCAAGATTCAAGTTGCTCTGTATCAATAAGGATTAAGAGATTTGCTCATAATATCACAGAGAGAATTCACCAGATGAAATAAGTTAAATTGAAACTAAGACATTATTATTATTATTGTTGTTGTTGTTGTTGTTGTTATTATTATTTAATCGCAGTTTGCAAGACTTACCAAATTCAGTGTCAGAAGCAGAGAACAGCATCACTCAAGATATCATCTCCAGAAAGCATCCCTTTTCAAGAAAAGACTTAAACATGTGCTTAATGAGATGAAGGCAGATGCTTAAAGATGAATTTATGTGTATGCCCGAATCAGGGTCTATGAAATTATAAGGCAACAGGCTGGAAATATAAGCTGTTGAAATCCTGTCCTTTCCATCTGGAGATGGAAATATTTGTTGTCATATGTTCTATACTAGAGAGATGGGATTTTTATCTGTTTGCTGAGAATGGTAGCTATGAATAAAAAAATCCTTCAGATAAAGAATGTGTCAATTTTTGCTTTTTTATTTTGTTGGTAGTTTTATTCTAAGATGTCCAAGAACATCCGGGAAAATTAAAACACAATCAATATGAATGTATATATATATTTTTTTCCCATTATTAAACCTTGATCTGCAAACTGCTACAGCATTTTGACATGCAAACACCCAGCTACTACACTTGTGGTGAAGTCCATAAAACATATAGGGTTCTTCTCTGCCTTGACTGACTAGAAAAAAAGAAAACAAGAAGCAGACCAGAAAAATACTGTAAATAGCACAAAGAGAGACAAGGTTTAAAATGCATTTTCAGTAAATATTTTATTTGTAGAAAAATCAGTTTGCAGAAGTACTCGTGTTAGTTTTTCAGATGTTTGCAGGAAATGCTTCTAGTGTGGTAGAAACTAGTTAGGTTTCAGCCTACCTGTCTTTGTATGAGAACACAGAGTTCCATTACTGTTTACATTTTCTCTATGATTAATTTATTAACAATGACAGTGCATTTTGCATCTTATTTCCACAGTGTGTACTTACTGTATTATTAAAGAAATCTGGAACTAACAAAGGTATATCAGGTGCATTTTAATTACAAGTGTTGCATGTCAAGACAGTTTGCCTAATTTTTTCCTAGTCTTAATGTTGAAGGACCCTTGACCTTTGTGTTATATACACACAATATCTGCATGGTTAAGTTATAACCCTCTACAGTGTTTCATTATATGCATGTCGTACTCTCCAGACTAATTTAAACTATCAGCCTTCTCGTTCTTATCCATTTCTGTCTGAATCTTCTGAAAACAACCTTGCCATTTCCCTGAAATCTACAAGTGAAAGGTTAACTTAGAGGAATCTCATTTATTGTCTATTAAATGCAATAAGGAGTTTTTGTCACTACATTTGCCTTTTAAGAGGGTTTCCCACTATATCTTACATTGCACTTAGGCACTTATGATCTTAAATCTTTATCACATCTCTGTGAACTCAGCTATTTCTCTCAGTGCAGACAATTACTAATGATTTACTTAAACAGGAGACATCAGTCTTTTCCTTTTAATAATTAGCTAGGTCCAGAGAGATTTAAATTCTTTCTTTCCCATTTATTGCATTTTTCCACAGGTTTCTCTTTTTCTGTATTTCCTGCCTTCTCTCTACTTATTTCAGCAAAATGACACACAGACTTTTTCAGAAATACAAAGTGCCTGAGAGAAGCCATTCTTTTATTTGAAGGAGGTCTGGTATTGTCTGACCTATGAGCTCACTACTCGACTTCAAGACTATCTCAGGTAATGCTATTGTTCACTGAAGCAGACCCAGCTCTTGCAAATTACTAGTTGTCATATATTTTTGCTTCCCCTTCAAGAATTGCTTCACAGGCTAAATGTCTAGTAATGAAAAGAATAGGATAGTCTGTATTTAATAAATCTATTTTACAGCAAAACATTCTGGGATCATGTGGTTTGTAGGCTTACCATTGTGTAGAATAATACTATGTGATCAAGCACATAGGTATAAAAACTGCTGTTGTATCGAGGAGGCACAAGAGAAATTGTCCCACTCTTAGGGGGTAGAAAGGGCTGGGAATTTACTGTAGGACAGATATGGTAAATTGTTTATTTTTGGCTTTTTTAGAACACCTTCTGTTCAGAGAGACCATGTTTCTTCATGGCTCATAACAGGAGGAAACTTATCATAAATCAAGGCCGTGCAGCAGACTAGTTGAGGCAGCAAGACAAAGGGGAGTGGGTGGTGGGGTTGCCATGTGAAAAGTAACTAAGAACACACTGCACAATACTTTTTTTGTTTGTTTTCTTTGAAAATTCTTATTAACTTGCTACTTTTGTTTGTTTGTTTGTTTTAATATGCCCTGCCTTATGAGATCATAAGCCTTTCAAGAGTGTTTCTACTCTGTTTTTATATTACATAGCCCAAAGTTTGGCCAGGCCTTGTTGAGATCCATCAATGCTCTCAAATGAACCATAAAATATTGTGTGTTCATAGCGAAGAGACAGAATACCCTTCCGTTATATAACACACAGATATACATGTACATTTATAATATAAATTAAAATATATACATTTTAAATGTATAAATCATGTACTTAGATGCAATTATGTTATATTGCTATGTTTGTATATAAAATAAATGTCTGTACAAATGCACTTACACACAAAGTGCGTTCCTTATTTTTATGGAAATTAGTACAGTTTGGTTCTACAGTTCATGTGTACCTTTAATAAGCATCCTCATACCAGAAAATATCCCTTTAGATGAGGAAAGAACAAATATAATGGACTATTATGGGTTTTGTTCTTAATCTCTGTTACTTTAGATTTCAGCTCCCACCACATAACTGAGTTCTAGTTTTTATCTTCACACTGTCTTCTTTCAATTTCTGTACCTAAGAGAAACTGCAGACTTCATGCTGTTCTTACCTGTAAAACAATAGGAAATAAAATGACACGACCAGTTCATTCAGGTTTGATAAGTGTTAGATAATATATTGCATTAGTCTGTATTCAACAGGAATATTTCAATTACATTAACATTGTTTCCCCTGGTGTGATAAAGACATTTTATGACAGCAATTAAGTTAATCTTCTACAGCAATAAGGTTCTGCACCATAGTAAATCCCACATGAGAATGGCCATAAGATTCCATGTCATGTAATTCCATGTCATCAATGTAGTCCACCTGGTTCCCTAGTGAATCATAGGGTTTGTTAGACTACTTTGTAAAAGTAGTAGCTGGAAGCCAAACCAATTGCAACTGTCTTGATGAGATAAAGGTAACAGTAAACTTACCAGCAATAGAGATACCTACAGCCTACCAGAGCATTTAGGCATATAATTCCATATGTCACTCATTACCCAAGTTCACAGTAATGGGCCAGATTCATATACCTTAGGTTAACAAATTGCACTTATTTGGCAATACGTAAGGTTGTCTAATGACTGTTGTAGACAGCAATGGTTTCTTTTTTAAATGTTATTTCTTTCCCATACTTCCAACTATGTATGCCTCATCTCTATCTTTTACTGTTCTGATGTGCAAGTGAATTAATTAGATTCTTAAACTTAGGTGGGATGAAACTGAGAGCTGAGATGCATGTTATTCTCACTAGAAGTAGGGGATCAATTCATGATACCCTGTGGTGACAGATAAGGATAATGGTCTCAGTTGATATTCAAGGTGAATCCCTTTCTCTTCATGAATCATAATGGGAATTTAGGAAACAGCTCCACACGTGCAAAACCCCACTGGTAAGTTCCTACTGCTACAGCTGAATTCTTTCATATTTTGCAGCTTAATTCAGTTGTCAGAACATGGACTTCTAGTGCCTATTTGAGTTATTCCAAGGTAATCTAGTTGTCCTCCAGTTTTCAGTCCAGAAAGGTGTAAATCTCTTGTAAAGCCTATATTACACCTGCTTGTATGTGCAGACTTTCTAAATCCCATGCAGTGTCTAGAAAAAAGAAGCATGCTCCAAGCAGAGGGATGAAGGCAATTACAGGGATCCCAGAGATCCATTCCAGAGTTTTACAGATGTCAGTCACACTGCCAGGCCTTCAGCACTGAAGCTGGAGATTATCAGTATGATGAATGATTCAGGTGGTTGAAAATTATCAGTAGGTTGCTGTCTTGAGGTAGCATTGAAGAATTCGTGGGTGTACACCCCATGTAACTTAAGAAACCTATTAATATGCTTTACTAGAGGTATAGAGAAAAATAACCAATGATTTAAAAATTAAAACTGATTAAGAATTCATACAATCTGTGCTTTTTAGTGAGTATGATTCATATTGTACTTGGCAGCACAGAAGGTGAGACTGTCATAAATCTACAGAAGCAAGGATAACTTACTTTGGGTGAGACATCTGTTTAACCTTCCAGATATTTAGCTTTCTTGTAGGTTTTATCATAAATCCAGTTTCTGAAGTCATTTTATTTTGCATTACTTTGCTTGCTTTTTTAATTTTACTATCCTTAGCATTCTTGTATTTTTATTATCCTTTACTGTCCCTTTTACTATCTCCCTACTTTTCTTTTTTCCTTCTTCCTTTCCTTTCCTTTCCTTTCCTTTCCTTTCCTTTCCTTTCCTTTCCTTTCCTTTCCTTTCCTTTCCTTTCCTTTGCCTTGCCTTGCCTTGCCTTGCCTTGCCTTGCCTTGCCTTGCCTTGCCTTGCCTTGCCTTGCCTTGCCTTGCCTTTGCCTTGTCTCGCCTTGCCTTGCCTCGCCTTGCCTTGCCTCCCCTCCCCTCCCGTCCCCTCCTCTCCCCTCCCCTCAGCTCCATCCCCTCAGCTCCGTCCCCTCCGCTCCCGTCCCCTCCCATCCGGTCCCGTCCCGTCCCGTCCCGTCCCGTCCCGTCCCTCCCTCCCCTCCCCTCCCCTCCCCTCCCCTTCCCTCCCCTCCCCTCCCCTTCCCTTCCCTTCCCTTCCCTTCCCTTCCCTTCCCTTCCCTTCCCTTCCCTTCCCTTCCCTTCCCTTCCCTTCCCTTCCCTTCCCTTCCCTTCCCTTCCCTTCCCTTCCCTTCCCTTCCCTTCCCTTCCCTTCCCTTCCCTTCCCTTCCCTTCCCTTCCCTCCCTTTTTTCTCTTTTCATCCTACCTTAACAAATTTTCTATTTGGGAATTTTCTTTCATTTCCTTTAATAAGCCTTAAAGAGGACTGGAACAAAGGAATTACCATCTTTCTTGGTAACTTAATGTTATATAGGTGTAAAAACTCACTTTTATCCATGTTTTAAGCACCAAAGTAATTGAACATCTCCTCAATGGACTTTCAGATGTACAGTCATGAAGAAGAGTCTCTTTTACAGGCATGAGAAGTGGGCCCACATGAAGCTAATGAGGTTCAACATGTCTCAATGCAGGGTGCTGCACTTGGGCCGAGGCAAAGGCAATTGTGAGTACAGACTAGGAGAAGAGCTCATTGAGAGCAGCCCTGCAGAGAAGGATTTGCGGATTCTGATGGATAAAAAGCTCAACATGAGTCGGCAGTGTGCGCGTGCATCCCAGAAGGCCAAATGCGTCCTGAGCTGCATTAAAAGAGGAGGGGCCAAGAGGTCGAGGGAGGTGATTGTCCCCCTCTACCCTTGTGAGGTCCCACTTGGGAGTGCTGTGTCCAGGTCTGGGGCCCCCAGGACAAGAAGGATGTCGACCTGTTAGAGCAGGTCCAGAGGAAGGTCACAAAGATGATCAAGGGTCTAGAGAACCTCTCCTACAAAGATAGGCTGAGAGAGATGGAGTTGTTCAGCCTGCAGAAGAGAAGGCTCCAGGGTGACTTCATTGCAGCCTTTCAATACTTAAAGGGGTTTTATAAAAAGGATGGAGAAGGACTCTTTACTTGGGTAGATAATGACAGGACAAGGGAGAATAGTTTAAAACTAAAAGAGAGATTTAGATTAGAGGTTAGAAGGATACTTTTCACTCAGAGGGTGGTGAGGCACTAGAACAGGTTGCCCAGAGATGTTGTGGATGCCCCATCCCTGGAGGTGGTTAGATGAGGCCCTGAGCAACCTGATCTAGTGGGTGGTGTCCCTACCTATGGCAGGGGGGTTGAAACTAGATGATCTTTGAGGTTCCTTCCAACCCAGGCCATTCTATGATTCTATGATGATTCTTTTACAAGACCTAGTAATGGAAACAGAAAGAGACCTGTGTGAAGCTAAGCAGCATGTGTTTCTTTAATGCTTCCAAGATTATAAAATTATATTCTGAGTTATGGTTGGAGCAACTGTATCCTTTGATGCCCTCATATTTGGAATATGTAGGTATAACTGAGAGATACCTTGTGCTGAAGATGGATTCAATATATTTGAGTGTCTAAACTTGTGTCTTCTGGTTTTAAGTATGTACAGGTTCTTAATTTATTTTGCACTGTATGTACAAAGCAACATATATTCCTCAGTCCAAAACCCTCAAGATATACTTGGCCACAGTTCTTATTAGGAATCTGTATACATTTCAGATTTAAAAAAAAGATGTTTTCAGGATTATGAGATGCTAATTGGAATGTGATGAGGGTACTCATTCATTTTTATTTAATGAACATCTCTACATGCAAGTACTGTAAACTTTCATTGAACTCTGTCTTTTGCAAATGCAGTTATTCAGAGAGTCAACTGAATGTGAAAAAGAAAGCCATGAATAACTGAATCTATGACCTACAGAACCCATTCTCATATGTTCTCTGTTATAAATATATGTAGAGACAAAGAGCAGACATGTCATGTGAGTACAGTGAAGCTGTATTTTTACCAAGTCTCCATTCAATCTCTTATTCAGTTTCTGTCTTTATCTTGAAATGATTCACAGATTTAAATAATGTATGGCACTGATGGAAAATGTTATAAATTACCGAAGACACTGGGACAGCTAAGACAACCTGAAAAATTTTAACTGGCACTTTCTTCTGGTCTGCCCATGAAAGAATTAGAATCAAGACATTGCCATTGGGCTGCTGGAAACACACATTGGCTGTGTATTTCACCACTTACTTCTGCAACAAAACCCTGAGTTTTGAAGAGAATTCTTCCAAAATAATTATCTAGCCTTCTACTAACAATGTTAAAATATGACTGATAAAGTAGATTTTCAATAAGTTTATCTTAATGTTATGCTTAATGTTTTCATCTGCCTGTAATTTCAGCAATCACAGTTAAGTGTATTAAGAACATATTTAAATATCCAAAGCATTCACAGTTCCCTTTGTCTCCTATCTCATTGGCAGCACCTTCCACCTCACTGTCATCCTTGTTGTTTTGCCCCTCTCACAGCCATTTGAAATTTTACTTTAAATACTGTTTTCCTACCTCATTGTTTTGGTCAGATCCCTACTCAGTTTTGCATTCTTTTCTTACTACTCTCTCCTTTATGACATCAAATTAAGTTACTTGCTTCTCTTTTAGGTGCTCTCCATGACCTTTTCCATTTTCTGATTTTTTTTACTTTGATCTCACCTCTCAACTTGACTCCCCACCTCATCCCCACCTCACAGAATTTTCAAGTAAGCATTTTTTTTTTTTCTCCTAGTGCTGAGACATGTCCCTCACTGAGAGGAGTTTCCTGTAATATGATTTTTTTTTTCATAATATCTGTAAAAGACATGGAAAATGAGAAAGCTGTTCATGTTGTAATACAATGTCTGTCATGTTGACTAATTTTGTCGCATTGCCTTCTTGTACTCTGCCATCTGTCTGTCTGTTCTTGTTATCCCATCTGATTGAAGCATAATTGTTATTTTATTCTGTTTGTAGACCACCTTTTGCAGTGGGGTTCTGTTTCAAAAGTAGGCTTCCAAGGCACTATAGTACCCAAGAGTAACTTGTAATGGGTCAGGAAAAAAAGATGAACCATATTCCAGAAGCTTGCAATCTAGGCCTAAAACAAGAGAAAGCAGATGGGTGCTGACAGACAGATGGTGTTGAGCAAAAATAATACAAGTAATTACCAATAATATAAATAATGCATACTCAGAGAAAACATACAAAAAATATCAACATATAAGATATGTGTAAATAACAATGACAAATAAGAAAAATAGACACAACTGGAATAAAAGCATTTACAAATGGAAAACTGAGCCAAAAAATGTATTTGATTTGAAAGTTTCTCAGATAGTTTTAGATTTGAAAAACTATATATACCATTCCTAGATTAGAATCTAGGTTGTCTCAGAAAATAATGTATTTTGAGGAATGTACTGATATTGCCTAAATTTGGGTATTCAGCTTAGGTGTCTAAGTTATGAAGTCAGACTTGCTAAACCTATTTATCACAGAAAGGAAGAGAAACACTTCCAGAGGGCAGTTACTACAATGCTGGGGTGGGATATGTCTGCATCATTAAGGTAGACCATATAGAAACTTCTGATGAGTCTTCTAACTTCAAAGTTGAAAGAAGACAATGAAGTTGTACATAAATTGGAGAAGCCATATGAATCATGTGAAACATTTGAAAACTGTTTCTTTTAAATTGGGATTTTGTCTCAAATGGAAAGCAGGAGCTTAACTTGTAAAAGTCTACATTAATATCATAGTGTATGTAGATATCTGAGTAAGCTTGGCATATGGGGAAAGATGGTAGCCTACAGAATGACGAATTCACAGAGAGGAGCTAAAGAAAAGATATTATCGGTGTTGGTTCCCAAATCTTTATCATTTTTGGATGTGGGCTACAGAATTTTGGAGGATCTGAGGAAGAAAACAGCTGTAAACCCAAAGGCTGACGTGCAGGATACCCCCAAAGTATCTGTGTGCTTAACAGCATTCTGAAATGGTCTGAAAGGATTCAGATACCAAATCTGTGAGTGCTAGACAATCCATGTGACGTCACACCACTTCTTATTGTCATTTTAGATAGAGCTCTATATATAAACTACTATATAGGCCAATTTCAGTGGCAGGTGTGTTTATAGACATGTTAATTTATTTAGGTGTAGCTGTTGTGTTGATGAAGGCTATATTTGAACAGATATCAATAAAAGAAAAAATCTTCACGAATAATAACTTTCTAGAAATTTCCCACAATATTCAGAAAGTTATTTTATCTAACTTGTAAGAAATTCTGTCCACATTCAGTTTTTATTTTACAAACAACTGGAATGATTCAAGCCTCTATTTCTAATCTCAGCGTAGGCTTATGGCTCAAAAAATAATTTTAATGATTTAATAATAATTAAAAAAAATATATTCCCCATTTTTTCCCTCAGAACTGATTGGGAACCATTAATAAGTTTTCAAAAGGTTTTCTGTGCTGTGTGGTTATGTAAAACCTTGGCAAAATATCTGAAAAAATACAGCAATGCTCTGTACTAATCCAATATGTAAATTGACACCAGGGTTTTCATTTCCAAACAGGTTAGAGGTAAAACTGGCTTAAGATGTTTCTCTCCATACCTTTCTCCATAGCTTGTCTTTTATCATGTGATATAGCACTTTCTTAGTTGTGCTGGCAGAAATACCTGTGGGACTGAGCTAAGAAATGCTGAGAAGTCAGGGTTAAAAATATAAATATAAAATATCCATACAAATATATGTCATAGTGTTTTATTTATTATGGATTAGCTCCTTAAAATTCCTCGTATGTACATAGCTGTACAAACAGTTAGCGGCAGTACAGTAAAGGGATCAGGGATTAGAAATTAGAAGGAGACAGGAGGAAATGGTGATTCATTAAGATCACATTAAAATCAAGAAAAAGGGGTATGTAACTATGCCCCAAGGTTGTAGACAAAAAGGAATGTAGTAGGTTTATATAAAACTATTTTTTTACACATCTGCTCATGTCATCTCACACTTATATTATAGACTTCCCTTGGCAAAGATTGGTTTTGTCAAGTGTGTAGTTTGGGGACTGTGAAGCTTAAAGAAGAAAAAAAAAAATGTGTTTGGGGATTTTTTTTGGATCAGAACATCTCAAGTTCTGTTTTTAGAGCTATTTTCATATGTTAAGTACAAATTTCACCATTTCCAGTCTGAATCTATGTATATAAAGCAGAAGGTTAGGAGACGTCTCTAGTGTGTAGGAATAGATTACTCAATTACTACCAATGTTATTTCTGCTTGCAATTATTAGCTTCTGATTTTTACCTTTTATTTAAGAAGAAACTTCTTATATGTCATTAAAAACAGTCTCGTTTTTGTGTGATGCAAATGAGTGCCTGAATTCAATATTGATTATATCACTTTCAGAGATTTAAATCAAAGTTCTGATGAGCTGAACTGTACCATCTGTGGTGACAAAAAAAGAAAAACACGCAAGTACCCTGATACGCATTTGCAGATCTGTTGATTTTTAGAAACCTATATTTCTAATCTCAAAATACAAGCCCAGTGCACAGATTAAATTATGTTAGTTCAAGAAATTATTAAATTGCATCATCTTTTTCAATGCCTAGCTTTAAAAGGAAATTATTTTTGCAGTTTAATGGACTTGTTCAGTGTACTTGTATATAGAGCTGTGCAGATAATTTCATCAGTTTTACAATGTTGGTGAACTTTTATCATTTTTAGACAGTAGTATTTATAAAAGAATATTTTTTTTCAGAACTTTAAGTCACAATAGATTAAAGTGAGGCTTTCTTAAATGTACACTTGTGAAATACATAATATGAAAAAACATTTAAGTTTAGGTACCCACATGCATAGTTTAGGCACTTGAATCAGTGACATAACCTGTTGTATTCTGGAGTACCTCCACCTTCCACTGATTGTTTTCTTGGAAAAAGACCCTGCAGCCACATCATCCCTGGATTTAACTGTGGTACATCATTGTCTTCTTAGCATTCATTAATGCTGAATGTATTAATTTGAGGGCAGAATGGGTGTAGCCTAAAATGATTACTGATATGAATGACAGGAAAATTAGCTGCCAATTTTCTAAGTGAGATCTAACAATTTTCCTTAAGTAAAGAATAATCCCCCACACTGATACTTGCTCCCCTAGGATGCCCTTATACTCCAATGCATGATCCATTACTGGAATTTCAAAAGACATATCCTCCTTTCACAAAGTCACTGAACTGTAGCAATAAAAAATGACACAATACCAGATAGATAGATAAATAACACAGTCTAACACTGAATAGGGTTTGACCACTTGGGGGATAAAATGATTTCTATTTTGTTTTGTGACTGTGGGTTAGACACCACAACTAACAAATAGACTGCTATGTCTGATCAGCTGCAGCAGAGGATCAGAAGTCTATTTTATTGGAATAAAGTTTTCTGTGCTGGAACAAGGGGATTTTTATGTATGTAATACGCCTGACTGCTAGTGTGACTCTCTTTACAGAAGCAGTGGCAGGAGAAACTGGAGTTCAGTGCTCTGTAATCATCAAAACTAAATGCAAGTGATTTCTAAAAACAAATTCAATAAAATAATTGAGGATGAAATGTTTGTAAAGATGATTGTAAATTCCTTTATCAAACTGAGTGCAGCTAGTCACTCAGGCTAATATTTTATCAACTTGTATCATTACAGCATTAATGCATTGACCCCTCATCCCGTGCCTCTCCAATAAACAAACAAAAAAAACACCACCAACAACAAGAAAAGTAAAACTCACCCGACCCCAAAATGATACAGTGTATAGAAAAATCTATGGTGTTAAAATGCTTGGAAATGTCATCTGCTGATTTTCCAGTGGTGTGCAGTCACAGATTTTGTACAAATTTATTTCTCCTATTACAAGGAACAATTTTTATTCATGTAAAACAACCTTATTCCTTCAGGTAAGAAGTGAACATAGCATTACCAGTCTGGAAAATGTCTGTTCTTGTTTGCCAACCACAAACTACTCCCATCTTATTCACCATGGCAACATTTACACAGCAGTCTCTGTTTCTCTCTGTTTCTACGGTGAACTACTGGTAGGTAGTGCTCCACCACCTTTTTTACAGTTTCTATCACAGATTTCCAAATATTCAAATGGCTAAAATTTGTATAGAAGCCTTTAAAATGTCACAATGCATAATCTGTGGAAAACCCACAAATGCAGGAAACAAGGCAAAAAACAAACCATCTTAAAGGCAATTCCCTATCATCAATTCCCTATCATAAACATGTGGGGAAAAAATACAGTGGTCCGAGAAAGCAGAGCCAATTAAAGCTCTCTACCAAAACAGATCATTTTAAAGCTTGCTCTCTGAATCACAGATTTCTTTTAAGCTTCTTCTTCACTTTTTCTTTTTTTTTTTTTTTTTTTTTTTTGTACATGGGGCCCTCTTCAAACCTTTTCTTTTTCCTAAGCACAACCCTTGTCAAAACTTTCTCTAATCGCAAATCTTTGAAGTAAGAACCATTTCCCAAACAGAGAGTTTTTCAAAATTCCCCCAGCACACAGACGCAAATTTAATTTCAGAGGAAAAGGACAACAGGTAGCACTTTAAAATTCACCAGAGTGAATTAGGAGCTCCAGACACATTTTCAAATATCACAGGACCAATTTGGGTTTGGGTTGGAAGGAACCTTAAAGATCATCTGATTCCAACTCCCCTGCCATGGGCAGGGACACCTCCCACTAGGTCAGGCTGCTCAAAGCCCCCAACCAATGTGGCCTTGCACACCTCCAGGGATGGGGCATCCACAGCTTCTCTGGGCAACCTGTTCCAGTGCCTCACCACCAGTAAATCATTTCTTCTGAATATCTAATCTCAATCTACACTCTCTTAGTTTAAAACCAGTACTTCTTGTCCTGTTATGTAGTAATCAAAGTTACCCCGATAATCTCAGATATCTTGTCAGGGCCAAGTAATTTTAAGTTTTTTTGTGATGCTTGTCTACCACATTAAGACCTTAAAAACTCAATTGGCATGAATCACTTTTGAAGTGTCTGCTTCAAGCCCCTAAGTCACTGATACATTTGAAATATTTCTCCTTCACCTGTTTGAATACAGGACCAGCAAAAGTTCAAAAATCATATCAGCTTGTAGTCCATGTCTAATTACCTTACGTGAGTAATGGACTGTTGCAGAAATTGAGATTTTGCTTGTGATAACAGGACAAACACCTATCAGTTACTCTGCCCCATGATTATAGACATTTTAATGAGCACTCTGCAACATACAAAGCATATAGACCTTAGCATACGCAATCCAAAGCACATTGTTAACATTCAAATATAGTGTACTACTGACTTGATTTTTTGGAGTGGTGTATATCACCACTGATTTTTGATTCTGAAAGCCAGAAATTTTTTGCAGTATGGAGACAGGTAGCTAGTTATAGACATGCAGCCCTAAAAAGAAAAATGTTCCAAGGCATAGGTATAAAAATATACCTTCAAATACACTTCAATACCCCAGCAATGTGCCACTAGATTGCTGAATCTGTTGGTACTACCTTGCAAAATGTTTCAGTAGAACAGCCAGAGCTATCGTATCTTACCAACAATTTCCTAGTATTCATTAAGATTTCCCTTACTAGGTCACTTCATTAAAAAAAAAAAAAAAAAAAAAAAAAAAAAAGTTTACTCCAGCTAGAAGCATGAATTTGCATGTCTGTTTCCAGAGAAGTCTGGTCTCAGTGCAATTCTAAAATAATTTTGGTTATAAAAGCAGAGTTAAACACACTACCTAAGAGACCAACTGTTTCTTCTGGGTCTGCAGCGGGTGACGTGCTTTGAACTTTGTAGTTCTTGAATTTAATTTTTTATTTTTTTTTTAACAGACATTATAAGGGAGTTTTCCCAAAGTGGGTAGTTTTAAAGGTGCAAAAGCAGAAGCAATCCCCAAACAAAAACGCAACATAAACTCAACACTGACTTTTTCTACAGTGTTTTCCTCAAACCTCACAGCCAAATTTATAACTTCCTACACATATTTTTTCCTTGATAAGAGATTCACAGAGATCAGCAATCCGTGAGAGAGGCTCACCGAAATACTTCTTAAGGGAGAAAGGATTGCCTCAAGTAAACAGCTTTCTACTGAGAGGAAAAATCTTGGGATTTCCAGAAGATGAAGTATATGTCCTTTGTGTAGTGTGGACAGAAAAGAACTGCCTCTGCCCACTATTCACAATAATCTAATAATTAGAGCAAAATTAAAACCTCAAAGAAGAGCAGGCAAGATTTAAAATCCTCTGTAGTTAAATGACAGAGCTTAAAACAGTGACAGTGGGAGGTCCTGCATATAAAAACTCTCCAACAGAGAAGAGTTTTTACTCTTGACTTGTGCATGTGAAGTGCACGGGTCTTGTCCAAAAATGCGTGGGAAAGATTAGCTATGGTATGAACACACTTATTAGAACAACTCTCTGTGCTTGGTAGAGTGACACCTATTTCATTAACATTGGCAGGTTTTAGGCGCAAACTAGCAAAAAGTAACTTGGCACCAGAAGATGGCTTTATATCACAGCTTTATGCCACAGCAATATTTTAAGTGCTCTGGGGACCTCACCTGCAGAAGCATTGGAACTGACAGACTTAAGACATCAACAGCAACTAGGCAAAGGCAGTTGTGAATACTCTTGCTTGCCAAAAGGTTGAACTGGCAACTAAAAAGGCTTTGAGGTGCCAAATTTCACTTGCTAAGTCCCTTTCTGATCTTTTGACTCCAGTCAGCTGGACTGTGCTGACTTTCATGCTATTTTTACTGAAAAGATTAAGTGTATTCATTTGGCTGCACATGTTGCAAGAGCACTAAAAGACTGCTAAAGTACATGCTCGCCATGGGCCTGATCAAAGCCCTCTGAGATCAATGGGAATATTTCCTTTGACTTCAATGGGCTTTTGATAAGATTCCAAATTACCCAGTGGAAAGTTAGCCTCCCAAGAACAGTCCTGATGTGAGCATACCCATGGGCACTGAGGACTAAAAGATGTGGCTCAGCACCAGGGTGATACTTTGCATCTCACACTAGATCAGATACAAGTGCAGCATCTCATTCTGATATTTCATAAAATACCACAGTGGTGATAGAGGAAACATATTTTGATTGACAGGTTCAATACTGGCTGGTACTTGAAACAGCTTATGGCTACGTCAGAATCTGGCAGGAAGCCAGACCTCATTCACAATAATGGGGCATCATACAAATATCAACAGGGCTGTATCCAAACCAGCTGTTATTATTAATTTCATGTCTTTTAAGAGGAAGAGAGGGTTTTAGCAATTTGAAAGGATTTTTTTTTTTTTTTAATGGATAATTATACTGTTTGGTGATATTTAATTTGTGTTTATCTCTGAATGCTATCAAAGTTCTGTCTAGTGCTCCCTTATGAATTGGATTTCGAAGTACAGTTACTGTCTAATTTCACTGATTCACCTGAAATCTCTTCTGGATTTTTGTTACAGAAGGTGATTTTTTGGAAGAAAATTTAAGGCAACCAAATGTTGGTGGAAATATGAAAAATAAGTTGGGAGTTTTAGACAACTATGTTTTGATGCAAGAGCCTGCAGACAGTTTATAAAATCATTTATAGGAACACAACAACTACAACAAAACAATGATTTTTTTTTTTTTTATTTGCAGTCATTGTGGAAAAGGTACAACAATTGGAGATTAGAAGTGAGCAAACAATTCACAGTGAATCATTTCTGTTCAACAGAAATTTCCAATGTCTTCATTCCATTTTGCCTTAAGAGCTAGCTTGAGAGTAGACGTGTTACTCTTTTCTGTTATACTACTTTCTTTCTTTTTATTAGAGAGAAATTCCAATAAATAGAGACTTCAAGTTCAGCTAAATCTTTTAACCTGCAGCAGCTGCAAGTTTTCTGGATGCTTTATGGAAAAGGCCTAGTATCTATCCTAGAATGCTTCAGTAAATGGATTGAATATAAATATAAATGGCAGTGGACGAACAAAGAAAATAATAAATTCTAGGATTATGGGGATTAATAAGGTAAAAGGGATAGACCTGTAGTAAGCTTTACAGCTAATATAAATATTCATATCTCCTTTAAGTGACTTACACATGACATTTACACATGGAACAAATTGCTTAATCTTTGATATTGGTGGTATTCTTTTATTGATATACCAAAGTGTTCATATGTACATATGCACATGTAGATGAATACAAATTACTTTATATATGAAACATATAATCTGCACTTATAAATGTTAGAGTTGTAAATTGTTTTCTTAGTCCTGATATGGAGGAGTTGCATTGACTGACAGATTTCAGAAGAAAACTACAGCGGATAGATATGTACAGGATTTTTTTTTTAATTCTTTATTTTTTTATTTTATTTTATTTTATTTTATTTTATTTTATTTTATTTTATTTTATTTTATTTTTTATTTTTATTTTATTTTTTTTAGTGTGGTGAATGTCCTGAAAGGATTTGGTCATGATATAGAAGTTGTAGGAGAAGGGGAGGGAGAGTATCGATGGAGACTTCTGGTGCTGGATGACAGAGGGTGGTAGCATGAAGTGTTAAAGGAAAACTTTTGACAGTTTAGAAAAGGAAGGTTATTGAGCCATCCAGGTTTTGAGAGATTAGTGAGCTAAGATGAGATATATGACTTAGAAAGGATATAGGTCTTTTCAAAGGATTTGGTTAAAATACTAAATACTAACAATGCCTTCAAGCAGATACAGCACCCAGGAAGCAGAGGATGTCTGGTATGAACATTTAGAGACTCCAGCTCCCAAAGTGAGGGAGTAGGAAGAATTTACAGCTGAGATTAAAAAATAAAAAATAAAAATTAAAAAAGGCGGGGGGGGGGGAGGGTGTGTGGAAGGTCACATACATACTGTGAAAATAGGTCCCTCAAATGCATTGGGTTTTTTAGTCATTGTCTAGACAAATAATCTGCTGAATTCTTGTCCTTGACAGGTTTGAGTACTATCTTTAAATCCTAATCTTGTTATCTCAGTCCCTATCTTTCTGGTTTTGCTTGCTGTTTTATCTTCGGATTTCAAATCACAAAGTCAAATCTTTGGCTTATGATAAAAAAAAAAAAGACTAAAAATGAGCTCTGCAGATGTACATATGAAAATGTATGTGTCTCTTAATTAAAGCTGCAGATTTCTTTACAGCTCTACCTTAGCAAAAAACCAACCTACGTATGAGATACATTTATGCCTTCTGTACTTGTAAGTGTTTGCTAGCCTCACTGAATGTGCAGCTGGTAGTGATGTAGAGTTTATCCTACAGAGTGAAAATGAGGGAGGACATAGTTGCTGTTTCATTCAGCTAAAATTCAGAAATGCCATCTCATACATTTTATTCTTCTGGAATTCTGTCTCATTCAGTCAAATTTCTCAAAGGTGCTTTTTCATAATACTAATGCTTAATAAATCCAGCACCTGGCTTTACATGTCTAAAAATGTCTGTCTGGCAAAGGTAATTTTCTTTGCATCGTTAGGTGTATGAACAAGGAGGACGTGATTAGGAAAATGTAAACCTAAGGACCAGTGATTTTTGATAGAAAATAATAATTACCCATGCTCAGTTATGATGAGTTGAGTAATTAAGAAACTGAATAAAAAAATGTGTAGAATATCTTTTGCTTTCATACACCATTAAATAAACTAGAATATCACTTTAAAAATAAATAAATATTAATACATCTTATGCAGCAACTACTTCTAGAATTATTACCTTCTAAAATTTCAGTGATTCTTTGTTATAACTTTTGGATCTTGAATGTCTCCAAGTTGTACTTTGCTAAAACATTTATTTTATTTTATTTTATTTTATTTTATTTTATTTTATTTTATTTTATTTTATTATTTTATTTTATTTTGTTTTGTTTTGTTTTATTTTACTTTATTTTATTTAAATCTTTATTATATTTATAAAAGGAGATATTGTTTTTCCTTAAAGCATATAGAATGCAATATAAATTGTTGATATACATCAATCTTTCTGTACGGTACCAATGCCTACAGTATCTTGTATTTATCAATAATACTTGGGATTGCTGTACAGTATAAATAGATTCCAGCGCTTCCTTTCTGATAGTGTCTTTCTTTTTTTCTTCCTTTCCTTTTTTTTTTTTTCAGTGTTACAGTATCTCTTCTTCTGTCTGTCTACCAAGTTGCAGCATTCCTCTATGTTTTTGATACTATTTTATCTACATGCAGTCCTGTCTTTTTGCTCAGAATCTCCTTGAAAAAGACAATTATTTTCTCAAACCAGCACTTCAACAATTGTTGGGCATGTTTTTTGTGTGTGTGATTTGTGCTTTGTTGTTGTTGTTGTTGTTTCTTTGTATTTTGTTTGTTTGTTTTCCCATGCATTTATAGCTTTTCTTTTTTTTATATCTTTTATATCTTTTCTTGAAGTCACAGAAAAAAAACATTTCTCATCTACTGGACTTTTTACACCATATGGATAGGATAAAAATCTGGTATCGTGTGCTTTAGTGTGATTCTCTTCTCTTCTACAGCTACTTACGCTCCTGAGTCTATTTGTCTGTTTATGTGATTTAAGGAGAAGGAAGGAAGGAAGAAAACGTATCTGTTTATTTGCACGAAGAGGAAAACAATGTTTTATTTCTGCTGCCTTGTTCACCAGCTTTCTCTTGTACTGCATATACATTTTTTACTTCTGTGCTTTTAGATCTCTATTATTTATACTTATTAAAAATCATCTTGTGGCTTAGTCATTTGTAATAAAGACTCTGTATCACTGTCATTTTAGAGAAGTACTATGCCTTTCCCACAGAAGCCACTGTTTTCTCAAATGTTGGGTATCTATATTGTGAGGTAGTCCATCTCTGTATCAATAGCAGATTTTTTTTCTTGAATCTTTTTCTCTTATTTACTTTTCTTTCAGAGAACACTTGCAAATTATTCAAGTAATAGTCTATTTCTTTGGACTGAATTTGTTACTATTCAAGTCCTCTAGTTATTACCAATTCTTCAGTTCATCTCAGATCTTAAGGCTTTTTGTTCAAATGTGCAAGAAATTACAAATCATTTTTTATTTCTATGACTACATTGCTCAAGTTACATGTTCTTTTCAACTCTCTTGGTCTTGCAACATAGTTATCTTCATTTAATTCCATGTTTTACTTTCCATTTCTCATTTAATATATTTTTTTTCATGAACAGCGTTCATTCTGAAACAAACATATTCACTCAATGCCTGTATTTGCTTGTCATATGACTGCATCATTTAATGAAACACTTGTATAGAGATATCCTAGCTGGAACCCTCCAAAATATAGTGGGACAATTTGATGTCACTATTGGCTTATCCATACTGATTGTAGGCAATTCCATTTGAACTTGATCTGTTTCATTCATAAAAAAAAAAAAAAAAAAAAAAAAAAAAAAAAAAGTCAATTTAAATGAAGAGATTAGTTCTTCGCCTTTTCTATGTCTGCATCAAGATGTATGGAGATTTTCAGCTGTGAGTTATCTTTTTTTTTTTTTTTTTTTACTTTCAACTTTTTTACAGTAGAATAGGGAGGTTTATGTATTGATAATTTTATAAAAACTTGTTGAAATAATTTTCATTTAAGTTGTAAGTTTTCAGACCAGAATTACTCTTTCAAAGAAGAAAAAAAAAAGTTTGAGAAATCCTGTACAGTTTTTGAAAAGTACTGTTTTCAAAAACATATCTGCAGGACCAAAATAAAGTTTTTTTTTTTTTCTTTTTTTTTTTTTTTTGTAGTTTTATCATTGAAATTTCATGTTTCAATTCAGATTACTTGTCCCATTTCTCTCTCCCTCCTACCTTTCTCATTTCTTTTAATTTCGCTTTATTTTTCTTGTTTCATTTCTGAGGGAAACAGACAATGATATATATATGTCATGTGCTTCCATGTATCTCCTTTCATTACATAAAAAATGACTTGTTTAAGGTCAGTTCTATTTTGTGTGAACCAGTGACTGCCAGCTCCTTGCAAGTGCCTGGTCTCAGGCTTTTGGATAAAGTAGTAATGTTGCATGACTGGAAGCTACAACTGGCAGAGATTACTAGGTCTATGCTAGCAATCTCATAGCTAGATGATATGTTTTAGGTCATTGTTCTCCATAGTTGCATGGTATTACTTGGAAGTACTTTCCCTAAATCAACATTTAGAGAGTCCTATCTCAGGACTACATAAATTAAATCAGCAGATCTCAATGTGAAGCTACTCATGATAATGCAACAGCTTATAAGGGCAGAAAAAAGGTAAGGATTTGTGACCCTAAAAAGAAAATGGGGAAGAGAGACGGATGGCCAAGGGGAAGATACGAAGTCTGCTTTGCTTAAGACTAAGAAGTGATCGAGAGGGTCACTCCTTTCCTTGCCTTGCCTTTCCTTAGTGCATTATCAAGCATTCAAGAAGCAGATGGTGGTAAGAGTATGGAGACAAGACAGTTCTAACAGAACACTGGAACAGGCTGCTGAGGGGGGTCGTGGAGTCTCCTTCTCTGGAGACATTCAAAATTCACCTGGACGCATTCCTGTGTGATGTTGTAGTGGGTTTAAGTGGCAAGGTTTTGGTAGCAGGGGGCCATAGGGGTGGCTTCTGTGAGAAGGATCTAGAAGCTGCCCCATGTTTGGTAAGGGTCCCACTGCTGACCAGAGCTGAGCCAATAAGTGATGTTGTTTTGTGCCTATGTGAGAGCATATTTAAGACAGGGAAAAAAAACACGCTGCACCACACACAGCAGCTGGGAGAGCTGCCTGTGGGAAGCCCACGCTGGATCAGTTCAGCAAGGACTGCATCCCGTGGGAGGGACCCCACAGCACAGGGGACGAGAGTGACCGAGAAGGAGCGGCGGAGAAGAAGCGCTACAGACTGACCATAACCCCCATTCCCCCGTTCCCCTGCACCGCTCTCGGGGGGAGGAGGTGGAAGAGGGTGGATGGGGGGGAAGGTGCTTTTGGTTTCTTTCCTTTGTTTCTCACTTCTCTAGCTTGTTAGTAATAGGCAATAAATCTTACTATCTCCCTATGCTGAGTCTGTTTTGCCCGTCACGATAATTACTGTGTGATCTCCTCATCCTTATCTCAACCCTTGAGCCCTTTTCATCATATTTTCTCCCTGTTCCTCTTTGAGGAGGGGGAGTGAGAGAGCGGTTGTGGTGGAGCTTGGCCGCCCACCTGAGTAAAACCACCACAGATGTGACCTAGGTGTTCCTGCTCTGGCAGGGGGATTGGAATAGATGATCTTTCAAGGTCCCTTCCAATCCCCAACATTTTGTGATTCTGTGTGATTCTGTGTGATTCTGTGTAATTACTCCAACAACATATGGGATTGCTTCTTTTCTAGAATCTCAGCCTACTGGACAGGCCTGTGGGTTTCCTTCTGGACCTTTGGAAGTGCTTAATGACTATCAACTAACCTTCTTGCCCAGATTTTGACTTTACAGAAATAAAAGGTAAGTATGGGGAACCTGAGGTTTAAATTTCCAATATGGAACTATATGTCACTAGAATGTACCCAAGAACAAAGAAGTTAGAAGCGTTCCTAGTTCTGGTAATCTAGACATGGTCAGAGCCTATCAGCTGTCCCTGAAATATTACTCTCCTTCCTTTTCATTCTTTAAAACTCAACTTCTTTACTTCCAGCCACCAGACAGGACAAAGCACTGCAATTCTGATGGCATAATGGGTGTGGGCTGTATTCTCACCAGTCATTTTCTTCCAGCCATAACACCTCCACCTTTAATATTACTCCTGACGAGTAGAAGATATCTTTTATATCTTGATTGTCTTTATCTTTGCTTTTTGTTGTTGCTGTTGTTTTGTTATTTTGTTTTAAATTCAACAAATAAAAATCCTACACCATCTGTAAATCCTAGCTAAGATGGTTGTAGTTCTGAGAAGGTAAGAAAGAGAAAGCTACTAGAAAGCATACCTGCAATTTATGGCAGATTGCAGTAGCAAAGTAGAGCCAGTAAGACGTGGAATCAGGACCTTCCAAATCTCATATGTCACTTGGAAACCACATAGCCACAGAAGGCTGATTCATTTGGGTGGAGTCCTCTTTGATGCTTTTAACTCAGCAATGAACCCATCCTCTTCTATATGTATCAGGAAGAAATCTGAGCAAAAGAAAGACATTTTTATATTTTTTCATACCTCTCAGACATCTCTTCTCTAGGCTAAACAGGCCCAGCTCTCTCAGCCTTTCCTCATAACAGAGATACTCCAGTCCCTTCATCATCTTCATTGCTCTCTGCTGGACTTCCTCCAGTAGCTCCATGTCTCTCTTGTACTCAGGAGCACAGAACTGGACACAATAGTCCAGGTGTGGCCTCACCAGGGCTAAGTAGAAGGGGAGGATCATCTCCCTGGTGAGGCTGACTGGCCTATAGTTGCTTGGGTCCTCCTTCTTGCACGTTTTGAAGACTGGACTAATTCTGTCTTTCTTTCAGTCCTCAGGTACCACTCCTGTTCTCCCTGACCTTTCAAAGATGATGGAGAGTTGCCTAGCAATAACAGCTGCCAGCTCCCTCAGCACCCTTGGGTGCATTCCATCAGGGCCCATGGATCTGTAGGTGGCAAGTTTATCTAAATGATCTCTAGCCCGATCCTCCTTGACCAAGGGAAAGTCCTCCTTTCTCTAGGTTTCCTCTCTTGTCTCCAGGGTCTGAGATTCCTGACAGCTGGCCTTAGCAGTAAAGACTGGAGCAGCAAAGAAGACATTCTTTGCCTTCTCCATGTCCTTCATCACCAGGGCACCCACCCCATTCAGCAGCAGGTCCACATTTTCCCCAGTCTTCCCTTTTTACTGATTTATTTGAAGAAACCTGTCTTGTCCTTGACATCCATTGCCAGATTTAATTTCAAATATCCCTTAGTCTTCCTCATCACATCCCTGCATACTCTGACAACCTCTATTCCTCCCAAGTGGCCTGTTCCATTTTCCACATTCTGTATGCTTCCGTCTGTTTGAGTTTTACCAGGAGCTCCTTGTTCTTCCATGCAGTTCTCCTGTCCCCTTTGCTTGACATCTTCCTCCTAGGGATGCACTGATCTTGAGCTTGGAGGAAGTGATGCTTGAATATTAACCAGCAGTCTTGGAATATTCCCCCTCCCTCCCACCTTCTAGGACCCTGAAGAGGCCAAAGTTTTCTCTCCTTAAGTCCAGATTTGCAATCGTACCGATTGCCCTGCTTCCTCCATACAGGATCCTGAACTCCACCATCTCATTGTCACTGCAGCCAAGGTTGTCCCCAACCTTCACATCTCCAACCAGTCCTTTTTTGTTAGTATAACGTTCAGCAGTATACCTCTGCTCATTGGGTCCTTCACCACCTGTGTCAAAAAGTTATCACTGATGCTCTGCAGGAACGTCCTGTCCTGTTTGTGCCAGCTGTGTTGTCTTTCCAGCACATATCAGGGTGGTTGAAGTCCCCCATGAGAACCAGGGCCTGTGATTGTGAAGCTACTTCCAGGTGTCTGTAGAAGGTCTCATCTACTTCCTCTTCCTGATCAGGTGGTTTGTAGTAAACACCTACAAGAGTGTCAACCATGTTAGCCTGTCCTTTAATCCATAAGCTCTCAAGTCTTCATCTACTCTGAGGAAAAGCTCAATACATTTCAGTTGCTCTCTTACATGTAAAGAAACTACATCACTTTGCCTTCCTTGGCCTGTCTTTCTTAAAATGCACATAGCCATTGATGACAGCATTCCAGCCATGCAAGCTGTCCCACCATGTCTCTGTAATTGCAATGAGATCATGTCTCTGCAACTGCACACAGATCTCTAATTCTTCCTGTTTATTCCCCATGCTGTGTGCATTGGTGTACAGGCATTTCAGAGAGGTTACTGAGCATGCAGGTTTCCCAGGAGGGGTGCAAGAAGATCTTTCATACCATGTCCCATACTCATTTCCCCAGCTGCATGCACCCACTGGAGGCATCCTGACTTAATTCATATTTTGCTTACTACCCTGTGTCTATAACTTTCCCCTTCCCCCTAGTTTAAAGCCCTCCTTATGAGGGGCCAACCTGTTGACAATGACACTTGTGCCTCACTTAATGAGGTGGATTCCATCTCCCCCCATCAGTTGTCAATCTTCAGACAGGATCCCATGGTCAAAGAAATCAAAACCCTGTTGCCAAAAGCCAGTTGTTAACTTGGAAAATCTGTCTCCTCCTCCTCCCATCCTCCCCCTTCACTGTTAGGATTGAGGAGAAAATGACCTAGGCTCCCATACCCTTGATGACTATCCCCCAAGGGCTCTGAAATCCCGTTTGATGGTTTCTAATTTACCCTTGGTATTATTAGTGCCCACATGGATGAGCAGCAGAGGGTAATAGTCTGATGCATAGACAATTCTTGGCAGCATTTCCTTGACATCTTGCATTTGAGCCCCTGGGAGGCAGTAAACTTCTCTAGACAAGAGGTCAGGTTGGCAGACACTCATAAAACGCAGGAGAAATTGTTTTCTTTTGTTTGTTCTGTTACCAAATTCAGAATCTAAGAAGCATTCTAGGCTTTTCTTGAAAAAAAAGTTTTCATCTCCAAGCCCAAAGCTTTGCAGTCTTCTAGAACTGTCTATGTATGCAACTGCTCTGTATTGCTGTTAAGAGAGGTAATGTCTGGCAAGAGCAGAAGTAACAGTGTTATGCAGGTGACACAGTACCAGCATTATATAAATCCTAAACTTCAGTGTTTCTCAGAAATCACAGCACTTACCTGAAATCAATACTTGGCCGAAGAGAAATTAAAAGGCAGTACTTATATATTTAAAAAAAAAAAAAAAAAAAAAAAAAAAAGTGGCCTTCGGAGAAAAGAAAGGCTGAATAATTTGTCTTCTATCAGTCTGTGCATGATGAAATTGTCTTGCAACTTTTAGATACTTGTCTATTATTTAGTATTCAGATCTGGCCCCTATCGTGTCTGCATTAACAAACTTTTTAATGGAATTAACTGGAAGGGAATAATCCCAATAACATTAGCCATTTTTAAGTTAGATGTGTACCTAATCTAATTTTCAAGGCTTTTTGTACAGCCAGCAGAGACAGTCACCTCCAGAGTACAACTGATGATATTCACAGCCTGCTCAACAGAGTAAGCAAGATTTTGTATCTGAATTGTATATTCTGTTGAATTCTCTCTTCCTTTCATTCAAAAATCTGTTTAATTTGTTAAAAATACCGTGCTCATCAGCATAGAGGCGAAGTACCTAAGTAATCACACCAAATAATTACATTAATATATATATATATTTTATTTCTCTTATGCAGAACAGTTCTGTTTCATCCATCCACAGAATCTAGTTGCCTTCTCAATGGGTTTGGTTATTCATGATCCTCATTATCTAGCTGTCTCTTCCATACGTCATCTTCATTAGCAAACACCTCAGTCTGTGGCTCAGATGGTGGCTGTCCTGGTGCTTATGCAACACCAAATACATTACTCCTTCGTATTACTAGGTGAGCAATATTTGGTGGCAGCTCATCTTTCATTATGATGGACAGTAGTGAAGTGTTCTGGGACACAACAGTTATAGCCTTGTAAGGTGGAGGAGAAAACGAACTCAGAAAATCCATGACTTCTGGGGGCTGGTTGAAAGTTTTGTTCTCAAGAAAGGCAGGAAGGGTATGAATATAAAAAGACAGAGGAAAAGAGATTGAGGGATGGTGCAGAGAGCAAATGGAGAGGATGTGTGCATATGTCCCTGTTGTTGCTGAATGAAAACTTTTCAGCACCTAACACTAATATCAATACCTCAAATAAATCATTGCTTTCATATTTGAGACATATTTTAATATACTTTTCTCTCCTTGTGAGATGTGCAGCTATTGCAAATTTCATTGGTATTTCCTTTTACCTGGATTTAGTTGTTGCAAAAATAATATATATATATTTTTTTTGGTTGGCTGGTTGGTGCATTTTCTTCTTTTAAAATTAATTATTAATTAAGCATTAGTTTTGGGAGTGATACTATATGTAATATACACCATAATACATGATTATATTTTTCATCATAATTATTAATAGTAAGAGTAATGTGTAATTTGAATGTTAAATCAGGAATGCACTTTACATCATATCTCTAATATTTCACATATTTGAAATGATTACTTGGGCCAGGTTTTATAGAGAGAGATATTTATTTATTTATTTATTTATTTTATTCAATAGCAGATTTCTGAGATTGTTCTCATTTTTAGCTGTCCAGTTCAGAAGGTTTACCCATAGTTGACATTATTTTGACTTTTTTTTTTTTTTTTTTTTAGCAAATTTTTGCACCATCTCTGCTTTATCAGGAATAGGGAGCAATGATCTAGTGGATCTTCGTTTCCATGGATGGTGCACCCAAGACAATCATTGCAATGTAACTGATTTCCTGGAATGCAATAAGGCTCCTTTGTAAAGATCCTGTTAAATCTGCTGGGAATGCTTACTTATTCTGTAAGCAATCATTTTCTTAAGTATTTATCTGTCTCTATAGAGTAACACTTGTTTATAAACTAAACCTGACTGCCAACCTTTCAGAAAGAATTGTTACACAAAAATAAAACGTCTGATCTATAGCAATGTGTCTTGTGTAGAAAATATTCTTTTTCTGAGGCTATGAGGAGAAAGACGTTGATAAACTGCAGCAAGTCCAGTGGAGGGCTTTCACAATGGTCAGGGCTGGAACATTTGCCCTGTAAACAGAAGCTGGGGGGTGGTGGAGTTTATGCAGTCTGGAGGAGAGATGTCTGTGGGGGGACCTCACAGCAGTCCTCAAAATGAATCTTTTTAAAAGTATCAGTGAAGAAACAGAAGTGTGTATTAATGGCATTTTCTAATCTGTTGTGTTTTTTGCTGTTGTTGTTGTTGTTTGTTTGCTTGTTTGTTTGTTTTCTGTGATTTATATAAGACTTTAACTGGTCCAAATTCAGGAAAATAAATTTTGCTATTGAATTTATACTGAGTAGTAAAGCATTCAGTTTTGTCATTCAGCTAGATGTAAAGATAGAAGTGTTCTAAGAATGTTCCTAGGAATGTTCTAGGAATGTTCCTGCTTTCTGCCCGTACATATTATTAGCGTAAGCTTACTTTGAGAGTATAACTTATTTTTAATCAATTCCTTAATCACTTGAGTTTTCTCACAGTGGTATTTTACATCAGGAATTACAGATTTTTCTGCCAACAATGTTGTCCACTTTTCCACTACAGTTTCTGTTTCTCCGAGAGATCACAAGAAAAAATCATTTCAATGGTATTAAAAGCACACAGAAAGATGTAGATCTGAATAAATGGTCTGGAAAAACTCCAAATCTCATCATGCATGAAAAGCACAGAGCACTAAAATAAGTCAAGAAAATAATTTATCATGCTATTTTAGCCATACTGTGTGTCCAGATTTATCTGAATGCCAAGCCCAAATGTCTTGGGTGATTGATCATTGATTCATGAAGGATTTGGCTTACATGCAACCATGCAATGACACAAAATGTCATGTGAGTAATATGGCTTGGTGGAACAAAGAAAAACAATCAATCAATCAAACAAACAAAAAGCACTGAAATAGCATCATGAATCTTTTTCTCCTTCTATTTATGATTTTAATTCACTTGACGTCAATTCTGATCCTTGTTGACAATAACAGAAAATCCATGGAGGCCTCTGATCTTTGGAGGAAGATTTGGTGAAAAGCAGATTTATCACAAGTCAATTTTCTTTGTCTTTCCACTTCTCATTTCCATGAACACACATGCAAGCTGTAAGTCATTTTGAGATCTGATGGCATCCTCGAGTGAGATACACCAAGGTATAACTCTTGGGACCAAAGTCTTATGCCCTGTTTAAAGCCCAAAGAAAGAAACATTGCATGGGAATATAAGAGATGAAATCCTCCCTCAGTTCAGATCTCCTGCATGGCACAGTCACTGAGTCACATTGATGTGGCTGCTTTGTATTTAGCACAAGTACATCTTGGCTTGCAATGCTGCAAGAGCACTTCTATAACCACCATTGTGCTGTGCTGGCACATGGGCTTCATTCTGTACTTGCAAAGACCCGCCTTTGAGGTCTATTGCTAATTCAGGAAGACTAAGGTTTACACTATGTCAAAACATTACTCTGTGTTCGAGCTTTTGTACAGTGGAGTCACAGTAGTTCTATTGCATTCCTACATGCAGTGGGAATGAAAATTTCTTAATTGGTGGTTGTGCCAAAACTTGTGTCTAAATTGTGCTTGAAAATGTATATCTTAGCAAGACATGTTTCCGTTGTTATTTCCTTTCTATATTTGTGAAGTACACTGCGAAAATTAGATGAAAGATTATCCCAGGAGCCTTTGCTGGATTTCAGTCCTCAGCTACACTGTTCAAAGGAAGATCATAGATGCACATTAAAAAGAAAATGGTAAATGCTGATGAGTTGGGTAGGAGCAGCCTACTTAGTCACTAGGATTCAACCTTACAGAAATTGTATTATCAGAGTTGGCAATAATACAGAAATTGCCATCCAGTGAGAAATTCTTACATTTTGAGTAATTGACACTGTGCATCAGAACAAAAGTCAGTGTCTTAAGGCATTTTATGGAATCAAAGGGCATACATATTTAGTTTTGGAAACAATTATATATCCATTCAAAGTATTTGACCATTGTAATATATTGTTAAATATTAAGTGTAATGAATGCATATAATGTATTAGATATAACAATTGAAATTAAAATCTCCTATTTTGGCTTTCAGCTATGAAGAACATCTTCCTTCAGAAATGTCAAAGAAACTGAAGGATTCAAGTCAAACATTTTTTTATGTCACCAGAGTATTACTTTTTAATTCAACTCTGGTCATTTTAATTTTTTGACTCACTTTTTCTTTACCTTTTTCCTATTAATTGCTAAAAACAGACAGTTGTACTCATCCTCGCAATACAATGGTAAAGTGTTTATAGTATGCAGAATAGTTGTTGAGGGTATTTGAGCAAATAATGCTTTAATGCTATTTTACAAGTTACTCGTGAGGTCTATCTGGAATACTACAAACATTTATCATCATGTTCAAGAAATATGAATTCAGAATTATTACTAATATGATCAAGAGTTTGGAAAACCTTTTGTGTTGGAGAAGACTTCAGCCTAGTGAAACGGAAGTGGAAAGAAGATCTATTTAAGCTAATGAATAAGTTTCACAAGAGTAAAGGGATAAATATTGTCAATTAATATGTTTTGTTCAAAAATTACAAGATTCCGAATATCCAAATGTTTCACTATTGCAGATGTCAGTATTGAAAACATAGGTGAGTGAGAACATATTTTTAAGTTGTAGCTTTCCCAAACTGCGAAGGAATTACACAATATAATTGCTTGCAATAGAAGACATTAGAACTCAATGATCTATTGGCTGCTGGGAGGTACTTCAATACTGGGAGGTACTTCAATAAAGACTCTTGAGGTCTTTTTAAAGTAAGCTATACCACTTGTCTGACCTGCAGCCTTTCCTTACATGAAATCTAGGGCAGAAGGGGGATTTCCAAAGGGGAGAGAAAGAGATGCAGTGCAACTATTAACTTGAAAGCGCTCCCAGATCCAGTAATACTGGTATAGCCATTTAATGCTTTTCTGCTTCTGTATGCTATGTTCTCACATTGCTAAAGATATTTTCAATCATGCCAGCCGAGGACTACTTTAAATGAACTCTTTAAGCACCAATGTGGTGAGCTGAGAGGGCAGTCTGCTGTGTTGTTAACACCTCTGTTGTTAAAAGATAAGGTTATATTTCTAATTGTGACTTTAATGGCCACTTCTTACTCTGTGTTTCTGCTCCCTGTATCCTCTCCTCTTATATCTGCTGCTTAATGACTACAGCAAATTTTTACCGTGACCATTAGCACAGCAGAAGAGATGCAGTGGAAGAAACACTACCGAGTTCTTTGTTGATTCATGTATCACCACAAAATTTGTTACTTGTTTTCTATTAGTCTTATGAATCCATATCATTCAGCCAGAAAGCATAATTTCTGTTTTCCAGCCTGCTTTTAGTTTCTCTCAGAAATCCTAATGAGCTGGCCAACATGTCAACTGCCACAGCAATGGGCAAGAAAGCAGGCCACCTTTCAAACTCATAGATTCTTACTTTTGTATTATTTTTGTGTTGCTTGATTAGGGGTTAAATTGAGGAATGGGGAAATTTATTTATTTATTTATTTTTACTCTGTTAAAGAGAGTCAAACAGTAAGGAGCATTTCTTTGTGTGTGTGGTTTGTTCCTTTTTTTTTCTTTTTTTTTTTCTTTTTTTTTCCCCATTACCGTAGTTTTTATTGGTTTTAAGATTGTTTACTTTCATTGAGTTTTCCTTTGCTTCCCAATCTGCTCATGCTGAATTCAAATTCATATACTGTAAGGATGGAAAGACCATTATGATTATCTATTCCAACCAACTGTGTAACAGGCCATAAAATCTGAACCAATACTTCACACATCAAGTTCATATCTTCTGCTTGAGGGACAATATATCTTTTAGATAGACATTCAGGTTTGATTTAAAGTCTTGATTCTCTCTGACTAATGTTAACACCTTTCTAAGCCATCTAGCAGGCCTGAAAAGGGGCTATAGGGAAATAGCATCCTGACATTCTTCTTTCATGTCAGAATTGATAATTTAAAATTGACTATTGCAGTATTTTTTCCCACTAGTCAAACAAAGTAAATAAATCTTATAACATTTAATCATATATGTCTCTCTGTAGATATAACTTCAGTAAAGATTCAATAAAAGACATGATCTGGAAAATAAGATCACTTTCAGGAACTTTAACAAAAGAAAAAAAAATAAGAAAGTGACTATGTCTGCACAAAAAAAAAGAATATATATCATATAATAACCAATTCCCATTGGACTTTCTGAAATTAACAACAAAAACAACAACTAAAAGCCTTTATGTTATGATTTCAGCTGCTAGAGAGACAAAGCCCGGCTGATGAATTATAAAGGAAAGCTGGTCAGACAGCACACCCTGATCTTTGTCCTGCTTCCATGGATTGCTAAATTGTGTGAAGTAGATAAACACTTCCATCAGTTGCACTAATCTTCCTACAAGATTGTATTTACATAGTTTTTGTGAATAATCAAAGGAAACATCTGCAAACTTTGTGAAAGTGAACTTTTCAGTGTTCACTAAAGGCAACTGCAGGGATTTATGAGTAGATTTCTGTTCTTTAGAGATAAAATAATTTACATTAAAGAAAAACATACAAACAAAAACTAAAATAAACTCAATTAACTTGAAAAAAAATCAGTTTGCCTCATGATGAACCTTATTTTGGAAAGCATACTTCTTTTCAGATCAAGGGAACAACAAAGCTTGCTTTCATTCAGAATGAAATAAAACCTTTTATATTCAAAAGTCTTACTAAAGCTTTTTTTGAAAAAAAGAATCTTTATTGTTTGTTTGTTTTTGTCTCTAACTACAAACCTAATGAGATATTATATACCCATTTTCTTCACCTATCTAAGAAAATGGGACAATAGAGAGTGATTAGTCCTAGAAAATGTTGCTAGAAAGGATCTGGCCCATTCCTCAGTCCAAAGCAGGATTGGCTGTCATTGTGTAATCATTATCAGCATGTCATTGCTGAATGATGATTCCTCAGTCTAACCTCAAATGCTTCCAAAAGGTAGGGTGTTTACAAGGTCCCTAGGACATTTGTTCTGATACTTATTGTCCTTACTATTGTAAAGCATTTTCCACATATCTGAACTACAGTTCAGTTCTTACGTTTGCCTCTCCCTCTGACTTGCTGGGCATATTGCTGGCCACAGCATTTCAACTAAGATTTGAACAGTGCTGAGTAAGCAGAAGGATTACTGGATATGTTTTGCAGAGCATGCTCTGCCTGTACATAGCAGTCTGATATTTGCTTTCTTTGTAACAACATGACACAGTTGACTCGTGCTCTGTTAGAAATCCTTTATAATTCCCAGATCATTCCCATTTGGCCAGTTGTTTCCCATCTTATATTTGTGCAGCTGATGGTTTGTACATATGTGGAGTACTTTTCACTTGTCCTTTAACCTTGTTATATTGCATCAAACTCAAATCGTCAGAAGTTTCATTTAGTGTTTCTTAGTGATAGGTACTTGAAGAAATATTGCTGAGTATAGATTAAGTTTCTGTGGGAAGTTATTTTCTAACATCAGAATTACACAACATTGTATCAACTTCTTCCTTTTCTTTCACCAAATAGGGCCTGGCTTCAGATTCACTTTATAATGAGTGATGAATATCTTTCTAATTCCCACTATTATGCCACAAAAATGCCTAAGAAGGTCTTTTTCATTTTTCTCTACTGCCATATATTTACAGCATACTTTGCTGGTTAACAAAAAGACGTGAACAGGCTTGACAACCATCCTACCATTTACAAGCTTTTTTAAAGTCACAAGAAGAGATACAATTGCAGGACTAGGATCCTCATCAGGAAGCATGTGGTGTTTTTAGTCACAGCTTCATTTCTTTCTGCCTCAAAACTATTAATATCCAAGTACACAGATGCTGAGTGAAATAATCAAAATGTCACTGTCCCATACCCCTGGGATAATTGCAACAGAATTGTGTGCAGCACAATCCAAGGAGTTTATTTGTACACCATATTGAATATTTTACTGGGTTGCAGTGAGATATACATTTGCTATAAATAAAAATAAATTATTACAGTGCATATATGACCAATTGATGTTTTAGCCTAGACAGCTTGTTCTCAATATAGCTTTGATGTCAATGTGTTCTGTGTTAAACTGTGAACAATTCAACAACAGTTGTTAACCAGGACTACATTAAAAAAAGAAAAAAAAAAAAAGAAAAAAAAAAAAAGGACATTGTTAACTATTAAATTTGAACCATTTTATTTTCTAACATCTATACAATTCTATACTTTATATATTTTATATTTATATTTTATATCTATATAAATAGAGTTTTATCATTGCAATAAGTAATAAATATGCTAAAATTAAATATTTGGAAGACTACAGGTGATCCATCCAAATCCCAAGACTGTATATTTAAGATAATAAAAATAATGACATTTCTTACAAAAATGTCAAGGTGCATCAATATACTTAGTAAAAGATCAAATCTTCATGATGTGAGGAAAATAAGAATGTGAAGCAGGAGGATTAAATGTTCTGTCAATGATGGTGCTGCAGTTCTGAATTATTTACAAAACATGGAATTCAAAACACAAATTCAGGGTTTCAGAGTCACGGTTTGTAAACTGGATATTAGAGAAATATGCTTTTTGATGCCTCCCAACTTTGCGGCCAAAGTTAAACACAAGCCATTTCTCCAGTCATAAATACTTCTATTGATTTTGGACTCTGAGTGAAAGAAAACTCAGTTGAGGTCACAAAGTTTCTAGTGTGGCAGCCACAGTGCAAGTGATTAAAACCCTGTCTCTCACCTTAAGTGTTCCAATTCAGCCTTGTGAAGTTTAACACCTCACCTCAAGTCTCAGCCAAGTCTCAAGGGACTTTGAATTGACATTGCAAACACACCTCCAAGTTTAACAAAGAAGCCGAAAAAGACAAACAAGGAAAAGAAATACTTATATGCCAGGAGGAGATATTCCACAGAGATTCAATCCAAAGGAAAGCAGGAAGAAAACACTGCAAAAGCACTTTATTTATTTTTTTTTCAAGGTCTGTAACTAGTACACATACCTACTATAGGAAGGCTCAAGAGTGTCCAGATAAAATTCTCAGCTTTTACCATAATGAACTCCAAACGGACAAGTCTTTTTATGACAAATTTGGTGTTCTAGCGGTAGCTTCAAAACTATATGAGATTTGGATTCCTATTTAAAGCCATATCTAGTCTGTCTTGCCTCTGTGACAAGTTCTTTCAGTTCTCATTTGGATCACTAAATGGGGATCCCATGATAGGGAAAACTGACATCCCATTCATCTTGCTTTGTATGAGGGCTTCATCTGTCAGAAAAACTGCATAACAATGTTAGTTTTATATAGTCTTGAAAATGCAGCCCCAAATTAGTTGACAAAAACCAAGCAGGAAAAGGTGCAGACATAAGAAGGTAGCAAGATGAGGGAAGAAATTGAAAATTTAGGTGACTACAAATAAAAAATAAAAAGGTGTTTTGTGTTTCCTGTTTTTAGCCAGAAAGATGAACTGACTTCTTTTTTGCACATGCTAGTCAAAACTAAGTGCATGAAAAATATCATAGAGTTTGAGTTCAGAAGGGATGATTTGATCATTTAAGTTCATCTTCCACCTAGGCTCTTATATCTGATCCAATGCTCTTAAATTTAGCTCAATGGCCTTGCTTAAGATTAAGCATCCCTTTCAGCAACTCAGAACAATTGATATAGAATCATAGAATCATTAAGGTTGGAAAAGACCTTCAAGATCATCTGGTCCAACCATCACCCTACTACCAATGTCACCCAATAAACCATGTCCCTAAGCACCAGGTCCAAGCTTTTCCTTAAACACCCCCCAGGGACAAAGGTCTCCATTTTAGATGAATGTGAAAAACATCAGGAACAGATATGACCACTTCAGCACAGAGGAATGAAGAATTCTTTCAGACCCTGGCATATGTATGGCTGAGGTAGCGGTGTGTGGGATTTGACTACATTTTTTTTTTTTTGTTATTCATTATGGTATATGTTAGGATCATGTTGAGGATAGTGCTTTGAGATCTCCAAAGCCCTTCAAGAAAAGTAAGTGAACCACAATGTTCAGGAAGTCACAGATTTTAGAGCCAGAAATGGCCAGCAGACACTTTGCAAAGTTCAAGCTCAACAGAATAAGAACTGAGCTAAAAGTGGATGTCAGTGGAAATCATCATTAAAAGGGGTGGTTGCAGTTGGCAAGCTCATGGTTTTGTATTGTTGTTGCTGTTTACAAATGAAGTAAATGTATAATTAATTTCAGAATATGTGAATGACACAAAGTAGTGGAGTGGTAAACTATGTTAGGCATAAGCAGTCATACAAAAAAATTAAGATGGGGCCACTATGTGTGTATACATCTGACAATACTTCACTTTCAATAATAATCTCAATACAGTAAACATGTTTATTTAGGAAATAGGAATGCATTCCCACTGAAAATGGAAAGCTGTTACTTTGGAAAGGAATAAGAACTGTCAACAAAAAGGTAACTCTAGCTCTCAAACATAAAAAGAGCAACATGGATGTATAAATTGTAGGAGTAATACTACAGTGAGTAGGACTAAGACAATAATGTGTCTTTCTCAGTGTTGTTTGGCAGGTGTAATCTTAAAGATAATGAGAAAAGTTTTGCTGACGTTAGTCTTGAAAGGTTAGTGTCTATTAAAGCCTCGTGAGGCTATAAAAAAGAATTCGTGAGGAACAACAACAAAAAAAATGGTTTACTGTGAACGTATTCAATCTGCTTAGTTTATTAAAAAGAAGATGGAGAGGTGGTTTCATTATAGTGTTTCTATATCTTAATGGAAAGAAGAAGAAGCAGCAGCTATTAAAATGCTCCTTCACCTATTATTATTCATACATATTTTGTTACTGTTTTACTATGTAGCATTATCAGTCTAGAACAGGGTCATGAAAGAAACACAGGAGAATGAAGACAGACATATAAAGTAAAACCTACCTTTAAAAAACAAAACAAAACAAAACAAACAAAAAACATTTTATTAAGCTATGAAAAGAATAAGTAAATATTTTTGCAGTGTCATCATACTGGGACTGCACAATCATTTGGAGTATTCGGTATTAGCCACATACAAATTATGTGAATAAACAGGTTAGGAAAAAACTCCGTAGTTTAAGATATACAGCATGTTGAACATGAAATTATTGCAAAACCTTTACTTTTAATTTCTCTGTGTGCATACATGAAAAAGAAATTAACTAAGAAGAAAATGAATTTTTTTTTTTCAACAACTGAACTTTCAGTTAAAACCATTTTAACTCTTGTATTGGTAGACAGGAAAGAGATGAGAGCAGGAAAGAAAAGCCCTTTTTGCTATTAATCAAGGTTAAAAAAGATTTTCATTTGAAGGCTGAATAATACTTTCTCTTTTTGCATTATGATAATGAAAAGGAGAATTGATTTTATTTGCATTTGCTTGAAGTATCTAGTGGGCACTAAAATAAAACACCAAATTTTTGGCTACATTTGGCAAGATTTGACATTTCACCCAAGATAAAGTATATGGTTTAGTGTGGATCATTTAGAAGACGTCATGAAATTCTTAATAAACAATGTATTGCTTTAACTAATGTCTAAATGATGTGCAAGTCAAATTAAAAATAGCATTTGTCATCCATACATGTAAAATGACTCATGCGCAAAATTAAAGGAAAAAAGAAATCTTGTGATCACAAAGTCTCTTATTTGCTGCTTCATCCTTTTATAGCATATGAGGAAAGAATGTTAGAAAGACTTTAAACCCCAGTGAAGTCTGAAACTTAATAAACAAATTAAAAACCACATCTAGTCAGCTGTACATGCTTATTAATGATGAGTTTAAAAGGAATCATAAAGTTACTAGTCTCAAAGATAACCAGTAGAAAGAAGATTAACTGAAAAGGGTAGATAAATATCAGGCTTCACTTTACAGTCAAAATAAATGCAGAGATAGATTTCAAATTTTGAAAACTTATATTTGCAATATTTTAGCGTACTTTTGACTGAGATTACTCCAACTTACTTTTCATTGCAATTCTTTCTAATCCTTTGACCATCATAATACTGATATCTATAAAGGAAATTATATACAACAGATTCTTTCTTTCATATGAACAGACGTTACATTTTCACTCTATTTGTGTAAAGACCAGTGGAAAAACTTAATGGCTGTTCCATAGGACTTCATATACCAAAATAAAATACATAAATAAAACCAGCCTTGTCCACTTCTCTTGAAAACAGTGAAAATGAATTTCAAAACCAAACATTTGAAACTAACCTATGTTAGATTAAATGCAGGTAAAACTATAATCTTTCAGTAATATAAGTATCATAAATACCATGGTTAGGGGCCAGTCATCAATGTATAAAATACTAAAATGTTCTAAGATTTTTTATATCTAGACAAAGTATCTGGGATTCCTAAGAGACCAATGGTCTCAGCCCTGTATATTTAAAAGGATGTGGTGGCATCTCCAAGTGAACTAAATACGAACTGTACTGCTGAAATGTATGAGTTCCTTTCATGTTTTCCAGTTGTCATTATAACAGCGATATCACAGTATTGTGTAAGTTAGAAAGACACTACTTATTGTCACAGCTAGTGTCATCAAATATTAATAGTGGGTCATTTACAGTGACATACTTAATACTGTCCAAATGTTCCAATGTTTTTCTGTTTTGGTCTGTATTTTGGGGGCTAAAATAGTTTTGTTTTGTTGTTGCTGTTGTCTTCTGTTGTGATGACTTTTAGAACATAATCATATACCAAGTTTTTCCAATTTTTAGTTATATCAGTATATTTTAAAGCATACTATTTAATTTGTAGATTAAATTCAGGTAATAATGCAGATGCAAGGAAACATCCCTTTCTTTAACTCATTCTAGTCTTGAAAAGAAACAAAAATTAAAATAAAATCTCACATACCCCACAGGTTTCCATAACAATCCTGCTATAGCAGCATACAAAAGAATTACAGGTGCAACCTGATACCTTCCATGCAATGAACTCTTAGAATCTTGAGTAGAAAAATGTGGGAAGTGTTAGGATAAAAGGACCTGATATCTTCATCACTGTCATCATCATATATTTGATATGTTTGTTTTGATCATCATATATTTGATATATTTGATACATATATTTGTCACCATATATATTCGTATAAATGTTTTCATGAAAATGAAAACTTGCTTCATATAAATATCAGAAATTTGTGTTATATTGTATGTTGAATTGTGTTGTATTGTATGTAAAGTGGGGTATACATTGTAGAATAGTAAATAACAATGGGTTGATTAAAGTCAATAAACTGAATGAAAGATGTAAGAAATTGAAGTAAAAAAAAATAAACAAACAGCTGAAATATGAGTCATTTATTTGATTGGATTTTGGAGGGGTTGCAATAATGACTTTTCCATTAGTTTTGCTGCGACTGTCACGAAAACAAATTTGTGTTTGTTTAAATGTTTGCCAAGGGCATAGAGAATGACAAATAAGATTCTCTTAGTTATGTTAACATTATGAATGACAATAGTTGTTAATGTAAGCCCCAAATTAATTGCACTGAAGCTTGAAAGTATGAGTGAAGACAGTATTTTATGTCCAGTGGTTCATTTTTGAATGCAACACATAAATTTGTTTTCATTTTATTCCAATTCATTTTTTTTGTGTGTGTGTTTTACATTATTCACTTTTCAGGAAGACTCCCTCTCTCCCGTAAGATCTGGCATCTTATGGTAATATGTTGACCTGAAACTCCATAGTAATAATTCTGCTGAATGATAAAGAAATTGCTTTCAAAGGTATAATGCCTCTTAGGCACTTTGCTCAAGGCCTGTACTTCCTCCTTCTGTCTCTTGAAGGGGCCCTAGGCTCTTAAGAGCTACAGCTGGTCCCTCTCTGCATGATAAGTAGATGTATATATCATACCAGGGTATCATGAGTACATAATACAGCTGAACCATTCAGTTGATAATGTTTACTGAATGCTTCCACAGATTTCAGGCACAGTATGCAATCTTTCTGCCTCATGTCTTCTACAGTGTCTTCCTTAGGGTTTGCTATGATATTCCAATGTCTCAGTATTTTCCAAAATCTGATGTTATTTGTTGCATCTTTAAACACCCTCCCCAAAATATTTCAGTTGTTTCTCTGAATACAGAATACTGCTTTTTACTGACTTTATACAATTTCAGTCTAAACTGGAGATGAACAATGAATTGAGGGTCTCATGTTCTCCATTAAGGCTTTAAAAGGATCTTCACAACAGTGAGATATAGGGATCTCCACCTTTCAGGTAGTATTCAGAGTCTTTTTGCTTTTGAAATAGTTTTGAAATTAAGTTCCAGATTTTATTTTTTTTTTAAGTATTATGGCTCACTTAAGCCTCACATACTTTGTCTTGGGATAAACTAATGCAGAGTTTTAGAGAGGAGGGGAGATGGAAAAAATAAGAAAAAAAATGTTACTTACAATTAACCACTTTAATGACCTGTTTTTTGTTGTTGTTTTTGTTTTTGTTTTCAGAATGATTTTCAGTAGGCCAGTGGAGAGGACATGATGATGTAAATATGGTTCTGTTAGCAACGGTTACTCAGAAAACTTTAATTCTTTAATCGATTCACTGTCAGTTAATAATATAACATCCTGTTGAGATTTTTGCCACAACATCCTATATCTACCCCAGTGAGAATTCTGGAAAGAGTAGTTATGTTATCTACAGAATAAGTTCAGAACATTTGCAGACTGCTTGCCAATATTCCTTAGTCTTGACTTCTTGACCAGGTAGCTACTTCTTGAAAGCAGAATCTCTGCTCTTGCAGTGTTTTTTCCTTTGCTGAGGCAGCTGTTGAAATGTCAGTTACTTTATAAATACGAAGTGTCTTCAGAAAACTATAATTCTAAAATAGATGTGAAACTCTTGGGCCAGAATTATTCAAAGAACACAGCCAATGAAGGCAAAGAAGCAAAGGAATCACACTAGGTAGGAACACAGTTCATTACCTTTTAATAGACTTCAGTTCTTTAACTTTGCTAAAAACATGCAAGCATACCATACAATCTTTCTTTCTGTTTCTGAATAATATACGTTTTATGCTTTCTATGGTAGCATCTTCAAAGTCAAACTCATTTCGAAGGTTAATAAATAAAATATTAGGAAACAGTGTAGCTAGAGGCAGACATTCTATAACCACACAGACAAATTTTGTCATGTAAGTCCAAACAAGCCAAACATATTTTGTTTGATACCCAGACAGGTCACTGTGTACTTTTTTTCAAGTAAAAATTATTTGTGGCTTCCTGCATTCTATTTATTTCTGAAGCTTCAGTGTAGAATTTATTTACATGTTGCACTTTATATATTTACTTACTGACTTGTGTACTTTGATGAGTTAAACTTGTTTTGTGAACTGGACATGGCAGTCCTGTTGTTGACTTTGTGTGTGTGTCTGGGTATGCATGTGTTTGTGTGTGTATGTACACGTGTGTTTGCTGTTATTGTTGAGTGGTATTTATTTAGGACCTGCTCAGTGGTGTAAACAGCAATTTCTATGCTCTAACTTGATTCTGTCTGACTTGTAAGTTAGAGCAGTTTTAAGACTGCTTTGGCTTATTTTTGGCAAGCAAAACTTTGTTGATATTAGGAAGTCATGACACAAGCATTACAGTCATTCACTGCAAACTTTTATGCCTATTTTAAACACAGTAAGATTTAAAACCTAGCAGGATGAAATTAGGTATTCCAGATATAGTTACCATGGTAAATACAGAACTCTGCCCAAAATAGGGTAGAGCTCTCCTTGGGCTGCTCTACAGGTCATTGTACTTTGACAACAGCAACAACTAAGACTTTGGTTCAAATTACACTTGTGAAGTGGAAGTTCACTGCTAATGAAAAAAGCAAATGTACCGTAAAGTAGGGACCTGACAGAAAGTGCAAAGAGCAAGTAAAAATGGCTGCTCATTTTCTGATATCAGTTTTACCTTTATCCACTCTATATAGATGAAATGGGGTAATACAATACCCTGAATGGAAATGTTGGCCTTCTGTTTCTGCACCTTTCCTAATATAGAAGTCAATAACAAAAGAAGTTGCACTACAGGTGACAGGTTAAACTACTGTCTATCACCACTGCAGGGACACCTCTGTAGAAAATAACAGAAAGCAAAATAATGGAAAGTGTGGCCAGCAGATCAAGGGAGGTGATTCTCCTCCTCTATTCTGCCCTCATGAAACCTCACTTGGAGTACTGCATTCAGCTCTGGGGGCCTGAGTACAAGAAAGACATGGACCTGTTAAAGTGAGTGCAGAGGAGAACCACAAAAATGATCAGAGAGCTGGAACCCCTCTCATATGAAAGAAGTTGGAGAGAGTTGGGGTTGTTGAGACGGTCCAGAGAGCTTATTGCAGCCTTTCAGTATTTAAAGGAGTCTTATAAAAAGTCAGAAAAAGACTTTTTACCAAGGTCTGTAGCGTCAGAACAAGGGACAATGGTTTTAAACTGAAAGAGAGTAGATTTAGACTGGATATAATTAACAACTTTTTCATGATGAGAGTGGTGAGACACGGGATGTGGATGCCCCATCACTGGAAGTGTTCAAAGTTGGGTTAGATCTAGTGAAAGATGTCCATGGCATCCATGTCCAAGTCCATGGCAGGGGGGTTAGACTAGATGATCTTTAAAGGTCCCTTCCAAACCAAACCATTCCATTATTCTATTATTTTACTGTTTATGCAGCCAAGATAAGCCTTGATTTTCCATATAAGGTGTCTATAGGTGTGCAGTTTAATTCAGAATGTCCTTCTCTGATCTGACATAGTCTGATAGAACAAGATTCCAAATTTTAGTCTTGTGAAAGTCTATGGCAATAATCCCATTGACACCAGTTCAACCATGATTTGTCAAAGACAAGGTCTTGTGTTCATTATGTCATCATAGTGATGCTTAATTTTAATATTTTTCTCTGGCTGTTACTGCATAGTGAATGGCACAAATCTATCCAGAAGAACTGGTATCAGAAATAAGAAAGCTTATTTTACTATTTTTTTAGTATTTGGAAAAAACTCTTATCATGAACAGCTGTGTTTTCACTGAAAAACAAACAAATAAATAAAAAACACAATTCAGAGAGTTCATGACATCATTTTCTACAGACTTGTAATACTAGGGTTTTATGATTCTTATCTATTATTATACAGCGTGTATGACAAACTAGTACTATTTAACAGAAGAAAAAAACTGTCAAATAGTTGATCTGCTCAACGGTAGGAAGGCTCTGCAGGAGGATCTGGATAGGCTGAGGCCCATCGGTATGAAGTTCAACAAGACCAAGTGCCGGGTCCTGCACAACAACCCCAAGCAGCGCTACAGCAACCCCAAGCAGAGCTGCAGGCTGGGAGATGAGTGGTTGGAAAGCTGCCTGGCAGAGAAGGAACTGGGAGTATTGGTTGATAGCCGGCTGAATATGAGCGAGTAGTGTGCTCAGGTGGCCAAGAAGGCCAACAGCATCCTGGCTTGTATCAAAAACATTGTTGCCAGCAGGACTAGGGAAGTGATTGTCCCCCTGTAGTCAGCTCTGGTGAGGCCGCACCTCGAGTACTGTGTTTGGTTTTGGGCCCCTTGCTACAAGAAGGACATGGAGGTGCTCGAGAGAGTCCAGAGAAGGGCAACGAAGCTGGTGAGGGGTCTGGAGAACAAGTCTTACGAGGAGCGGCTGAGGGAGCTGGGATTGTTCAGCCTGGAGAAGAGGAGGCTCAGGGGCGACCTTATCGCTCTCTATAGGTACCTTAAAGGAGGCTGTAGTGAGGTAGGGGTTGGTGTATTCTCCCACGTGCCTGGTGACAGGACGAGGGGGAATGGGCTAAAGTTGCGCCAGGGGAGGTTTAGGTTGGATATTAGGAAGAACTTCTTTACTGAAAGGGTTGTTAGGCATTGGAATGGGCTGCCCGGGGAAGTGATTGAGTCACCATCCCTGGAGGTCTTTAAGAGACGTTTAGATGTTGAGCTTAGTGATATGGTTTAGTGGAGGACTTGTTAGTGTTAGGTCAGAGGTTGGACTAGGTGATCTTGGAGGTCTCTTCCAACCTAAATGAGTCTGTGATTATGTGATTCTATATTGACATATTAGGGTTGCCTTTTTGGGAGGGAATATAAATAGCTGCACAGGGAGAATGGATGATATTCATTTTATTTAATTTTAGGTATCACTAAGTCATCTAAATCTAAGCCGGTAATCAGAGGTTCCCTATATACAGTGAGTGGAGGGATACTGACATCTCCAGAGGGTGATTTTAGAGACTTGTTTTAGAAGGGAGTTCAGCCACCCATTTCTCAGCCAAGAAAGGGAAATGAGATGACTGGCACAGACAAAGATAATTACTTTTTAGTTGTCTGAAGGTATGTGAGATGAATCCCATTTTATGAAGTTAATTAAAACACCTTACAAAACGTGAGACTGTCAAACTACTGTTTTCATACACATTTCCTCCATCATCTTGTCTTCTAATGATTTGTCTTCACCCTTGAGAAGAAAACAAGCAAATGAAAAAGTTGTGTTTGCTACAGCCTCCAGAAATCATGAGTAAGATGAGAATAGCCTTAAGATGGCATTCTACCTTTATTTTGAAGTAAACTTATTCAAATCAGTTTCAAGTACAGTAAAAGCCTGATCCCAATGTACTTACAAGTCCTTAAACTTCCCATCTATTTTAGAGGGGGCTGGCAGCTTCCTATGCTTGTGAGACTCTTGATTATTACCACATTCATTTTGATATGCACTATCCCCTGTATTAGTATCTTTTCCTTTTAATTACACCTTTCAAAATGTCTGTATGAACATGAGATTCAAACATTTTCCCTAGGCGATTCACCCATATCTTTCCTGTGAATATTTACATGATTTCAGGAAAATACCTTTGTTGGGAGTGACTGGCTTTTGGTAGTGCAGAGAGCTCTCTCTTTGGCATGTCAGCTGTCGTGACTGGCTGAGGATCTGTCCTTTGGCCTTTAGCTGCATACATGTATTACTGCTCTGCTATTCAAGCTAGTTTCTTTCAATGATTTAATTTTATAAATTAATAGATTCACCCTAATTAAGATTATATGATTCTCCCTAATTAAGAATATACAACTTTTTAAAATGTCCGTAGTCCTTTTTTTTTTTTCATTAAAAGTAAATTTTAAGTTAAATCGAGGAAAGAGAAACAAAGTCATAGATTCCTGCAAAAGTGAAATACAGAGAGAAATTCCAAAATATCACAATACAGCTTGCCACCAGCACTAATTAAAGCTATATAAACAGTTCTATATCACAGTTATAAGAAAACATCAGCAACAACAACAACAACAACAAAAATATATAAGGCTGTATTGCTACCAGTGTCGTCTTTGTTGATGATTTCAATGAGGGAATTGAGTGCACCCTCATTAAGTTTGCAGATGACACCAAGTTGGGGGGAAGTGTTGATATGTCAGAGAGTAGGAGGGCCCTGCAGAGGGACCTGGACATGATAGATCAATGGGCTGAGGCTAATGGGATGAAGTTCAACAAAACCAAGTGCCAGGTGCTGCACTTTGGTCACAACAACCCCATGCAACGCTACAGGCTTCGGGCAGAGTGGTTCGAAAGCTGTGCAGAAGAAAAGGATCTGGGAGTGCTGGTTGATGCTTGCCTGAACATGAGCCGGCAGTGTGCCCAGGCGGCCAAGAAGGCCGGTGGCATCCTGGTTTGTCTCAGGAATAGTGTAGCCAGCAGGACCCGGGAGGTGATCATCCCCCTGTACTCTGCTCTGGTGAAGCCACACCTCGAGTACTGTGTTCAGTTTTGGGCCCCTCAGTACAAGAAGGACATCGAGGTCCTGGAATATGTCCAGAGAAGGGCTAGGAAGCTGGTGAGGGGTCTGGAACACAAGTCTTATGAGGATACTCATAAGACAAAGAAAAAAAAAAAAAAAAAAACACCAAACCAAACCGAACCAAACCAGCAGATAACCACTTAATTTGTATCTATAAAACAGCAGCCAACATGAATAATTTCTCTTGGCCAAACTCTTATATATTTAAAAAAAATAATAATCATCATCTTTTCAGCTTAACTCAAATATAGAGCATTTTCATCGTATCAAAGTATAAAGTCATACACCATAAAGTCATGCACACATAAAGTCATCGTATAAAGTCATACACCAACAAAATTATTTGTTATGAAACATTAGTATATACATTTCTGATGTACGCACATTGTATTGTATACTTATGCAATATTTAGAGAAAATATTATGACTCTTTGTTTTCCTCCTATATTTCAGCTGGATAATATGTATATATATGTAGATGATACATATACTGTACACAGCAGATATATGTAGATGATAAAGAAACTGCAAGAAAATGGCATAGACAAGGTTGACAATTGTTACAGTAAGAGATTAAAACATGGAAACTGGTTTTTGGAAAAAAAAAAAAAGAAAATTAAACAATAAGGAGATTTAACAGGGGAGCTTAATATTGTACAACAGATGGAAGGTTTTGACTACAATGTGAAAGAAATAAGGTAGTACGCCAATAATACCTTTAATATGTATCTGCATTTACTTATCATGCTACATGAAGCCAGCTTTATTGCTGTGGCTTGGGGATAAACATCTATGTTCTTTGTGCCAATTTTACCTTTAGCATTTATATAAGGGATGAATTATGTGTAAAACTAGAGAGATTAGGAATTGCTGGGCATCTGCTTGTTTGGCCTTGAGTGCTGTTCTTTTGTTGTTGTTGTTTATGATAAACTTTTATTTGTTGATATTATTTTTAACTTTTTAATTAGCTTTTTGACAATATAACAGAAGTATTTTAATTATCCTTTTGTCTCTAGAAGCAATAAACACAGTAAAAAAGAGAATAGAGATAATAACAGTATCTTAGCAGCCTGTTTTCTGTATTTGTGAAGCAAAACCCATATATTTCTGTGACAGATGAAAAAGAATGGAGTTACGTATGTGTGTATGTGTGAGTGCTTGTGTGAGAGGAAATTACAAGGTAAGTCATTATGTTACACGTGCTAGCTGAAGTAGTCTGGTATATGTGTATGTCTCCATGTAGCTGGATTATTGACGTTGTTTTGAACCTACAGAAAAAACAGCAGGAAAACTTTGCTTGCTTTCTCCACAGTGCTGTGTTTCTATTGACCATTTTCAAATGCAAAATTGAAGTGAACACAGTTTGCTTATATGTAACCTTTAACACATCCCCTAGCACATGAAGCCCTTCATGGCTGAAGAGTCCAAATCATATTTCCTTGACTATACCTGACTGTACCTGCTAAATTGACAGGTTGCACAGAGAAGCTCATTAAGGAAAGGAAAGGAAAAACAAACAAACAATCAAAAAAAAAATCAAGAACAAACATTCAGATATCTCTGTGCAATCACTCAATATTCAGAAATCAGGATTTCAGACCTTACAAGAGCCATGTTGGTGGCTGACAACTTTGATTTGCCTTTATCATCCCACTTGTGAGCAGTATTTATCTTTTCTCCTGAAAACTCAATAACTATAATCTTAATAGAGGAGACCAAATACATCTGTGCAGAGACAGAAGTATCTGCTAAGGGGAAAAAATGTGCTAAGGAAAATGAGATCTAATTAGAAGACATGTAAAGGAAAGACTGTGCTATGTGGGGAACGGGAGCTTCTGCAAGGATATTTTGAAAATGTTTTGGGGAATGTCAGTTGATGGGGAGAAATTGTTAATGCTAACCCACAAGGAATTCTTCCAAAGCTTCTCTCACTGTGCTTACCTCCCCATGACCCTGCTATTGCCAGCACTCAGGAATGTCTCTTAAATTACCTGATTTTGGGAGGGATATGGGTGGGGTGTTTTTCTTAGAAAGACAATTTTTTTAGAATGGCTGTTCTCACTCAGTGGCAAAAGCTCTGCTGAAGAAATTCACCAGTTCTCTTAGTGTTATAGTACATTGGCAAGGGGGCAAAAGACAGGCTGGGAGTTTTGAAGTTCTTTTGCTTTCTTCTCACTCTGGAAAATGGAAAGAATTACAGGAAAATCACACACAAGACTGGGAGGAGGCAGGGCAGTTTGAAAAGTAGCACTATGCAGGCACAAAGGATTAATGAGCAGAGTAGATGTGGAATTCTGGAAAACAAAATAGATTTGGAGATTGGAACAGAATAAACTGCTAGAAAGGACACAGGCTAAAGGAAAATATAAATATTCTTCTTTCTCCAGAGGGCTAAAATCACATTTCCTAATATTGGTAGGAAAGTGGACAAGTCTGCTTGTCTCATCAACATGCACAGGCCCAGAAATTTTTCAATGAGTTAAAATGAGATAATAGAGATATAGTATATTTGTGAGCATTATTTAAGCAACCAAACTCATCATTTATCATCTTTAAGATTCATATTACTGTTTTCTCCTCTTTCCTCCCCACTCCTCAATGCAATCACCCATGGAAACTGATCTCTATCTCTCAGACCTGTTGAGACTTCTTGGAAAAACCTTGTAAGGGAATTCAAGTCTCAATAATATACTTTCCACTAGGACTAACTCTCCCTAGTGTTTTCAAATCTGACATTTAGAGCTACGTGCAAATTATTTGTGACTGAGCAAATTAGCTAATTAAATAATTGGCTTAGGGCTTCATAAAATTTGGCTGCTATGGAAATGAGGCTGTCTGCTATCTTACAAGCTTCATCTAAGCGTTAAAAGTGCTTCATGTCTCTACTCCAGCTGAAATTGCACTAGTAGCAGATTTGTTTTTAAAATGGTTGTTTATAGAGTTGTTCTTGAATAGTTTCCAAACCAACATGCATGGGATCCTTCTCCTGGGAAGCACTGTACCCCAGTAAGATTGCAGTCTATGTTCCTCATATCATAAGTTTGCAAATCATATGTTTACATAGCAGCATGCTTATACAACAATTCCAATTGGTATTTAAAATCACATCTCCGTTTTAAACTGTTTGATGTACTATATTGAGATATAAGTCTCTAGACAATGCAGAACAACAACAACAACAAAAGCAAGGAGTAAGTTTTATTTGGAATGGTATAAGATAACAACAACCCCATTCCACTCATCCCAAAGTACCAGACCAAAACAAGAGTGTATAAAATAATATGTTTAGAACAAATTCAAGGTGATTTCACTTTACCTAGCACTTCAGCCACCTGACCTTCATCACTTTACTATAAATAAAAGTATTACTGCTGTACACAAAAACATTTTATACACAGTAATGCAGAATAATAGACTGTTTGAATCAGAAACATATATAAAGTGTAACATATGTATACATACATATATATACATATATATTCCTATCACCTATTGAAGTATCTGGTACTAATGCAGGTAAGAGACAGATTGTAAATAAAAATATTTTACTGTTGCCAAGATCCACCCCAACAGAGCTCCCATGTGCCTTCATGTCTGCTATTGTGCATGCAAAGCACCACCTATTTCCTGTCAGCATTGAACAAGTTGGAGGCTTTGCCCTCTGAATTTCTCATATTGGTATATATAGATGAATTAATGTTGCCTGTTTTCCAAGACACAGTTACTTCTAACCAGTTTAAAACACGGCAGAGAAGACAAGCAACCATCTGCATCTCTGTGGGGAAATATTCCATATATTTTCAATGTTTCGTCTGTTCTGAGATGTTTTCATATCTATCCACCTGTGATACTGACACTGCACATATAAATCATTTTGTATTGTTTGCTTTACTTCAGTAGTATTTTGACTTTTGCTTACTCAGCATCTACAATACGTAGGACTCAACTAAATTTCCATTTCCAGCTACAGCAGCTGTGAATTTATGGATACCATATTGCAAACAGAGATGTTGGACATTTTTGGTTTCCTAACTTATTTTGACTGAACAGTCAAAACTTCTCTCTTGCATTTCTGAAGCTAACAATGAGACTGGAGGAGGATAAACAGTTTGGAATGAGATGGAGTCCAATCCAATACTCTGTGAATCAAAGAGCTAGCTGAATTTTTGCTTTTTATGAACAGGAGGTGATATAAAGTGTACAGGTAAAGATGGAAAATACAGAATCTTTCAAGACTAATAAGTGAAATTAACTTTTCTTGGCTGTATAGGAATTACTAAAAGAAAAAGGATAACATTTTATCTTCTTCTCGTGGATATACCTGTAGCCCAGTAAATATGATTCGTGCAATTACTTGTAAAAGGACAAAGGACCTGTATTGACCTAACATTGCAGGGTCTCAGCAGTTATCTGGGCTTGTCTTGGTCTGAGTTGATTTTAGCTATTACAGCAATTGTCTAATGTTCAAGTGACTACCTGACTATTGGTTAAGCTATTCTCACTTGACTCTTTAAATGCCACATATTCTAGGGATCTGACAAACTCAGTCACTCATAACATAATAAGAAATGTTATCACAGAATCACAGAATCGTCTAGGTTGCAAGAGACTGCAAGAGTCAACTGACAGCCAGGATTGCCTATAAATAATGGAAAGTGGCTTGGCCAGATCCTCCGCCAGTTCTCTCAGTACCCTCGGGTGGATCCCATCCGGCCCCATTGACTTGCGTACATCCAAGTGCTGTAGCAGGTCGCCAACCATTTCCTTGTGGATAGTGAGGGCCACATCCTGCTCCCCATCCCCTTCCACCAGCTCAGGGTACTGGGTATCCAGAGAACAACTGGTCTTGCCGCTAAAGACTGAGGCAAAGAAGGCGTTAAGCACCTCAGCTTTTTCCTCATCCCTTGTAACTAAGTTTCCCCCCGCATCCAGTAAAGGATGGAGATTCTCCTTAGTCCTCCTTTTGGTGTTGATATATTTGTAAAACCATTTTTTGTTATCTTTAACGGCAGTAGCCAGATTGAGCTCCAGATGAGCTTTGGCCCTTCTAATTTTGTCCCTGCACAGCCTCACAACATCCTCATAGTCCTCGTGAGTGGCCCACCCTCTTTTCCAAAGATTATAAACCCTCTTTTTTCTCCTAAGCTCGAACCAGAACTCTCTGTTCAGCCAGGCCGGTCTTCTTCTGCACCGGCTTGTCTTTGGGTACGTGGGGACAGACCGCTCCTGAGCCATTAAGATTTCCTTCTTGAAGAGTGCCCAGCCTTCCTGGACTCCTCTGCCCTTCAGAACCACCTCCCAAGGGACTCTGCCAACCAGTGTCCTGAACAGCTCAAAGTTAGACCTCTGGAAGTCCAAGACAGCGGTTTTACTAGTCCCCTTCCTGGCTTCGCCAAGAATAGAGAACTGAACCATTTCGTGGTCACTCTGCCCAAGACAGCTCCCGACCACCACATCTCCCACCAGTCCGTCACTGTTTGTGAACAGAAGGTCTAGCCCTGGTAGGCTCTCTAACCAGCTGCGTCAGGAAGCTATCTTCCACGCTCTCCAGAAACCTCCTAGACTGCTTTCTCTGGGCTGTGTTGTGCTTCCAGGATATGTCTGGGAAGTTGAAATCCCCCATGAGAACGAGCGTTGATGATTTTGCAACTTCTGCCAGCTGCCTGTAGAACTCCTCATCCGTCTCCTCATCCTGGTTCGGCGGTCTATAACAGACCCCCACCAGGATGCTTGCCTTGTTGGCCTTCCCGCTCATCCTAACCCACAGAGACTCAACCTTATCATTCCCAGCCTCAAGTTCCACAACATCAAAACACTCTCTAACACAGAGAGCCACACCACCACCCCTTCTGTGCTGCCTGTCCCTTCTGAAGAGCCTATAGCCAGACATTGCAGCACTCCAGTCGTGGGAGTGGTCCCACCACGTTTCCGTGATGGCAGCCAAGTCATAGCCTGCCTGCTGCACGATGGCTTCCAGTTCCTCTTGTTTGTTACCCATGCTGCGTGCATTAGTGTAGATGCACTTCAGTCGGGCCATTGCCTTCCCCCCCCACCTTGCCATTGTTCCCCCTGGCACAGCTCCAACAAGCCTTATTTCGTCCCCCTTCTTACCTAGTTTAAAGCCCTCTCAATGAGCCCTGCCAGCTCCTGGGCTAGTATCCGTTTTCCCCTTAGAGACAGGGACCCGTCTGCGGCCATCAGGCCGGGTGCCAAGTAAAGCGCCCCATGGTCAAAAAAAACAAAATTTCTGTGTTGGCACCAGCCTCTGAGCCACGTGTTAATCAGGTTGGCTTTCCACCCATTATGTCTTTATACTGGTCCTGGGTTATGTCTTTATACTGGTCCTTTAACTGAGGCTAACTTCATAACTTCATTATGAGGCAATGAAAATAATAGCAACATTATGGAACCATATAAAAACAACCCTGAGAAGACGCCAAGACTAAAAAAGAAGGGTTCATAATGATTAGTATTGATGCATCCCAGAGACAGTGTGCTGATGGTACATCATAATGCTTCCTTACATTAAATTGAGGAAACATGCCACTGTTGACCCACTTGGATACACTGGGAAAGGTTCCAGAGGAAGTAGGTAGATAGTAGAAATTTAATGCATAACACTTTAACTGGACCATTCATGAGGTAGAGATTAGATAAGTTGGATGACAATTGTTAGTGTCCATTTTAAGTGGGCTCATAATAATCATTTGTATTCTGGTTACATGGCTAAGGCTATAAATATACTAACTGTAAAATCACGGCTAGATGATATTTTCCCTTTTACCCATAACAAGATTTTGAGGAAGAACTTCTGATGTCTTTAGTTAGTTTTAACTTGTTGAAAAACTATGTTCTTACTTTTGATTAAATGCTAATGTTTTCATAGTGACCTTTGGAAATAGGTTATTTGGTTGTTCAAGTATAAAGAATTTTGTTCTAGCTGCACTCTCAAAGACTAGTTTTTCATTATTACTTTCCATTATTATTATTTGGACACTAGTTTCTCCGCTTTTTCAAACATTTTTAAATTATAAATTTAATATATGAAAAATAGCTACTTCACATCCAAATTGTTTACTTTTAAACCCTACCTTTTTTTTCAGGCTGCAGCAAGATAATAAAATTCCTTCCTTATGGGGAATAAGTAATCTAATACTGTTATAAGTTGTAAAATGAGTCTAGAACAACTATTTCTTACTAAGCACTATTATATTTATTGATTTATCATGCATACATTTTCATGCAACAAGCAAGTTAACATCATCAGTTTGCATTGCAGTACTGGATTGAATATAATCTATTGATTTCAGCAATCACTTCAAAAATACCTGCGGCATATGACTATGCCATCATGATAAGGAGAGATGCAATCCAGCAGGTCTAAAATAACTGTCTGTATTTCCTGTATGGTCAGTATCCAAAGGAACCTCTGAAAGCCTGGAGAGGGAGATCCAAAATACCCTAGTTATCTGCCTCCCTCTTCATATTGATCATCTAAAGATGTTTCCTTGTAACTGATGCATTAGTCCACATATGCTAGCGACCAAAACTTGATCAATTCTAAGAGGTAAATATTCTATCTCTTATTACTGATGTTACTACTCTGTTTGGATCATCTACACTGCAGTTTAGGGAACTGGGACACTATTTGCTCTGTATTTTTAATTTTTCATTTTAGCCAATATACGGAATCGCATTTTCACTCAATAGTTATGACAGCAATTTATGTTACTTTTGTATTTCACACGGGGTATTAGTATTATTATTTTTGAGCCTCAGATGTAGGATCTATTAACTTCAAAGGCAGACCATTTTATACTAACTACCCATCCAAGAAAGGAACTAACATATGACACTATTTAAGTTTTAAAGGACTTCCAAGGGTCAATGGCAGAATGAGCATATGCCTTGTTTTTCTCTCTTCCTTCTGCCCAAGTAACATTTCTACTATTCATTAAAATCTATGAAATGATTTGCTAGCCCAAAATCTGAAATAAAAGCAAACAAACAAACAAACAAATAAAAACATTTTACAGTCTCCAAAAGCTCCATTCTAAAATCTTCTGCACTTACAATTTATCAAGTCTTCTCAACCAGAAGAGGAAGTTCTTCTATCTTCTGTCATATACTGTATATTGTTTGGTGTGTTCTAGTTAAAGCTTGATGAGATGGGAACATCAGTCTGCTTGTAGGTGCAAAAAGTAGTGTATCCTTTCCTGAAGTATGAGTGAGGCCCATAAGATACTTATTTGTCTTACTCAGAAGTGAAATTAAGAACCAGGAAATTTCCTCTGTGGTCATAATGCTTTTTTTTTGCTAATGTGTCACACGAAGAAAGGAAACTGGAGGAAAGCATTTCTACTACATGTCTCATGCATGCATTTATATTCCAGAATGCTTTGTGGGTTTGGACAGGTCTGATTGTTCTACTCCTCTCCTGAGTTCAGCACTTGTGGGCCTATGGGCACAATATCAAACATGGGTATGTATCTGAACACTGAGCCTTGTAAACAGATTTTGAACTTTCTAGGCCTTTTTTCAGAGTCCAGCAGAAATTATTGGGGACCTTAGAAATGGCTGATTCCAAGTGAGAAAAATTAATATTATTACCTAGTTTGTGAACTGAATGAGGCACCAGCATCTTAGTTAGCAATGCGAAACAAACAAGCAAGAAAACAAACAGAAAAGCAAGTCTTCCTGACAAGTTCAGTTAATGTAACGTAATCAACTGACCTGATCTTCAAGTCATATGATCAGTGGCTGTAGTACTGAGTAATCTACTGAGTAAACTGGTAAAAACCAGCCCTTTATCTGAAGGCTTTCCATTTTAATGTTTCTAATATGCCAACTTTTGTATACCAATTGGGTTTAATACAAGTTTATATTGGATGTCAGTGTCAAGGTGTTGATAGTGGGGGAGGTTGCAGGGCATCCTCTGTGAGGAGAGGCAGAGGCTGCCCCATGCCAGACACAGCTGGTTCAAGCCAGATCCAACAGCCCCACTGCAGGGCATGGCTGGGCTAATCAGTCATGTTGGTGGCACTTAGTGGAAAACGTATTCAAGAAAGAGCAGAAAACATCACACAGGAAAAGGAGGGGAATAAAAAAGGGGGAACTGCAGAGGGAACAGCAAGGTCACTGAGGGAAGAAGAGTAGGAGGTGCTACATGGAGGAGCAGACGATCCCTGTAGCCTGGGGAGAGCCCAAACAAGAACATGTTTTGCTGAAGGACCCACACTGGAGCAGGGGGAAAGTGTGAAGAGGAAGGAACAGCAGAAGGGACCTGATGCAGAGAGACCACAACCCCCCATTCTCCATCTCTCTGTGTTTCTGGGGGCTGGGTGGAGATGTCTGGCACAAAAGAGTGCGATACAGTTTGGGAAAACAGAAGGAATATTAGAATTATAGAATCATAGAATGGTTTGGATTGGAAGGGACCGTAAAGATCATCTAATTCCAACCTCCCTGCCATGGGCAGGGACACCTTCCACTAGACCAGGTTGCCCAAAGACCCATCCAATCTGGCCTTGAACACTTCTAAGGAGGGGACACCCACAACTTCTCTGGGAAACCTAGTCCAGTACCTCTCCACACTCATAGTAGAGAATTTCTTCCTTATATCTAGTTTAAACCTACCTTAGTTTAGTTTAAAATCATGACCCCTTGTCTTACCACTACACTTCCTGGCAGAGAGTCTCTCCCTATCTTTCCTGTAGGTCCCCTTTAGGTACTGGAAGGCTCCTATAAAGTTGCCCCAGAGCCTTTTCTTCTCTAGGCTAAATAGCCCCAACACTTTCAGCCTTTCTTAATGGGAGGGGTGCTCCAGCCCTCTGATCATCTTCATGGCTCTCCTCTGGACCTGCCTTAACAGGCTAATGTCTTTCTTACACAGGGGGCCCCAGAGCTGAATGCAGTACTGTGAGTGGGGTCTCATGAGAGCAAAGTAGAGAACCACCTCCCTTGACCTGCTAGCTACGCTTCTTTGGATGCAGCCAAAGATATGATTGGCTTTCTGGGCTGTAAACTCACATTTCTGGACCATGTCAAAATTTTCATACCCCCAAGTCTTTCTCCAGTCCAGTCTGCTCATCACGCAGCCACACTACCCAAAATACTTATTTTACTTAGCAATAAATTAATTGTATTTTCCCCAGGTCAAGTCTATCTTTCCCATGACGCTATTGGTAAACGATTTCCCATGCACTATCTTGACCCACAGACTTTCTCATTCCTGTTCTTTTTATTTTCTCTACTTGTCTGGCAGGTGGATGGGTGAGTGACTGAACAGCTGTGTGGGAGCTTGGCATTTTGACTGCTAGTCAAGGATAACCCACCACAAAAATATTAGTGTGTTATGAGGATGACATATTAGGTTCCCCTTGCATATGGGATGACTTAAAAGACAAAGGAAGTTGAAGATATTTTTGTGAAAATTCATATCTGCTTTGTAAATAAGGTAAGGAAAAAGCTTTCCAGTCAAATATTAAACAGAGAGCAGGGACTGCTGTTCCTTTTAAAAGAAAAAGAATAATGGCTTCAATTTAAAAGTGGAGTTTAAGAACACTGAATTACCGAGTTTGGATTAAGACTGTGTATGTAATGCACAAAATCTTCCTTTATTCTGATTTCCTCCATTTTTACCCTACCCCCCCAACATTACTCCATATGTGAATACATTTTAGGACAGCAGGGAGAAATGGAAATAACATTAAGTGTCTTCAGAGAGAATGGGACTGATGGTGTTTTTAATTATTTTGCTAACATCATTGGAGCCATTACCTCATAATAAAAAGTGCTGAATGGTCACCTTTTCCTGACCTTTCTTACCACTTATCATCAGAAAGCAAAGCATAATGGGCAGCAGCTGTTTCTGCTATGCCATGGATTTAGCTACACTCCCTAAGTGAGCAGTTTAGTTCACCAACATTCATTTCTCTGTAAGTCCATAATTACAAAACCAAAGTTAATCTGCAAAACATTAGTATCTATTTTTAAGACAGATGAAGGGAGGCTTTTAGTTTTCATTATGATAATTTACATTTCTTGTTTGGCCTTTCTCTTTCTTTCGTCTCATTTTGAGATTCCACTCCCATGTCTTTGCACTTTTTAACTTTCAGCCTTATTACAATTCTTCCAGCCTTTTCTCTTCCACATCTTTAAAGTTAGAAAGCTACAATTTTGTGTGTTTGCTGGCTTTGCATCTTTGTATTTACACCTTTATTTTATTTGATTTCTTTTTCCTTTTTTTTTTTTTTTCAGTTTATTTTGTTTCTTTCCCTTGATTTCTGAGACTGCCAGTGTCTGGGTGAAAAATAAACAAAGACTTCAGAACATGTACAAAGTCAAGGAAACTGTTACAGTGGAAAACTTTACAGAAGGAAAGGTTATTATATAATAATATATAATGAATATAGTAATTGAAATATTTTCAGCCTACAGCGACAGAGCATACTGTTGAGTTTGAGATTTATTAGGGAAAATAATTTTTGTTCAAGAAATTTTTGAGTTCAGGATGAATTTTGCAGGGAAGGTTTTTCTTAAGCTATGGATGAAATTAGACTTCCTAAATTCATCATAAATATTCATATATCTCTGATGCATAAGTACCTAAACAAGATTACGTCGATTTTTCTTCATAATCTAGCAGCCTATTTTTCAGAATTCCCTTTGACTAACTTTGGCAGTTTGGGTTATACCCTGTCTGTCTTACTGCAAAAAAAGGATGTTGGATTTTTCCCATTTTTGGTATAAGTCATAAGTCAAAATTATTAATTGCATACACTGACAATCTTTATCTTCAGAAGTTTACTTATTGCACTAGAGGGGTTATGTTCTGACTTCACTATAAAGATACTGCATTGTGTATCCTGCAGTCCTGGTTCAGAGAAGCGTGCAGCTACCTTCTCTCTTTCAGCCCACATGGTTTCCTTTTCTTGGAAACAAGAGGTGCAGAATGTGATGTGGCTATACCTTAAATCCTTGTCAATAATTTGTCCATGTACCCAAACTAGATAGCTAGTCATCTATTTTACAGAACAGTAATCACCTGTGGAAGGGGTTCCTAAGATAGAGACAGCAAGAATCACTTGTATCATGTTTTTGGCTGGTACAGAATTAATTTTCTTCATAGTGGCTCACTCAATGCTGTGTTTTGGATTTTTTGATGAAAACAGTGGTGATAACACAATGATGTTCTTAGTTGTTGCAGAACAGTGTTTGCATAGAGCCAAGGATGTTTCAGCTTCTCGTGCTGCCCTGCCAGCAAGGATGGTGCACAAGAAGCTGGGAGGGGACACAGCCAGGACAGGTGACCCACACTGACCACAGAGATATGCTCCCATAGCATGTGGCATCATACTGAATAATAAAAGCTGGGGGAAAGAAGGAAGAAGGAAGAGGATGTTTGGAATTATGGCATTTCTCTTCCCAAGAAACCCATTATGTGTGATGAACTCTGCTTTCCTGGAAGTGGCTGAACAACTGCCTGCCAATGGGAAGTAGCAAATGAATTTCTTGTTTTGCTTTGCTTCCCCATGCAGCTTTTGCTTTACCTAGTAAACTGTCTTTATCTCAACCCATGAGTTCTCAAGCTTTTACCTTTCCAATACTCTCCTCCAGCCCACCTGGAGAGTGAACGAACAGCATGCTGGGGTTAAACCACAACTATTCATCACTGCTGATTTTGTCTTTTTAATATGTTATCTCACTAAATTTCATTACTCAAAGGAAAGACAATGGATACTTGCCATTGTTTCTTGAACAAAAGTAGTATTTCTTATTTAATCATTCCGTACACCAGTCTATTTCTGAATACATAAATACTGTAGTCAACAAAATCATTGTAAATCTGGAAAAAGGAAAAAAAATCTCTTTACAATATAGGCATACTGAAGATCTTTTCTTTTTCCTTATAGAAGGCAGGTTCCTAGTTAAAGAGCAGTTAAAATATGGTTCTTCCTAGCCCCTGAGAATATTACTGGAAAAGTGGAATAATAGCGATTTTTTGAAGTGTAGATTGATGAAGATACCTGGGCCAGCATTTTGTTTGATAAGTACTTTCAGGATATGTCAGGTCTCTCACTAAAGTTCAGGATAGAGTCTTTCAGATGTTCACCAAATAGCTGCTGCTTGCTACACTTCTTTTCAAAGCTCGTTAAATTATCAGGGTTACTTTTACATAGTTTTTTTTTGACTGTACTCAGCACTGAGGTCTATTTAAACTAAAATACAGCACAATGACTACATCTTGTGTCCCATTTGGAAGACAAAGTTTTATCCTTTCTAGGTATCCTAATAAACACACTGTTGCTTAAAGGGATATACAAGTCAGATGCTTTTTATGCTTATGTCATTTAAGAGATCCTTTGCCAATCTTTATGTTTCTCCTCTGACTGCTAGAGCTTTCATCCTGGCCTGTCAGATACAGCGCAATGAAAGGCTATACCGATGAAAACACTGACCTATATCCAGAATGCAGAGGACTGTTTTTCAGATGTAGACAAATTTCTGTGTCACTTTGGGCAAGTTCTTTTATATTTATATAGCTTAAACCTGTAGCTGTAAAATTCAAATTAACATTTCCCTTACAAAGAGGAGAATCAGACAACTAGTATAACACTCCTACTCACTAGTGATAGGTATGTGGCAAGTCATATTAAAACAAAAAATTTTAACTCTACAGTTTAACTCAATGTAGGAGTATGACAGTGAGCTTCTAGCTGTTGATCCTGTAGGAGAATTTGGCATCTTTCTGGAGCATACGTATGAACTGAGAAAGTGTCTAATTGTACCCCCCAGAAATCAGTAGGAATCATGATAATTTCAGTGACATCCTGGACCAGGTTCCACTTGGTTTAGTTTTTAAAGAATGGAGGATGAGTGCTCCCGTTTGGTTATTTGCTAATACTCAAGGCAACATGTTAATACTGAGGTCAATATGTTCAGGTTTTTATCTATTTTATCTCACAGGGTTAGAAAATAAAGACATTCATTTGTTACGAAAAATTTTATATAATTTTTTACACTGTTGACTTCCCTGCAACTGAATTACTGGTGCATTCTGCAATGCCAGTGCCTGATATAAGGTGTAAAAACATCTTTATGGTTAAATGTTGTTATTTATTTTTTGATATATTGCATCACAGTGTATATTTTCCTCATGGAACACGCTTAGACCTCTAAGGAATACCATTATCAACCAGATTCTTCCATCTAAACAGGGAGGATAATCCATTCTTTACATGGCTATTTGGATTTTTCAGCTGAAAAATGTTCTAACTTTCAGTATGGCTAATCCACTACTAATCCATAGAAACCTTTTACCATGAAGCTGCAAGGGGAGACAAAAATATGTTCTATTCATTGTATACCTAATATCCATATGTTAATTTCATTTTTCTTACCTTTCAATATGATAACCAATCCAAAGATGGGTTAATAGTTTTGGTTCTTAATTAGAGCAAAGAAATACAACTTAAAAGAAGATAATAATCTTATTTTCTTACTTCAAAATAGAAAAGATGAATCTGCTCACACTGCAGGTGAAATTTAAAAGACATCCTTCTTTGTAGAATTCTTCAATTTGGAGAAGAAAAATGGAGATTTTAAAATAGATCATTTTGAAAAATGCCCATTCAGTGTTTGCTGCATAAAAGTCATAACGAAGATCTCTCAATAGTGAAAGCTTGTGATTTTCTGTTCTTCCTATAAAAATCTATTTTTTCCTTTTTTTTTTTTTTTTTTTTTAATTCCACATCTCTTAAACTTCTTCAGTGATTGGAAAATATAATGTTTTTCTTCCCAAACACAAATCTTATAACTTTGACTTGTACAAAATAAAAAAAAAAAATAATTTTTTTTTTCTTTCTTTCTTTCTTTTCAGGGAAGTTTCTGTATTATGAAGGAGAGCTGAGCAAACAGAATTCAACTTCATGTATACAACACATATATTAAGTGTATGAAATTTTACTGGGTTTATGTGGCAAGGTTTTCATAGAGGGGGGCTGCAGGTGTGGCCTCTGTGAAAAGAATCCAGAAGGTGCCCCATGTTAGATAAGGACCAGTTCCAGCTGGCTCCAAAGGAACCCACCATTGCCCAGAGCCGAGCCAATAAGTGATGTTGCTTGGGCCTCTGGGAGAGCAGATTTAAGAAAGGGAAAGAAAAAAAAAAATGCTGCACAACAGCAGCTGGGAGAGTGAGGAGTGAGAAACAGCCATGCAGACCCCAAGGTCAGTGAAGAAGAAGAGCAGGAGGTGCTCCAGGCATGCAGCAGAAGTTCCCCTGTGGGCTGTGGAGAGGCCCCTGGTGGTGCAAGCTGTCCCCGTGCAGCCCATGGGTCCCACATGGAGCAGATCTCCACGCTGCAGCCTGTGGAGGAGCCCCCGGTGGAGCAGGTGCATGTGGCCTGGAGGAGGTTGCGGCCCATGGAGAGCCCCCGCAGGAGCAGGCCCCGGGCCGGAGCTGCAGCCTGTGGAGAGGAGCCCACGCAGGAGCAGGGGGCCTGTGGGGAGCTGCCGCCCGTGGGGGACCCGTGCTGGAGCAGTTTGCTCCTGACAGATGGACCCCATGGTACAAACCCATGTTGGAGCAGTTCTTGAAGGGCTGCTGCCTGTGGGCAGCCCCCGCAGGCTCAGCTTGGGAAGGATGGCATCCCGTGGGAGGGACCCCACATGGAGCAGGGGCAGGGAGTGACCGTGAAGGAGCGGCAGAGGCAAAGTGTTAGGCACTGACCACAGCCCCCATTCCCCATTCCCCTGCACCGCTCAGGGGGAGGAGGTGGAAGAGGGTGGATGGGGGGAAGGTGTCTTTAGTTTATTTTTTGTTGTTGTTTCTCACTGTTCTAGTTCATTAGTAATAGGTCACAAATTTTATTATCTCCCTACTCTGAGTCTGTTTTTACCCGTAAGAATAATTGTTGAGACTCCCTGTCCTTATTTATCTCAACCCTTGAGCCCTTTTCGTATTTTCTTCCCCATTCCCTTTGAGGAGGAAGAGTGAGAGAGCGGTTGTAGTGGAATTCAGCAGCACAGCAAGGTAAAATCGCCACAGAAATAAAGATTATACTTCATTTTAGAATCACACTTCCATTTTCCTGAATATTTTTTTTTTTAACTTTTCCATCTGTGGTGATGTGTTTTTTTCTGTTCATACTTTACCAAATATGAACTGGAACTGAGATAATGTTATCCACAGTAGAGGTATAAATTCCAGCCAGATAAACTTAAAAGTTTCTGATCTGAAGCTTATGGTATAGAGAAATGGAGGACACTGAAAGAAAGACCTCCCCACTCCCCCCTCTCGAAAAAAAAAAAAAAAAAAAATCTTCCCCCGTACTCCTATATGAGAAATAAAACAAAAAATGTTCAAACACAGATGGTCAAAGGCAAGTAGTTATGAAAAAGAAAAAAAAAATAGGTACGAAATTGCTTGTCTCGAAAAGCATTTATAAAATCATATCTCAGCAACGACAGAGGGTTGTTTTTGGAAAGAGGTGCAAAAAATCAGAACTTGAGCATAGGCCGAGAATTATCTGTATCGATTTATTAGGGTAATTATATTTCATAAGGGCTCTTGGCCACAATTGTTTATACATTGACACTTCTCAAATATCCAAGTCTCCAGCACATGGGAACTCTAAAATGGCTCATGGAATTGACTAGACTGTCATAGCAGAATACAACACACAACATACTTTAATAAGGAAAACAGTTTATTTTTACAAGCATGGTTGCTTTTCATTTTGTAGCACAGCAGTGGGTAGATGAAACATGGTGATGGCAGTCAAACTGGTGAGGTCCTCCCTGACCAAGAAGATGCAAAAAAACAGCAGACAAAACCAGAACAAGGCACCCATACCAATAACAATGTTGGCTTTTCACACAAGAAACCATACCTATGTCTGGAAGCAATGAATATAAGAATTGAATCTCTTCATAGAACTGTCAATGGGAACAGAATAGGGAAGAGATCTGAGTGAGAATAAAATTCTGAAACATTCAAGCAGCTGATAAAGTAATTTCAAGTGTTTCTTTTCCTGAGATCATTTTAGTTTTGTTTTTTTGTTTGTTTGGTTGGTTGGTTGGTTGGTTGGTTGGCTTGTTTGTTTAATTCAAACGAAGAAGCCAGGCAGAATTAGCTAGTCAAATTACAAACTCTAGAATTCAGCTATATTCTGAACAAAGAATTGATGGTTGAACATGTGATGTCACTGTAATAGGACAGATCCTTTTCTTGCAATAATCTATTATTTCATAAAACATACAAATAGCAAAGGCCTGTAAACCAAACAGGTAAAAGTACCACTCTAATGTAGACACACAGACTGGAAACATGAGACTCTGGAATGACAAGTCAGAGAGCAGAAGAAAGCAGAAAACTTGATCCAGAGTTTACTGTGAATTATGTATTAAGGAGAAAAAAAAAAAAAAAAGAGAGAAAAAAAAGTATTTCTGTGGACAAAATGCAGGCTATTATTATTATTTTATTTACAGCAATGACAAATACAGCTATTGTATGTTTAAATAATACAACTACAAAAGGTAAATTCATCGACCAGTGGAATTAATTCAGCAAGGCATTGAACTGATGAAGTCTGGTTTTCTGTCCTATATGTCCCATGCACACACAGTGTAATAGCCCAAATTCCACCCAAGTTTCTCCTGTGTATTCCTCATACTTTGTTTTGTTTCTGCTTTTCTACTCTAAATCTCTGTAGTCAACAATAAAATGATTTCATATATTCCCTGTGTCTCCAAATATTCATTCCTCAGTCTATGTTTTCCCCCAATGTTCCAACATAAGTTTCTCTAGCTTCCTCTCATGTCTCTAATCGCTAACGTGTGCTTTCTGGTCCAGAGATGCATATGTGTGAACACCTTAGTATTTGCAGAATGCTTCCAGCCATTCAACAAACAGACTTAATTATATACTTTCAGAGAAATAGTGTAACTAAATTGTGGAGCCAGTTTCGTAATAACCTCATCTGTGCTACTGAGCAACAACATTAGCTTGGAGGAGTGTGAATAGGTATTAGTGATGTACAGTAAAACAGTTGTGAGGGCAATATAAGCATCTATAGGCAATATGTAAGAAAGAAAAAAGAATATTGCATCAAATTTATAGCGGTTAACATAAAGAAGTATCATGCCATACACAGGAAAACTTGAATGATTAGTAAAAGTCATTAACCCATATAGTTATGATCAGAACCATATCAAACCACCAAATAATCCAGATATCAACTGTATATATATATCAACATGGATACAAATCCATGACAGAAAATAAGAGCACAGCAGAATATGTCATGCCTTAAAATTGTCTTACCTGGAGCAAAGATGGAGGGAAGTGATGAGGTCTGTAGGGAATACAAACCAACAGAGTAGCAGCAACCAGCAGAGGAAAGAAAAAGAAAAAGAAACAAACAATGAAACAAGCTGAAAATCTCATATTGATGAAGGTAACTGAAATAAGGAGGATTGATCAAAACAGTTGAAAAATACAGAAGTTTAAGTGGAGGTAGAAGTAAAAGTTAAGTGTGTGTTTTGTTTTGTTTTTAAGTCAACTTAATTAAAATCCTGTTGCCATCTTTCTTTTGGTAAATGTCTTGTTCTATATAACAGCTTCACTTATATTGGTATGCTAAAAGTTTGGTTCTATCAAAAAATTAGATTCCGTACATTCCAACACTTGTTTAAGCTGACATTTGTCCATTATATTTCAAAGAATTTTTGTCTCGGAGAAAATTATGTTACATTGAGACTCCTCTCAAAATAGTTCTTAGACTCTTCTTGTTAAGTGCAGTAAAAGGATGAATACAGCAAGATAAGTGAGGTGATCCACACAAATATATAGGATTTTGTTTTCAATTATACTGCAAAATATACATGATTATTCAATACAGTTTAATCTTAAGATCATTTCCCTAATCTTTTTTCTGGTCATCAGTATTCCTTTTTCTGATGAGCAGATTTAGGGATGGTTTTGAAGACTTCCCAAATGTAACAACAGGTAACCTGAAAAAACTTCCAATATTGTTTATTCATAGCCCTCAAAAATATCCTATTTTTGCCGCATGCAGCCACTTCGTCAAAAATAAATTATAAAGATTCATTCATTTGAGCCAAGACAGCCCTCAAAATGTACATGAATTTTCCTACTTAAATCAGTAAGGAAGGTATATGACTGTATGAAAGCAAAATCTGGTTCTGTGGCTACAAGCTAACAAGGGAGTTGTTAAGCTAAGGTGCATTATAGGCACCTATATATATATATATATATATGATATATATAGGCACCTATATATATATATCATATATATATATAGGTGCCTATATATATCATATATATATATATATCATGCTATAGAGCTGCTGGCCCACTTTACATAGAATTGTGATTTTTAAATGGGACTTTTTTTATGCACTTCAGGTCCTCTATCGCTTTGTGAAAAATAAATAAATTAAAAAAAAAAAAAAAGATCTATTATTAGGATGTACAACTAAACTCATTTATTGTAAGTGATTATGTCTTAGAAACCCTTGGAATATAGATACTTTATCCTGAATTATGACTTAAATTTTCCTAAAGGGTTGAGAAATTGATATATTTATTTTTTAAAAAAGCAAATCTACGAATAATTGATAATATGTCATCAGCCTCTGGAACAAACAAGAAGTAAAACATCACATTAAAAATCACTAGGAAAAAAAAAAGAAAAAAAAAAAAGGAAACCTGCAAAGACATTTTATGCAAGACATTTTGAGTTAAGATGAAAAAATAAATAATAATAATAATAAAAATAAATAAATTAGATGTAATGCAACAAAGCTGTTAATAAGCTGTCAAATATAGGAAATGTCTTGAATAGTTCAGATTTTTAAGTCATTTTAATGCACTGAACAATATTTAGCAGGAGAAACACTTTAAATCTTATTACTTTTGGCAGGATTTTCTAATGAAGAGGTCACTATTACAGTGTTTTTCATTTCTCTTCCTCTTCACTGATTCTACTGTTTACTTATTCTCTGCAACTGGTGATTGCTCAATTGTGGTATTCTTTAAAGTCTTAGCTAAAGGGAAAATGTACCCCTATTTCCCTCTCTGTTGTAGGGTACTGAAAAAAACTAGAATACAACCTATGCTTTTGCATAAACTATGTCCATGCTTCTACTGTAGCTCATTTTTAAATCTTCAGTTTTTGGTAATGTATGTTAGAGATTATGTAGAAATTTCCATACATTATATTACATCTGTTACAGTCCCTGTCTTGGCAAAGGGGAATCTTTGTGTGTTTGTTTTTCTTGCATACAACATCTAATAGGAAAGTCACTAATCAACTGTCTTACTAATGCTTTTTTGAGAACTGGATATCAGTCTCAAAATGGATTTCTCTTTATATTTTCTGACCAAATACACTAGGTTGTCATTTAGTTGTACAGAGGAAAATAGTTATAAATATACTGTCACTTCTGTGTAAGTAAATTAAATACCTAGGATCACAGTAATGATCATAGTGACAATACCGCTATCATTGGCCTTGCTGTGGTTGGTGATACAAGCTGGTACATTGACCTCACCTAGCAGATACAGAGTGTATTAAAGCATTCTTTCTTTTTTATTTTTTAGATATATAAATGACACTATAGTGTTCCACCCACAGTATCACTCTGTGGGATGCCTGCATCATATAATCTTCTCACACAACCCTTACCTTGTGTTGTGGTTTAGCCCGGCTGGCAGCCAAACACCACACAGCCGTTCGCTCACCTTCCCCCCTCCCTCTCCAGGATGGGGGAGAGAAACGGGAAAGTGAAGCCTGTGAGTTGAGATAAAGACAGCTTATTAAGACAGGAAAAATAATAACAATAACAATAATAATAATAATAATAATAATAATAGTATTGATAATAATAATGTGTACGAAATAAGTGATGCACAATGCAATTGCTCACCACCTGCTGACCAATGCCCAGCCTATCCCCGAGCAGCCGGCCCCCCCTCCACCCCGGCTAGCCACCCCTATATATTGTTCAGCATGACGTCAGATGGTATGGAATACCCCTTTGGTCAGTTTGAGTCAGCTGTCCTGGGTCTGTCCCCTCCCAGCTCCTGCTGCACCCCTAGCCTGCTCGCTAGCAGGACAGAGCGAGAAGCTGAAAAGTCCTTGGCTTGGTGTAAGCACTGCTCTACAACAATTAAAACATCAGCATGTTATCAGCGCTCTTCTCATCCTAATCCAAAACATAGCACCCTACCAGCTACTAGGAGGAAAATTAACTCTGTCCTAACTGAAACCAGGACACCTTGAAATCCCTTTCACACGATAGGGATTTTAAAACTGAAAAATGTTGATTCTACTAGATAAGCTTTTTCAAAGAAATACCTCATCTTTTCTGCTTCTGTCCTAGAGCCCTAGAACTGGTGTGTGCATGTTTGTCTTTTTCCTCCAGCCCCAACAATTTATCCAGCCAGTCCATTTTTACTCGAGTATTTTTATGAAAAGACAAATAGTCTATAAGACATTGACGCCCTGAGTCATCCCACTCGGGTCAGAAGCCTCCTTTTCAGGGAAGGAAATGTCAAAGTGAAGTGTGAGAAAACAGTCTGTAGTGAATATTCATTTAATCATCCTATAAGGAATTTGAGGGCTCCCAGCTATTCTATTGATAGATTGTCTGTCAATATACTTGAGCTATGACAGTATCTCTCTTTTTTTATCTATCTATCTATATTTTTTTAGTGGAAAGCACCATAAAAATTAATAGAAGTGATTCATGAACTGAGGAATTTGAGCAGAGATTTGAAGTGTGACTTACTGAGAAATAAACAAGGCAAGCAGGAAAGGCTGTGACAGAATGGATGCGTCATTACAGTGAGGTAATTTGGTTACTCATCTAGAGTTCGAACTCTGATGTAACATCTTAACAAATATATTTTTAAAAAACATAATCAACCTGATGACTTACTTAGCTAATACCTTACAGTGTGGCAGAAAATGAGATTTCAAGGCATTGAAAGAGATCTTTAACTCATATTTCACTGAAAGAGGTCTACAGACAACTTCTGCTGAAGTTGGCATGTGAGGTATTGAGGTTGATATCAGTGGTGGCAGGTGTAAGACACAATCAGAGATAAGGTCCAACAAATAGAAAGACTGGTTAGAGAAAGGACTTGTAGATCAGTATGATGAATTCAGTGCTCTTACATTTCAAGTGGCTCGAGAGCTACAAATAGAACAAGATTTAGGTGTTCCTACATTTTCCTACATTCCAAACCAGAAAGATCCCTGAAACAGTCTGGCCAAGAGTTCTTTCCTTATTTAAGTCACAAATTAAATTATACTTAATCTTGCCCATCTTTTATGAATACACTGTTATTTTCCTAGCTTAGCTTTAAAGGGAGAACAGGTTGTTGTCCTCAACCTGGAGAAGTAGCAGTGACATCAACTGTCTCCAGTTCTGTGATTTGTCCTTTTTGAATAGCTTGTCCATAAGTTCAAATTCTCATCTCCAGAACTGCAAGGAAACCTTCCAGGAATTGGAAAGGTAACCTTCTCTAAGAAAAAACAGTTCATCCCAATGTGTATGGAAAAAAAAAAAAAAAGGAGAGAGATTTTCTTTGCCTCAATTTTTGCTTGCAAAGGCTGGTCTCAGGCCCCCCAGCTTCCTGTTCTCAACCTTGTGTATTAGGGAACAGAGTGATGGCATCAATATAAAAAGATAGAGTGAGTATTCTTAAGAAAACCTGACATACACAAATCCATGGGAAAGGATAGGATATATTCAAGGGTGCTGAGGACTCTGACCAATATTGTAGGCAATGCATCTTTGAAAACTTGGAGCAATTGAGGAGAGGCTTTCTTGCCTGCAAAAATGTGTACATCACAATCATCTTCAAAAAAGGCACTAGAAGGACTTAGAGGACTATAGGCTGGTCAGCCTAATATTCCCGGGAAGGATTACGGACCAAATAATTTCTGATCAGAGGGATCTCTACAGGCTGGAGAAATGGAAGAAAGGAACATAAAAAAAGTTCAGCAAAGACAAATACAAATTCCTGCCTTTGTGGCAGAATAACATCTTGCAAATGAACAAGCTAGTCAATTAGCTAGAAAGGAACTTTGCCATAAAGGATGAGGGCCTGGGGTTCTAACAGATAACAACCTGAAAAATGTTCAGTGGTCAGCAACCCTCAACGTGTTCTTGTGGTGATGAAGCCTAACCACACTCTGGTTGCATTAGTACACCCAACAGGAAGGAATTGATCATTATTCTCTTCCCAACCTTTCTGAGATCATATCTGGAATACTGTGCCCAATTTTAGGCTTGCCAGAGTAAAAGAGAGAGAGACAAAACAGACAGAGCCCAAATGAGGGTACGAAGATGGTGAGGGGACTGGAGCACATGGGATATGACTTGAAGTTGAGGAAGTCAGGAGCTGGCATTTTAGGGGGAGGGTATAGAAGGAAATTTAAATTGCTGTCTTCAACAAGCTACAGTATGGCTATGGAGAAGTGAAACTGAGAGTTTTTTGTGGAGATGCACTGCAAAAAAGGCTATAGTCAGAAACTGCTGCAATGTCAATTATGACTGGATATAATCGAAGCAATTGTTACAGTGAAGGTGACTGAGCATTGGAACAGGTCTTCCACAGAGGCTATGGGATTACCCCCTTTCAGCACTCAACTGAACAAGACCCTTAGCAACCTGACCTAACTTTAATGTTGGACTTGCTTAGATCAGGAGACTGACCTGGTGAGGTGACCTCCAAAAGTGATGATGTACTCCAGACTGCTTAAACTTTAAGTTTTACTATGTAGTAATTTTAAGATGCAGTGCTCAGTAGATATTAATCAGCAAGTGGGGTACACTGTCCATTAACCGATAAGAATCACTGACCTATCTACCATGTGACGAACAGTGATGAACAGTCTGGCTGCTGCACTATGTGCTAAATGTGAGAAGCTGTAAACAGCAAAAAATGGATGAACACATGGGAGTTACTTGCTAGACCATGTTATCATCCTGCTTTGCCCTTCACTCTCAGTTGCCATTTGCACCAGTACAAAATAGGTGGAAAAGGATCATAAATCGTAATAGCAACATTTTACTGTTCCTTTGAAGAATAAGTCATCATGGTTTTACTCAGGTGGGCAGCTGAGCTCCACCACAGCCACTCTCTCACTCCCCTTCCTCAGAGGGAAAGGGGGAGAAAATACGATGCAAAGGGCTCAAGGGCTGAGATAAGGACAGGGAGATCACTCAACAATTATCATCATGGGCAAATCAGACTCAGCGTAGGGAGATTAGTAAAATTTATTGCCTATTACTAACAAGCTAGAAGAGTGAGAAACAAAGGAAAAAAACAAAAATACGCCTTCTTCCCATCCACCCTCTTCTATCTCCTCCCCCCAAGTGGAACATGGGAATGGGGGAATGGGGGCTGTGGTCAGTCTATAGCACTTTGTCTCCACCACTCCTTCACGGTCACTCTCTGCCCCTGTTCCAGTTGGGGTCCCTCCCACAGGATGCCGTCTTTCCCAAACTGATCCTGTGGGGGCTGCCCATGGGCAGCAGCTCTTCAAGAACTGCTCCCGCATGGCTCCGTACCACAGGGTCCATCGCCCAGGAGCAAACTGCTCCAGCACGGGTCCCCCACGGGCAGCAGCTCCCCACAGGCCCCCTGCTCCTGCGTGGGCTCCTCTCCACAGGCTGCAGCTCCGGCCCGGGGCCTGCTCCTGCGGGGGCTCTCCATGGGCCGCAACCTCCTCCAGGCCATATGCACCTGCTCCACCGGGGGCTCCTCCACGGGCTGCAGCATGGAGATCTGCTCCATGTGGGACCTATGGGCTGCAGGGGGACAGCCTGCTCCACCAGGCTGCAGGGGAACTTCTGCTGCATGCATGGAGCACCTCCTGCTCTTCTTCTTCACTGACCTGGGGGTCTGCAAGGCTGGTTCTCACTCCTCACTCTCCCAGCTGCTGTGCAGTAGGCTTTTTTCCTACCTTAAATCTGCTCTCAGAGAGGTGCAAACAACATCGCTTATTGGCTAAGCTCTGGCCAGCGGTGGGCCCCTTGTCTAACATGGTACAGTTTCTGGATTCTTCTCACAGAGGCCACCCCTGCAGCGCCCTGCTACCAAAGCCTTTCCATGTAAACCGACTAAAGTAATTTCCATTAAAGTCCCAGAGATTATCGTTCTCAATTATGTCAGTTTTATGTTGCCAAATCTGTTTATTTCAACAAATTTCCTTATTTCTATCATTTGGTGTAAAGGAATGAAGAATCAAATATGTCTTTGTGGAAGTAGCCATTAGGCACACATATATAGGCATATTTATCACCAGCTCATGGAAATAAGATAATTTCAAAATTTTCCATAATAAAGCCTTATCCCACTGGAAAACAACAGATATGCAAAGAAATGAATTCTTTTATACTTAAAAAAAAAAAAAAAAAAAAAAAAAGCTGAGACAAAGTTATGCTTTCCAAAGTCAATGTGAATTCTCCTGTTTAGTACAGTGAGAGATAAATGGACTCTAAAGTAGTTTGCATAGTTTCATAATATGAAAAGCAACACAAACGTCCTTTTTTAAGGGTTTTATTTCATTTCACTGATCAGTTGCTTGCTCCCTACTGGCTTTTCTCAGTCTTCATAAGAAACTTCATATCTTTGGGTCAAAAAGATAAATTACTTAGACAACAAGTATTCAAAAAAAAAGAACTACTTGACCTAGTGTCAGGCTACAGTCTTGCTGGTTTTCTTTTCCCTTTTAATGATGTTAGTCTGTCATTCTGGATATGCAATGTGATAAAAGTAATTTTGAAGGCAATGTTAGCCTGTTGTTAATCAGTGGTTTGAAACCTAGATGGTGCATCAGACAATGATTTAACTAGACACTAAGCTTATATTTCCTGATTTCTATCCAGAAAACTGAGCTGGTTATAGTAGTATAGTAGTACTAGCTGCATAAATAATTCAAAACAAAACAGGCATCCAACAATCAGCAAGCTTTTTTTTTTTTTTTTTTTCCAACACTGTTTTAGTTAGTCCTAGTTCTGTTCATTTAATCACACTTGTTATTGGTGCCATACATCAGCACCCATTTGAATGCCTGAGTTCCTAAGACAAGTACTGTACTCCCTTTGCCACCTACATTTTGCAGCATGAGAACTGTTTGGAACACTCCAGATGGAGCTGTGTGCCTCTTAGGGACATGGCATATGCTACATAGCATGCCCTCTAGACTTAATTTCACTTTATTAATAGACACAGTATGAAAGTACTAAAATAAAGCCTAAGAATGCATCACATACAGGTCACATAACTGACTAGGACTATGATTAAGGAGAGATCATACCAAATAAACTGTCAGCATGCAAACAGATATATCACTGGTCATAGTCATGCTGAATATGACTTTATGTCAGGAGTTTTCAAGCATTAGTGATTTCTGGGTGATGTTTAGGAATGTATTTCATTTGCTGTGGAAGATAACTGAAATTGATCATCACTTGATCAGTCATTTATCTTAGATCCCTTAGAAGCATATCCAGGACCACTGTGTAATTGACCACAAGCTGAAAACTCTGATGAACACAGTTAAAAACATGACTTTCTCCTGAATGGATTCTAGTGTAGGGCAGCAATGAGAATAGAATGACCAATTACATCACATTCCTGTTTTTTGTTTTTGTTTTTGTTTTTCATCTTCCTGTCCCAATTCATTAGCTAATCAAAACCAGCAAAATTAGAAGTCTCTCTGTGCATCTGTACTAGTCAACATCTTCTCATATCTGATGCTTTCCTAGTTGGTATTAAAAAGTGTGAATTTCTTCTCAATTGCATTCATGCAAGGAAAGCATATTTCTTCTGAGACCAGAGATATACGTGAAGCAACATTCAAATTTATTGGCTGAGAACCTCATTGTTTTCTAACCAGCATCTTCTCTAGTTTTTTCAAAGAAATTCAAAGACATTAGGAAATGGTACGTTTGTCCTTGGTAATATTTTGTACTGACTTACACAATAATAAGTGATTACAGCAAAAAGCTTGAGTCTGAGATGCATTAAAACCACTTTATTTCTTTTTGGTTGTGAAAAGTGTCCTTGAAGAATATATGAAATGTAACTGCACTACCTGAAAAGTGTAAAGGTACTCCACTGTAACAGGGAGGATTAACATACAAGGCCACAGAAAATCAAACTCTTCCAACTGAAGTTTTACTCCAGATCTCTGAGTAGAAAGCCCCCATTAATGTTTTAGTAAAGCTTAAAAGCTTCATTTTCTGTTGGGAAAACTTAATATAGCATTTAAAAAAATACTCAAATAGGCTTTTCACAGGGAAAATGAAGTTTTAATGCTTCAGAAATTGCCATGGGGACTTCCTGTTTTGAGAAGGACTTTTAGCACAGCTACCCGCTGTTGCTCTAAACAAGACTTTTCTAAACATTAAAAAAATGAAATATAACAAATTGCCTTTTCAGGCAAGTTGGGAGAGGCATTAATTATGTAAATTTAAGGTAATATAAATAGACAGTAAGCTTCTGTAGTTAAAACCTTTTTCTTGGTGTTATTAAAACTATATTGATCTCAGAGGGTATAGGTACTATCAGTGCTGGTATTCAGTACTGCAGTGGAAAACAAGAGGCGTTTTTAGGATGTGATTCGTCTGACCTATTTTAGTTATCTACTTTAAGATTAACCAAATTGCATCTAAAAACATTCTGTATCTCTGCATTGATTGTAAAGGCCTCATAAGGTGATCCCACTGTATACATTTTTACTTTGCCAAATGAATCTACCCATCTTAGAGACTGACATGGCAATATTTCAAGTTTAAACAAGTTTTACTGCACAATCATCAAAAGACATGGAAGTCAATTAAATTTTGCCTGAGTAAAGCGTTTATCCCCTTCTCTCCTTCCAGAGTATCCTGAGGTTTCTAGAGCCGAAACGAGTTTGTGCTTTATTTATTTATTTATTGTATCCAACAGCAAACAGCTCTTCATCCCTGCAATTTTTAATCTGCTAACAGTTATGCCAATATATCTTTTTTATAGCCTCAAAGTGGTTACAGAAAAATACACATGAAAAGATTTATGATGCGTTAGTGTCTATAGGTAAATTTTATGCATTACTGACTTTAAATGCATAGACTTCTATCAACATGAGAAGTTGTAAATTGACTGAGTGTTGTGGTTTAGCCCGGCTGGCAGCCAAACACCACACAGCCGTTCGCTCACCCTCCCCCCTCCCTCTCCGGGATGGGGGAGAGAAACGGGAAAGTGAAGCCTGTGAGTTGAGATAAAGACAGTTTATTAAGACAGGGAAAATAATAACAACAATAATAATAATAATAATAGTATTAATAGTAATAATGTGTACGAAATAAGTGATGCACAATGCAATTGCTCACCACCCGTTGACCGATGCCCAGCCTATCCCCGAGCAGCCGGCCCCCCCCCTCCACCCCGGCTAGCCACCCCTATATATTGTTCAGCATGACGTCAGATGGTATGGAATACCCCTTTGGCCACTTTGGGTCAGCTGTCCTGGGTCTGTCCCCTCCCAGCTCCTGCTGCATCCCTAGCCTGCTCGCTAGCAGGACAGAGCGAGAAGCTGAAAAGTCCTTGGCTTGGTGTAAGCACTGCTCTACAACAATTAAAACATCAGCATGTTATCAGCGCTCTTCTCATTCTAATCCAAAACATAGCACCCTGCCAGCTACTAGGAGGAAAATTAACTCTGTCCTACCTGAAACCAGGACACTGAGGTTATGAGAATACTTATCAGACTAACAAAAAGATCACATCTCTAATGGTAGGTTCCAAGTAGCTGACGAGGAGTGAAACCTTGCTGAATCTAGATGAAATTTAAATCATACTTAGTTCCTGCATAGTTCCTGAAGGAATAATAATATTTCCTAATATTTTCCTCTTTTTTTTTTTTTTTTTTCATATTCTATACCTTCTACCCTTATTTATGTCTTGCAATACTATTTTGTTGTTGTTGTTGTTGTTGTTATTTCTGTTTTTTGTTTTGAGGAAGGAGTCTTGCCAAAGAATCATTTCATTGTTGGAGAGCTGCAATGCTAACTCTCACTGTGCCAGTAACTTAATTTTCAGTTGGTAGCATTTTATAATGTCTGTGGAAATGATAGTTACCAACTGTGATCCAGAAGACGGGACAATCAGGTCTCCTGAGAAACTGATTTAAAGTTTTGTTTTGTTTCGTTTTGTTTTGTTTTAAATTGATACGTAAGTGGCAATATCAGTGCTTACTAACTAAAAGAGACAAAATGTAACAATGTAACAAGTGCTAGCTGGCTACAGAAGAAAAATAAAAAAATAAAAATAAAAATTAAAATTAAAAAAAAAAAAAACAGAAACTATTCCACAAGCCAAGTTCAACTCTTGTATGGAGCTTGTCCTGGCAGTAGAACTGAAGGAAAGCAAAGGTAGCTTTATAAAACTTTTGTGTCTGGATGCTTATCTGTCCTTTGAAGCAGATAGGGCTGCTGTAGCCTTTTCTTCCCTCACTTAGTAGCAAGCCAAGAAGGAGAAAATGAAATGAGATGATGAGCCTGTGAAGAGTTTGCTTTCACCTCCGTTGATGAAAAATTCTGAGGTGCAACTTCCATGCTAGGTTTGCATTCAAGCCCCACTTTATCTCATATTTTACTGGCTCTTCATACTGAATAATTAAATGATCATGAAAGGTCCTGAAATACTCAAACTTACAAAGAAAAAAAAATCATTTGTCAACGTAAATATGGACACAGTTGCCCGAGACTTACAAGAAATTCAAGGAACATAACTTGGTTATGCCAACATTAGAGCAAGCTGAAACTGTCTTGACAACAAAAAAGGAAAGAAGGTAGGTCTCCTGCCTAAATTCCCTTTATAGTAATGGAAAAAATAATTCCAGTAATATTGAGAAAATCTATAGGATTTTTGCAATTAAAAAAAAAAAAAAATCTGAATCACTATCAAGTCTCAAATTGCATTGGGGAAGTTTAGATTGGACATTAGGAAGAATTTCTTTATGGAGAGGATGGTTAAGCATTGGAACGGGCTGCCTAAAGAAGTGGTGGAGTCCCCTTTCCTGAAGGTATAGAATCATAGAATCATAGAATATCCCGAGCTGGAAGGGACCCATAAGGATCATCAAGACCAACTCCTAGCACCGCACAGGTCTGCCCAAAAGTTTAGACCATGTGACTAAGTGCACAGTCCAATCTCTTCTTAAATTCAGACAGGCTTGGTGCAGTGACTACTTCACTGGGGAGCCTGTTCCAGTGTGCAACCACCCTCTTGGTGAAGAACCTCTTCCTGATGTCCAGCCTAAACTTCCCCTGCCTCAGCTTAACAGTTTTACTGTGAGTCCTATCACTGGTGATTATGGTATTTAAGAGATGTATGGATGTGGCACTGGGGGACATGGTTTAGTGATGAGATTTGGTAGGAACAGTTGATGGTTGGACTTGATGATCTTGAAAGTCTTTTCTAACTTAGATAGTTCTATGATTATGTGATTCTTTAATTAAACTTTGTAGTTTACTACTTGATTTAAATTCAAAATATTATGTTATTATTAGAAGTGGGAATTGAGATACATGTTCTATGACATCAGGAGAGCGTCCATTCTCCTTTGAGTAGTTTTATTGGTTAGTTCCTCTTTCTTCTACATCCTCTTTTCTCACTGATTATTAACTATAAATCTGGATGAGTAGTGGACATGCTTAAATTCTGTATGTGTGTCTGACGGCAGATATATACACAGTAGATCCAGTGATCCAAAAACTTACAGCTATTACAAATTAAGATTATAGCAGTTGAAATAGAGGACAGAACAGGACTGAACATGGCAGAGATTGAAATATTGCTGCGATCATAAGCTGAAATGTGAGGGTGAAATCTAACATGCATTTTGATTTGCCTGAGAAAATACAGAAAACTTGTGGCTTTTTTTTTTTTCCTTCTTTTGTTTTCAGTTCACTATTCATTCCTCTGGGCAAAGTGTGATCTGAGATGCCTCATCTTGTCTTTCTGATCAGGCCAGTGAAAGGGTCATTTTGTCAGAAGAAAGGCTAACTTGAGGATTTGAACTTCTTCAGACTTGAGTGAGTCACCAATTCTGTCTGCTTTTCCACTGTAGCTGCAGTTAAGGACACTCAACATAAACGCAGCTAGGGAACCTTATTGCTATCCCTTGTAAGTTATAAGTATCATGTTCTTGGATTTAAGGACCTATATTCCAACTAAGTTCCACTGCAGGCATTTATCTTGGATCAAAACCAAGGTTTTTCTATGTATTGTTTGAAGCAAAACTAGAATTTCAATGCTTTTGCCACATTTTCCCTTTTAGAATCTTTTTCCCTAACACTGCTAAACTTTCAGAAATTTAGGCTGACATTCCCTGGTGAGATGAAGGCTGATTTGGGGAACCATTAATAAAAATGCTTCAGATTCTTCCAAGAAATAAATTGGTAAAATACACTGTCTATAAAAACCTATACTGAGTTGTATGATAACACAAAACAAACAAACAAACAAACAAACAAACAAAAAAACTATCCAAATAAACAAAAGCCTATAGTCCATATAGAAAACGGTTACTTGAGAAGCTATAATCAACTCTTGTTTTGGAAGAGGGATTTGGTATTTGGAAGGTGAAAATTAACACACTTTTTATATTTTCTGGGCAAAAGTATTTATATTTTTAAGTATGCCTCTCTGCTATCCACTGTCTCCCACTTGTTCAACAAAGTATTGCTTGATAGTTTTCCAAATATGTCTATGTACTGTACATGTACTCCATTATAGAAACAATGTCTGACTAAGATAGGAGCCTGACTGAAGAGCCACTGAAGTTAGCTTTAGAATCTAACTGAGGTGTTTCTTACCATTGCTCTCTTCTGCTTGTTACAGGGGATAAATAAAATAAATAAATAAATAAATAAAAAGTCCTTGTTTCTGTCTGAAAAGTATAAATAAAGATGGTTTTCTGTGAATATTTCATCCTCAAGCAGTAGATTGTTTTTCACCTTGTCAGGCCTTGCTTTCAAAAGGCTGAGGCTCCTTTTATTACACTAGATCAATGCCTTGTTTTGTAGTGGGCCCAGTACCATACTTCTTTACATATACATATTACACATATATATGTGTGTGTGTGTGTGTGTGTGTTATTTTGGTGGTTTTTTTTTTTTTTTTTTTTTTGCCTTTCTGAATTCTTTGTAGGACAACAAATTGAAGATCGTTCCTTTTAACACTTAATTATTTATTTGTGCAGCTGTTACAAGGGATTCTTTGGATAAAGGTTTTTACTCTCAAATCTTGCTAAATATCTACTGGGAGGAGCGGAAACTTCACTCACTTTCCTCTATCTTATCAGTAGTACAAAAGTATTTCTTGTAATTCTGACTATTAGAAACATCTTTGACTGATTATACTAAGAAAATCTAGACAAAGACAAAATCACCAGTAGCTGGGACAGATGCAATTTAATTTACCTTAAAAAAGTTTTAACCCATTACACCATTGCTAATTAAACACTACCTAAATCAGGATCTAGAGTTCTCATCAAGTAGTTGATAACAGAATGAAGGAAATAATCTCATTTCCCATTAATAATAACTTTTAGGTTACTGATAGAAACTACAGCATTACATCTGACTGTCAAGAAGGAGTGCATCCATTACACATCTGGATTCCCAATATTCTGGAATCAATGAAGGAAAAGAACACAGCTGCAAAGCTAAATCTCCGTCTCATGCCTGATTGCTTGGCAATGTGCAGTTACACAAGAGGAATCTTCCCATGTGAAAGTTCATTCAGCTTTGGAGTGGAGTGGCCAGAAATTCTGAAAGAGAACAAAGGTAAATGTTCATGTCTGACTAGGTCACTCTGGGTCCCTTCACAATCAATGTAGAACAATGTTAAGCACAATTCATCTCAGGCTAAAGTTGATATCTACCATAAGCCTTAAACATCAGTGATTTCCCTGATGAATACTTTGATGTCTGATAGCAATTTCCATGGGTCATGGCTCAGGTGCTGTAGAAAGCATCTGTGAAGGAGTAGGGCAATGAAATAGTAGTTGACGTGCAGACAGGTTCTCATGTGTACTTTGTGTAGTGGGGTCAAGGCATTACACAAAGTTATAACAGTGTTCCTTTCTGTGACAGATGTTACTTTATTACATTATTACATATTGGTAAAAAAAAATTGTCTAAATTGGTAAAAACTTTTGTCCTTTTTTTTTGCCTTTTTTTTTTGTCTACAGTCATCCCTTTGCCTGCAATCATAACTTTGAAAGTCTGCATAACTTTTTGCCTAAAATCATGAATTTCAAAGTATATAAAACCCTCTTAATCTAGATAAAGAATTAAACAGCAGAGCATTTTTCTAAATATATTTACACTACGTTCAATATGGGCAGTTATCTTTACGCTATTTGATAAATCCTTAGACTGATAAGGATAAACTCAATACTTGATAAATTGCTAGAACAATTAATAAAGCAGATAATCTGTAATCACCTGAAGGAAAATAACTTGTAAATAGGCAACATGGACTCATCAAAAACAAATCATGCTGAACTAAACACATTTCATCCACTGATAGGATAACAAGCTTAGTGGGTAAAGGAAATGCTGTGGACATAGTATGTCTTGATTTTAATAAATAATTTGATACAGTTCCACATGACATTCTGATAAAGAAACTAGACAAATGTTGATTAAATGCAGTCACTGCTAAATAAATACAATGCTAGGAGAAAAAAAGAAAAAAAAAAGCAACAACAACAACGACAAAAAATACAACCCACAGAGCAATTATTAATGGTTCAGTGTCAGGTTAGGAAGAAGTATCAAGTATGGTCTACAGAGGTCTGTTCTGGGTCATGAGTCCAATTTTATTTAATATTTTCTCTGTGTTCTTGGAAAATGAAGTAGAAAGTATGCTAATAAAAAAAAAAAAAAAACTGAAGACTGAAGTGCATCTACACTAATGCACGCAGCATGGGTAACAAACAAGAGGAACTGGAAGCCATCGTGCAGCAGGCAGGCTATGACTTGGCTGCCATCACGGAAACGTGGTGGGACCACTCCCATGACTGGAGTGCTGCAATGTCTGGCTATAGGCTCTTCAGAAGGGACAGGCAGCACAGAAGGGGTGGTGGTGTGGCTCTCTGTGTTAGAGAGTGTTTTGATGTTGTGGAACTTGAGGCTGGGAATGATAAGGTTGAGTCTCTGTGGGTTAGGATGAGCGGGAAGGCCAACAAGGCAAGCATCCTGGTGGGGGTCTGTTATAGACCGCCGAACCAGGATGAGGAGACGGATGAGGAGTTCTACAGGCAGCTGGCAGAAGTTGCAAAATCATCAACGCTCGTTCTCATGGGGGATTTCAACTTCCCAGACATATCCTGGAAGCACAACACAGCCCAGAGAAAGCAGTCTAGGAGGTTTCTGGAGAGCGTGGAAGATAGCTTCCTGACGCAGCTGGTTAGAGAGCCTACCAGGGCTAGACCTTCTGTTCACAAACAGTGACGGACTGGTGGGAGATGTGGTGGTCGGGAGCTGTCTTGGGCAGAGTGACCACGAAATGGTTCAGTTCTCTATTCTTGGCGAAGCCAGGAAGGGGACTAGTAAAACCGCTGTCTTGGACTTCCAGAGGTCTAACTTTGAGCTGTTCAGGACACTGGTTGGCAGAGTCCCTTGGGAGGTGGTTCTGAAGGGCAGAGGAGTCCAGGAAGGCTGGGCACTCTTCAAGAAGGAAATCTTAATGGCTCAGGAGCGGTCTGTCCCCACGTACCCAAAGACAAGCCGGTGCAGAAGAAGACCGGCCTGGCTGAACAGAGAGTTCTGGTTCGAGCTTAGGAGAAAAAAGAGGGTTTATAATCTTTGGAAAAGAGGGTGGGCCACTCACGAGGACTATGAGGATGTTGTGAGGCTGTGCAGGGACAAAATTAGAAGGGCCAAAGCTCATCTGGAGCTCAATCTGGCTACTGCCGTTAAAGATAACAAAAAATGGTTTTACAAATATATCAACACCAAAAGGAGGACTAAGGAGAATCTCCATCCTTTACTGGATGCGGGGAGAGACTTGGTTACAAGGAATGAGGAAAAGGCAGAGGTGCTTAATGCCTTCTTTGCCTCAGTCTTTAGCGGCAAAACCAGTTGTTCTCTGGATACCCAGTACCCTGAGCTGGTGGAAGGGGATGGGGAGCAGGATGTGGCCCTCACTATCCACAAGGAAATGGTTGGCGACCTGCTACAGCACTTGGATGTACGCAAGTCGATGGGGCCGGATGGGATCCACCCGAGGGTACTGAGAGAACTGGCGGAGGATCTGGCCAAGCCACTTTCCATTATTTATAGGCAATCCTGGCTGTCAGGGGAGGTCCCAGTTGACTGGCGGCTAGCAAATGTGACGCCCATCTACAAGAAGGGCCGGAGGGTAGACCTGGGGAACTATAGGCCTGTTAGTTTGACCTCAGTGCCAGGGAAGTTCATGGAGCAGATTATCTTGAGTGTCATCACGCGGCACTTACAGGGCAACCAGGCGATCAGGCCCAGTCAGCATAGGTTTATGAAAGGCAGGTCCTGCTTGACGAACCTGATCTCCTTCTATGACAAAGTGACACACTTAGTGGATGAGGGAAAGGCTGTGGATGTGGTCTACCTTGACTTCAGTAAGGCTTTTGATACTGTTTCCCACAACATTCTCCTCAAGAAACTGGCTGCTCATGGCTTGGACTGGCGTACGCTTTGTTGGGTTAAAAACTGGCTGGATAGCCAGGCCCAAAGAGTTGTGGTGAATGGAGTCAAACCCAGTTGGAGGCCGGTCACTAGTGGAGTCCCCCAGGGCTCAGTACTGGGGCCAGTGCTCTTCAATATCTTTATTGATGATCTGGATGAGGGGATTGAGTGCACCCTCAGTAAGTTTGCAGACGACACCAAGTTAGGTGCGTGTGTCGAACTGCTCGAGGGTAGGAAGGCTCTGCAGGAGGATCTGGATAGGCTGGACCGATGGGCTGAGGCCAACTGTATGAAGTTCAACAAGGCCAAGTGCCGGGTCCTGCACCTGGGGCGTAACAACCCCAAGCAGAGCTACAGGCTGAGAGATGAGTGGTTGGAAAGCTGCCTGGCAGAGAAGGACCTGGGAGTACTGGTTGATAGTCGGCTGAATATGAACCAGCAGTGTGCTCAGGTGGCCAAGAAAGCCAACAGCATCCTGGCTTGTATAAGAAGCAGCATGGCCAGCAGGTCTAGGGAAGTGATTGTCCCCCTGTAGTCAGCTCTGGTGAGGCCGCACCTCGAGTACTGTGTTTGGTTTTGGGCCCCTCGCTACAAGAAGGACATGGAGGTGCTCGAGAGAGTCCAGAGAATGGCAACGAAGCTGGTGAGGGGTCTGGAGAACAAGTCTTACGAGGAGCGGCTGAGGGAGCTGGGATTGTTCAGCCTGGAGAAGAGGAGGCTCAGGGGCGACCTTATCGCTCTCTATAGGTACCTTAAAGGAGGCTGTAGTGAGGTAGGGGTTGGTCTATTCTCCCACGTGCCTGGTGACAGGACAAGGGGGAATGGGCTAAAGTTGCGCCAGGGGAGGTTTAGGTTGGATATTAGGAAGAACTTCTTTACTGAAAGGGTTCTTAGGCATTGGAATGGGCTGCCCAGGGAAGTGATTGAGTCACCATCCCTGGAGGTCTTTAAGAGACATTTAGATGTTGAGCTTAGTGATATGGTTTAGTGGAGGACTTGTTAGTGTTAGGTCAGTGGTTGGACTAGGTGATCTTGGAGGTCTCTTCCAACCTAGACAATTCTGTGTGATTTTGTGTGATTCTGTGTGATATATTTGATTATAAGTATAAGCATGTGCGCGCACACACACACATACACACAAAAAGGCCCGGTCTAGTTAATCTTTTTAGATTAACTAAATCTAAATATGTTTGATAACATCACAAAACTGTGGATACTGTATGTACAATAAGAGAGTTATTAGCCAGCTCTGCTTGACAGTTGTCAGGCTTAAGACAGAGCGTTTAGTTTTGGTTCCACTTTAAAAAAAAAATAAAAGAAAGAAATGGAAAAAATAGGGGGAAATCCATTATTGTCTAGAAATATATAAAGAAATATTAGGAGAACAGGGGACATTTACTATTATTAATTGATAAAAATAAAATAAAAAACTAATGGTCTAAATCAACAGTGAAAGATTAGAATAAATATTAGACAAAACAAAATACACAAAACTTCAATTATATTATTTTATCAATTGCTTCAATTATTTAAATTTATCTACTGTATACAATTTAGTCCTTCAATTCTTCAGCTCTTCAATTATACAAATTTATTTCAATTATAGACACATTATTTTTGGCCTTCAGTTGTATACATGCGTCTTTACCAGTGCCAGAATCTCCATGGAGGGATAGTGTAGTAAAAGTCTTTGTCTATGAATATGGTGCAAAGATGCACAAAACTTCACTCAGAGGTTGGTGAGGCACTGGAACAGCTTGTCCAAAGAAGCTGTGGATGCCCCATTTCTGGAAATGTTTAAGGCCAGGCTGAATGGGGCTTTGAGCAACCTGGTCTAGTGGGAGGTGTCCCTGCTTGGTTTGGAGCTATATGATCTTTAAGGTCCCTTCCGATCCAAACAAGTCTATGATTCTATGAAAACAAGTAACCACAAGTTTGTGGAAGGTCAACTGCAATATGCTTTTATCAGTTCCATGCACATTCCAAAGGGTACACATATACAGAGGCATTTTAAACACCAGACAGTAATTGCCCCCTGAGGAGCAGCAGTGATTTCAGACAATTTCTTTCCTGAATAAATACAGAAAGAAGGCCATGTGGTTTGCCACCTAAGAAGTAGGTGTCTCAACAGACATGTTGGGTTAAGGAAATATATCATCATCTTTCTCTTACAGGATGGAGAAGTAGAGTCCCATTGATGTTAAGAATAATTTTGGAATTAACAGCTGATTTATGGGCATATCTGCTACACAGTGCAGAAATGCTAACATATGTGGGGCAAAAAAAAACCACTCATCTTCAGATACAGAAGATAGGACAACATCTAAGGTAGGTGTTTAATGCTTGTATGATCTCCTTATAGGCAGTATAGATCTTACACACACAAATGTTTTGTGAGGAAGAAAAAGCAACAAATCCTTTTTTTTTTCTTTTTTTTTTTTTTTTTTCTCTGCGTTGCAAAGGGTGTGTGAGAGGGTGCAGGTATTTTAACTTCAATGGAGTCCTTTTAAACATATTTTTCAGGGCTAGGGTTGGTCAATAAGGTGGAAAGGGCAAAATTTGCATATTTGTACTGTATTGTGTGCAGGTGATTAAGAGACAATGTTATTCTGGGCTAGAAAAGAGGCATGAAGATTTAATACTCTGTGAATGACAGAGTAGCGAGCCTGACAATAAAAAATGAAATAAAATAAATAAAAATAAATAAAATAAAATAAATTAAAAAATACTAGTTAAAAAAAAAAGGGAAAAGTCTAAAAGACGTGGAAGTTAGGAAGGAAAGAATAAAAAGACAGAAAAAAATATATGTTAGAAATAGGGAAAAAGGGACTGGAAAGAATGGAAAAGTAGTGAAAAATTGAAATGCTGCAAAGAAATAAATTTATTCATGTAGGTAATAACTATATGTGTACATATAATTTGGGTAAGTTACAGATATGTGTTAAATTATGAATGACTGTTGTATCACTGCTGTTTCTGCTGAGGTATTTCCTTTTGACTATCTGTCTAGCATGGCCAGGATAATCTTTATATGAACCATAAAGCCCTTCTGTCAGGTGGATGAGAAAAAGACTTCATATTTACCACAGACTGCCCTGGGGGCTTGCAAAGATAAATATTTACATGAGCATGTTCCAAAATCTATTTTTAAAGTAAACCTATAAGTTGCGCTAGATTCTTTCTGATGCGTCTCTCCACTAAATTTCATTAAAGCACTAGCTATTTGAGGAGATGCAGTATAATAACAGGCAGTTATATTAGAAAACTCTTGGCGTTATACAAATCCAAAAATTCTAAGCAGGGATCAATCAGAGCTGCGTAATACTGAAGAATTAGCCCAGAATTAGTTTGTACAAAAAATGAATGAATAAATAAATAAATAAAAGGCTTCTAGTTTTTTATAAAAACAGTATTTGTCTGTTTTAAGAATGTCATGAAACAGTCAGCTATAAAGCTTCTAGCAGGGCACCTTGTAATGTAATTTTGTGTGACATATTGTTTCACTTTTGAATGTGTGCATTTCAGTAAGTCTGCATTTAGTTTACTTCCCCAGCTTTATTCACTTTAGTCATTAATTTTATTTTAAGTTATTTAGTTCTACAGCAATATGTCTTGAGCACATTTTTTTACAGTTATATAAAAGAGCACAGAAAGATTCCTCTCTGTCCTCAATCATACAGTTTTAGTAAGAGGAAGATGACAGTATAATCTTCTAATGATAACTCACTTAGAAACATTTTCACAGTCTTAGAAGTGAAGTGTGTCTTTGTTACAGAGTCAGTAAATGAGGAAATGTGCAGAAGTCAGGTGTGAGTGAAGCAGTTCTGGGCTTTTCTCTTTCTGTCTCTTTAGTGTACATCACTGCAGAATTGGTTATATTGATTAATTTATTAATAATATTTTATTCTCAAGCTACTATAACAGTGGTTTTATTTCATTAAAGACTCATCCCTCATGCATATTTATTATTGGTTATTGGCATAGAACAAAGCTCTGAAAAATAAAGAAAAGGAAAATGTCCACTGAAGAAGGTATATTTAGACATACACAGAACACATAAATACTCTAGCATTCAAAAAAGAAATGCATGTATGTGTTAGCTGCTGCCCCATCCTTGATACTATGTCCACTCTTATTGGACACCACATAGCAAAACCACTTCTCCGAAAGAACTGATTTCACAGTGCTGGCTGACAACATGAGAAATATGTATATATATACACACATAATTTTATATTATTTTACATTATTTTATATATATATATTATTATTTTGCTTGTTTGTGGTGTTTTGTTGTTATAGTTTTTTGTTTGTTTGTTTGTTTTTACATAAAAAGCAGAAATATTTTGTCTTATTTCCTTCTGTGCTACCATAACTACATCCAATTCCACATACTGATTAAATTCAAATATCTTTTAACCCAAATTTCCTGGCCACTATGAGAAATCAGACTTATGTACATTTTCAAACTATATCTGAATATGTATGTTTTATTCTTTCTCCATCTTAGATACTATACCGTAAAACAGACAAACAAACAAACAAAAGTAATTGAAGAAGAGAATAGGATTATTGAGACTAAATTGAACCATGATCTTTACATATAGCCTTCCTAGATCTATCCCAGTTAATCCTATAAGCCTCAAAAAAGGCTGAAAATTACATTAATTTTCTGGGTATATTTTGTTTAACAAGACTGAAAATCTAGACTTCAGTTTACTACTGAGAAAGTATATTTCAGTATGTATGACTGAAAACTTGGCACAAATGCCTTATCACCCTGTGAACTTAGAATGTGTGAACCCAAGCTGTTTAGCTGTCTCTAATGGTGAAAACACAACAGCAGAAAGTTGGTTTCTCAGGTAACAAGGCACAAAATCATTTAAAGATTTCTAGGTCAGAATCAACACCTACCTGTTAGCTGAAAGTCTTTTAGTTGCCTCTGCATGTCAGTGAAGTAGCTATTCATATCTCTGGGAGCAACTCCCATTGCTAATGAGCAGCTGACATTTTCCACTGGAACAATACTCATATAGCAAAGACTGTCTTTATACTGAAAATATATATTCTAATACCACTATGGCAAGCTATGCTGAATTTGCCATTTCACAAATACTAAAGAGCACTTGTAGACCTGCTGCAAGAGCCCCTGGAAATACAAGGTTCAAGTTGTAGTCTTTTGTAACAAACTGAATGATGGCCTTATCAGACAGTTGATCTATGTGGAAAAAACTTGGTAAGTTTGATATTAGATCTTGAACATTTATCCTATAGTGAATTAAAATACCTTAATTCTTGGTAGTGGTGATTTTGAGGGGGTTGATTTTTTTGTTAGTTTTCTTTTTTTATAGAGAAAATAGGGGTAATAGTGAAGAGGAATCCCAAATATATATATATATGTAGTCAGAACACCTTAAAAATGACCAGTCAAGTCCTAATCAAATGTATGTGTTCTCTCAAGTTTAGAATTAAGGCATACAATAAACTTCATGGAAGTAAAGATATAATATGGAATACTATAATAACAGGCTACAGATTAGATAGGAGTGATAGGTCAGACAGTACTGGCTACTGAATAGCTTAAGTTATGTAAATACAGAGATATATCTTTGTCAAACAGCCCAGATCCCAAGTTTACTGATAATTTTATGTGCTCTTTATGTACACTGTCAACTGCCCAGATGTTTTTTCAAGTGAAACAGACAGTAGCATCTGGTTTTATATTAAATCCAGGTGCATAAGAATACATTTCCTTCAAGGATATGTTGATGTCTCCACCCCAACTATGTTGTCTTCCAATGCCCATTCTGATGTATTGCAGTATAGCCAGAATACTATTTCAGTTACTTTGAACTCAAAATGTGTGCACAAAAATAAAAATCACATCTTGAGACCAGAAAACAGGCACCGTATGAATCGTGGACCAAGTAGTAAACCTTGTGAACATATGCATTTTGCTCTAAAGAAAACTGAATTTAAGCAATGTGGTCACAGCCCTCTCTGTATACCCTGACTTGAATCCCAAGGCTCTTTACTGCTTGAGTTGCAGATAAAGTCAAGCAAGGCAAAAAGTTAATTGTATCAACAAGAAACATTCCCTGTGATTTGAATATTTTGTGTCTAAATAGAATGAATATTGTAGGAAGGTAGTGTTATTAATCACCTGAATAAGATAGGTGTATTGACTGAGACATACTAAGGGAGATGAGAGAGATTACAATGGCAGAAAACTCAGTAATAATGAATAACTCAATTATTTCCATGAAGACTGGCAAAAAGTAATTTGGGGACATTTTGTAAAAACTAATTTTAGATACTATAATGATTGCCCCTTGAAGCAGTTATTTTTTACGTAATTCTGAGCAGAGCACAAGAAGTTAAATTTTTACTACTGAAGAGCCATTCTGAAATCCCGACTACAGTACACTCAAATTCCTCTTCCCTATAGGAGTCAAAAAGAAAATATATACATATGTATATAAATATAAAACAGGGTAATTTTATTAATATAAGCATTATTTGAAAGACAAGAAAAGAAATTACAAGGAGAAGCTTAAAAGAAAAATCTTGAATATGTCATGAAAACTTTGTAAAGGTCATTGTAATCAACAAATATCTGGTACTGATAAAAAGCACAACAAATAAATTCTTAGAGTTAAAAGCTTAAGGTCAGAAAGTGGAAGTTATATCCACTTAAGGACAATCAGAATATCATAAGCTCTGGAAACTTTAATGTAGAATCAAGCTACGACCAAAGAAAGGCTAAGAAAGCCATGTGAAAGGCCTGAGAATAAGCCTTTTTTCCATCCCATGAGAAGCAGAAAGTCTGCCAAAAAGTCTGCAGAGCTGATAGATGATGGAGCTGTAACAGGAGAACTCAAAAGAGATAAGACCACAGTAGAAAAATTAAATGAGTTCTTCACACTGATACTCACAAATGAAGAGTTTTGGGAGGTTCCCACAGCAACTGTTTTCTTTGCAAAGGATGAACTGGAGGAACTATCTCAAATTAAAATGTCAATAGAAGTGATTTTAGACGCAAGAGGTAAATTAATATTGCCAAGACAATATGGTATTCACCCAGGGGTTCTTAAATAACTGGAGTTAAGTCAGCTTCCATATGAGAAGAATAGAGGTCAGGAAATTTTATGCAATTTTTTTATAGAGCCTGTAGAAAAACCAGGCAGGGGAGATGTGGAAAACTGAGAAGTGGTATATTTGATTCTTTACAGGTAGGTTGGTAGAATAGGATTCATAGACACACAGATAAATATAATAAAATGGGGAGGAATCAAAATAATTTTTGTAGAGAGAATTCTTCCTTAACAGGCTTTTAAAAGATCTTAGATGGGTACAGAAAGAACATATTTATAAGGGTAATCTTCTTGATACACTGTGCCTGGATTTTCAAAAAAAAAAAAAAAAATTAACAAGATGCTATATAAAAGTTCATTCAAGCAAGTAAACTGTCATGGACTATATAAAGGAATCTCCTCTTGAGTATTTCTAAATACCTAAAGGACAGGGCATTAATATACACCTAAGGGATAGGAAACAATAACAGGAGCATATGATCAAATTTAACAGTGAAAGTCCCACACTTTGTGAAAGGTTGCAAAAGCTTCTCCAGTACTAACTGGGTAAGGATTAAGGGACGAACAAATAAAGGGGATATCATCATGGGAGTCTATTACAGGCCACCCAGCCAGGATGATGAGGCAATTGATGAGGCCAGGCAATTGGTGGCCATCCTGTTCATAGTGACATTGAAGCAGTTGAGTTTAAAATTTTTGGTGACAGGAGGAAAACTGCCACCAAAACATCAACCCTGGACATGGAGAGAGCAGACTTTAGGCTGCTCAGGGAACTAGTCAACAAGGTCCCCTGGGAAACTGCTTTTGAAGGCATCAGCATCCATCAGTGCTGGTCAGTCTTTAACCACTGCCTCTTAAAAGCACAGGATCAGGCAATTCCAAAATATCGGAAGTCAAGAAGGCAGGGCAGAAGGCTGTCTTGGCTGACCAGGGATCTTCTTTTGGAGCTTAGGCATAAAAAGAAAGCATACAGCTGTTGGAAGCAGGGTCAGGCAATGTGGAAGGACTACAGGGATGCTGTTCGCCTTTGCAGGGAGAAAATTCAGGTGGCCAAACCCCAATTAGAGTTGAAGCTGGCCATGTCTGTGGGAGACAATAAAAAGGGCTTTTTTTTTTTTTTTTTTTTTTTTTTTAAATATATGAATAGAAAAAGGAGGACCAGAGAAAACATAGGTCTGCTACTTGATGGGGGTGGTCACCTCACTGACAAGGACATAGGCAAAGCAGAGACATTTAATGCCTTCTTTGCTTCTGTCTTCAATGTTGATGATGGACTTCAGGACCCCGGGTGCCCTGAGCTAGGGGACCGTGACTGTGGGAATGATAAACTCCCAACCGACCCTGAACGTGTGCGGGATTTGCTGCTCCACCTGGATCCATACAAGTCCATTGGTCCGGATGGGATTCATCCCAGGGTGCTTAGAGAGCTGGCTGACGTCATTGCGGGACCTCTCTAAATTATTTTTCAATGGTCTTGGGAATCTGGAGAGGTCCCAGTAGACTGGAAGTTGGAAAATGTGCCAATTTTCAAGAAGGGCAAGAAAGAAGACCCTGGAAACTACAGGCCTGTCAGTCTCCCATCAGTGCCTGGTAAAATTATGGAGAAGATTATCCTGGGAGTTACTGAAGCACACCTGGGGGACAATGCAGTCATTGGTCCCAGCCAGCATGGGTTCATGAGGGGTAGGTCCCGCTTAACAAATTTAAATTCCTTTTATGCTAAGATCACCCATCCAGTCGATCAAGGGAAGCCAGCTGATGTAATCTTTTTGGATTTCAGTAAAGCTTTCAATAATGTTTCGCATAGGATCCTGCTGGACAAAATGTCCAGCATACAGCTAGATAGAAACATCATATGATGGGTGAACAATTGGCTGACAGGTAGGGCTCGAAGGGTTATGGTAAATGGGTCTGCATCAGGCTGGCAGCTGGTCACCCAGGGCTCCATTTTAGGGCCAGTTCTTTTCAATGTTTTCATAAATGATTTGGATGTAGGACTAGAAGGTGTTTTGAGTAAATTTTCTGATGATACTATACTGGGAGGAGTTATTGACTCTGTTGAGGGTAGAAAGGCCTTGCAGAGAGATCTGGACAAATTGGAGAGCTGGGCAATCACCAACTGCATGAAGTTTAACAAGAGCAAGTGCTGGGTCCTGCACCTGGGACGGGGCAACCCTGGCTATACGTACAGACTGGGCGACGAGATGCTGGAAAGGAGCCCTGCAGAGAGGCATCTGGGGGTTTTCATTGATAGCAAGATGAATATGAGCCAGCAGTGTGCCCTGGCAGCCACGAAGGCCAGCTGTGTCCTGGGGTGCATCAAGCACAGCATTGCTAGTCGGTCAAGGGAAGTGATTGTCCCGCTCTACTCTGTGCTGGTGCAGCCTCACCTCAAGTACTGTGTGCGGTTCTGGGCACCACAGTAGAAAAAGGACATGAAACTATGTTTTAACTCAATGTAACAAGATAGTTTTCATGTCAAAAGTTTAAGTGAGTTCAAAACCCCATTAGACAAATAAATGGAAAGCTCATCAAGGGCTGTAAAACACTAAGATAAAAACTCTAGTGTAGGAATACCCTTAAGCCACACAAAGCTGGAAAAGTATCCTGAGAGTATGCTACTCTGTGTTTGCTGTTTAAAAAAAATAATATATATATTTAAACTTTTTTTTTTTTTTCCTTAATTAGACAGCATTTACCACAGAGAAAGGGAAATAGGACTGGGATTGAACCTTTGATCCAATCAAGTTCCACTCTTCTCAGATCTTCTGTTCCTGTGACACCTGAACATGAAAAAAATGTCATTCTTCTAATATGTGGGGTCAGCTGTTCAGGCAGCATAAGTCAGTATTGTACTGAAGATCTCAGTTTGTTATCTTGATTTAATCTATGCACAGATCGGACCAAAGCTCCTTATTTGAGGCATATACTTCTACAGCAAAGTTCTTGATTTGTACTTCAGACAGTGTGCAAATATATATAAACGAAGATATAAAAATTGATATAAATATTAATATTAATGTAAATGTAAACAATGTAAATAAAAATACACATATAAACATAAATACAAATATATATAAGCAGTTATTTCATGTTTCACAGTATATGAAGAACCTAAGGAATGACTCAAGTCATTATGAAGCTACATACAACTCAGAGAAACCATGCTTCTGCCCTGTAGGTATAGAATAACTGCATAAACAATCTTACTGTTGATGCTCACAAATACTACATAGTAATAAGCCAATTACTGCTACTTCTTAGGCCAATGAGCTAGGGGGGGAAGTTTTAACTAGAATTAAAGAGAACAGATTTTAGAAAAAATAACTTACTCTAATTTACTTGTCTGATGAAACCTATTTTAAGGCTATAATTGCTGTAGGCAACATAAACACAATTAGAAGGTAAATACAAGATTAATGCAATGAATAATGTCAACTAGGCAGAGATAAGTATAGTCAACTGGATAAAGTTCATCATGCATTTGTATTAGATATGGGGCTCTTTATTTTACTTTATAGAATTAAACCTATAGAGCAAAACCAGAACTCTTCAGTGTCCATCTCATTTGACTAAATACTACTACTACTACTAAAACAGGCTGCTAGAGAAGAATGTCCCCAGTAACATGGTACAAAGGTAGGCTGTGGGAAATGAGATGATTATAGCTTTCATTCTCCAGAGATAAGACACTTCTGAAAAAGGAATTGAGAAGTTCTGACATGAGGCTCTGTTGGCTCAAAGGTAGTTTGCATGTGTTGGGAGAAATATTTTCATTCTTTAAAAAGGTTTACTCAAGGGGAATATTTCAACCTTTCAAGGGACATATGCAAGGTAAAAGCACTTCAGGGACCTAACAATACACAAACCTTGCTATAAACCAAGTGCATCCAATTCCCAAACACTGAAATGGTGAACAGGTTGAGTTACTCAGATTTCCTTGCAACAACTTCAGCTTCTATCAGTACCAATGATATATATATATATATATATATTTTTTTTTTTTTTTTTTAATTTTATTTTTCCTGAGTGGGAAAATCCATGTCTTTCCATACAAGGAATTTGCCTTCATTCCTTATGCATCAGTCATCTCTGATTGATTTATAAGTGTCATATTTCCACTTGTATCTGTGAAACTGACTGCCTTCCATGTTATCTAAAAGACCACAGCACAGAAAATGCCAGGAAGAATTTTCCAAAGCATTTTAGAGAGTATTAAAAAGTCTATCAGATTCAAAAATCTTGGATTTAAAGCAGATGTGAATGAACCTAAAAAAACTACTGTACAAATTATACAACATGAATCATTTCCACCAGTGGATTTTTAGGACTGGCATGAAGATGGATGTGTTTTGTACAGACTTAGTTTCTACCTGAAAGGAGGTTGCCAAGTGGTAGGACATAAGACAACAGCCTCAAATTGCCCCAGGGAAGGTTTAGGTTAGGTATCAGGAAAAAATTCTTCACAGAGAGTGGTTAGGCTTTGGAACAGGCTGCCCAGGGAGGTGGTGGAGTCACCACCCATGGAGGTATTTAAGAGATGTGTGGACATAGCACTGAAGGACATGGTTTAGCGGCAGACTTGTAGTATTAGGTAGATGGTTGGACTTAATCTTAAAGGTATTTTTCAACCTAAATAATTCTATGATTCTATCTGATGTTTACCATATACTAAGAGGTATGTGGAGGCAGAATGTGCAAAATGACACATACTTCCAAGTTATTTTTTTGAATATTCTTCCAAACTCCTTTTGTTTCCTGTTTTCTACTTAAATTTTCAGGATATCACTGAGGAAATGAAAGGTAGAGAAAGGTACTGATTAGTTTCCTACAACATTATGAGAATATGACAAATATTTAAATTAGGTATGAACCTTGCCATAGTTATCCACGCCTTTGTGACTCACAGACTGGACTTCAATAATGATGGATGTCCCAGAGGGTTAAGTAGTTAAAATATTTACCAAGATGCTTGGCCGGACCAGATAAAAGAAACAGTTTCAGCCCATGAACTTGCTATTAATTTCTGGCTGCATTTGGAGATGGTGATACTGACCTTTAAAGTTCTGTGTAATTTGAATCCTGGATAGCTCAGACATCATTTCTGTTCATGAACACAGCTAAAAGAGTTGAAATCAGCAAGTTCATACCTGCCAGCATATTTGCACATCTAGGAAATAGCATTAGGGCTTTTGACTATTGACCTGAGACAAAGGGCTGATGATACTGGAATTTAGTCCTCCACTTGTACAAGAACTACTGATTTTAACTCAGTCAAAGCATACAGTAAGGCCTAGTACTTTACCGTAGCTTTTTCTAATATAAGCAAGCAAAATATATTCATATGTGTGAGGAATCTGGATTTCTGCTGAAACTCCTTATTTGTAACTTTTTTAAGTAACTGTTGAGCCAATTTAATTCTAGGGCAAACAAATACAGAAACTTAATGTGCATACATTTTTAGGAAGAATAAAATATCTTGTCTACCAGAAGAATACAATTTCTGCAGAATAAGAGCTTGAAATATCCTATATATATCTGAGACAAAAAAAATATATCCTATATGAGAAAAAAAAAAGTGGCAATCAGAGCTTCTCAGAACAGATCTTTTATAAATAAAATAATTTTAAACTTCATATGTTTTAAACTACATCACACACTTTAAAACACTTAAATTGCATATTTCATGAAGATTTTACTCCCTAAACTACCAAAACACCTATCTGCACAATATTTGTTTCATCTAAACATACTTATTGCCATGTCTTAGGTTTTTCAAAAGATAGCAGTGTTGCTTTGACAAAGCAGCATATTAAACTAAGGATGTAGAAATCACTGTTTTAGTTACATAGATTAAGAATGAATTGCTTATGGCACCGGTTATTGGGCAGCAGGTGTCAGAAAGCCATATAAATGTACAAATAAAAATTGAGCCGCTCAGCACTTCAGGAGTGGGTTTCAGAAGGTTATAAAGATATGGTGAGGCTTAAAATCCTAGATATCATCTTATAAGTGTATCACAATTAATTACATTTCTCAGAATTATCTGTGCTGAGTACCTAGCAATAGGTGATTTCACATGATATAGCAGACTACTAACACACAAAATATATGCACAATTCAGCCTTCAGCTTTAAAATCTACTGAGGCAAGGCATTTAGTGTTGCACTAGAAACACACTGCATGAATCTAGCTTGTAGCAAACAAGCTAACTGTATGTGTGATGAATTAATCACTGTAATTTCACTTTAGTTAAGATTCAGGGTGGGGGAGGGGAGGAAAGGGGGGAGGGTGGGAGGTTAGAGGCAGACAATCACAGGGCCCAGGAAAAGGTTGTGAGGAAAAACCTGCCCAGACATAAATAGAGCATCAGTAAAGAGGCACTGGAAAGTGTTCCTTCCAGTTTGATTGCATGAAAATTGGGCTGGACTGAGAACAGGGTGTTTTTATTTACTGCACATATATGTCATATCTCTCCCATTGGGATAAACCCCTATCTTGAGTTTCTTTTAGCCTGCCTCTCCTGTTTATTTCTGTGCTCATGTCAGTAGCAATGCTTCACTGCTCATCTGAGTGCCTCCAATCTGCCTATGATCAAGAAAACTTTCTTAAAACATTTAAAGTTAATTTCTTCTTCTTTTCAGGTGATATGTGGTTTTCTGTAAGCAAAAATATATGGTAAAGCTTAGAAATCAGAAGCACCTATGGCACTCTGCATCTATGGCAATCTACAACTTTTTTCTCTGATGTGTGGTAATAGGACTTTGATTTGATTTGCATGCATTTTTAGGCAGTTTAGCAATTCAGTCTTTTTTATCATGTTTTGAACTACAAACAAAAAGGAGTAGTAATACCTTAAATTTTAGTGCTGGTTGAATAAAAATAAGAGACATATGGGATAAATTAGTTGCATTTCCCATTCTGTGTTGATGAAACCTTAAGAATTTTCTCAGATTAGTGTCCTGCCAATGCCAAACGCATTAAGGAAAACTTTTTTTTGTATATATTTATTTATTTATTTATTTAATCTTTAGGGGGAAAAATAAGAGCGGATGAGGATAAATCTAATTGTCCTTAGAGAAGCTGAAAATGCGCCTGAGGACATCAAGGAAAACCTGAAGCATTAATAAAGTAATGTTTGTTGTACACCCCATTTCACTTATTCAACTCATACGTTTTCCATACATTATGTATTTGTGCCTTTATTCACTTTGTACTCAAATATTATGAAGTAAAACAAATCTAATATCCAGATGTTTTTTCCTCTCTCAGAGGGTTATTCTAAAGAAGTGGCTAATTAATTATTTTCATAATTTGCTCCTTCTTTTCTAATAGGCTGTGGTTGACGTGGGATTTATTTTTATTTTGTGAATTTCCTGATGAAAAATATAGGTAATCAAGACCATTTGATCTTTCATTATACCGTACAGACTTATTCGTTTGTCTTCTGAGATGGAGCACAGGACATCGAAGTAAATAGTCTTCTCATCTTTTATCATTCACTGACCTACTGCTGAAGAAAAAAGATTCTTGATTTGAATGCTTGAATGTATTTCTGCATTTTAAACACATGCACATATATGCACACCTATAATTACTGATTCTCTTTGGTATTATGCTTTTTTTTTTTTTTTTTTCCTGGTTAAGAATTAAAAGATGCTGCTGACCTACTGGTTTTGTTTTTGTTGGTGGTGGTATTAGCTGATTGCACACCCATTTATATACACACACCCCGTCTAAAGATTTCATTATTGCATATAGTTTTAACGAAAATGAGGCATAAAATTTTCAAGATGGCAATAAACCATTTAATTTTTGTTAATTTTATGACATACCTGCCTTCTGCATTTGCAGCAGCTGTAAAACATATGTTAACTTCCTAATAAAACCTGAGTAATGCTTTATCTGTCACCTCCTCCTCCCCCCCCCCCCCTTTTTTTTTTTTTCTTCTTGGAAACAGTGCACAAGTTATTACCTAGGGAACAGTTGTTGCTGTCTCCTGTACAGATCCATATCATTCTCAAATTTGCATTCTGATGGATAAGCAACAAATGTTACTTAAATCCCAGGAAGTGTGTTAATTACACTGAGCTCCATGAAATTATGGGTGAGAGAGCCAAAAAGAAGTGTACAATTGTATCTTGGGTCTCTTGAGCATATCTTGTCAGATTAATGTCTTTGTCACTCACATGATAACCTTAAAATTGCTTTTCTCCCTAAGTGATATTCCCTAAACCTCAGTGATATGGAAAATCTCACACAAAGCTAAATAGCAGATGCAATTTGTATTGTTTACATAAATAATGCTGGTACTTTTATGAAAATAAATCAAATTGAATTTCATTAACAAGTACTGCTTGTTACTTTCCTGTAATTATTTTATAGTCCTTCTTCTGTGCTTCTGCTTACAAACCACAGCGCTAGTCTTCGACACAATATCTCTTCCTACTTCATCCCTGGAAGAAAGACTAAAATCATGTAAACTTGTAAACTGCTTAGAATGTATTGTTTCATCTTTTTCTCTCTCTCCGCAACCTCCCCCCCTCCCCCCCCAATTTTACAAGCCTTGAAGAACAAGACCTGCCTTATTACTTGAACTCAGTAGTCAATGTGCTATGTAACAGTAATGGAAATTGTCCCAGAAAACATGCTTACATGGGTATCTCCCCATCCCTACAGCCCAACAGAAGGTTTCTTAAAAACTTGTAGTAAAGAGGATTTTCTGTTCCAAGGCTTGAAGGTCCATGTGTTAGCTCCCCAGCAGGGGACATACTCCACCCTAAGAAAGCTGCAAGTCTTCTCACAAAGTCAGAACTATGACTTGCGAAACTCAACACATTGGAAATCTATACTAGATGTCAGACCTGTCTAAGAGACAAATCTGATCCTTTTGGCTGAAAAATAGCTCACAGCAGTCTGCTGCTCCTAGTTTACTGATATTTGGAAGAATAGTTTGGTTTGGCAATCAAATGTCCTAGAGCCACCTTGATATCATTATTTTTCCTTTAAGCCCATAAAGAAGAGGATTACTAGATGTTAAAGAAAAAAAAAAAAAAAAAGAAAAAAAAAGAGAGAGAGAGAGAGAAATTCTGTGATTATATACAAGCACCATCAGTATTACTTATTTTATGTTTTTGCTTTAATAAAAAATATGGATATGTTACTAAGGCTCGGTAGTTTAATTTTAATCATTTGTAATGCATTTTAGCGAGTTGTAAGCTTCACTTTCCTAAAGGAGAGAGGCAGTGCACAATCAGATGTGTGTGTATAGCAAGTATCTTCGAAATCAAGCAAATTCTTTTTGTCTACCCAAAATCTTGGAAGTGGTAACTGATAAACTCAAAAGATAAGAACCTGTAAAAGAAATGCACTAAAACCAAAAGACCTGTAGCAATTTATGCTGGTTAAGAATTCAGTCAAAAAGCTTTGAAAATTGGAAGAACCTCATTTTCCACAGCTTCACGCTATAAGCTGGGTTTTACGTGACCATTTAAGTTTCATAATGCTCAAAGAAATGTGGGTTTTGTGTTACTAAACACAGAGTAAACACAAAATTCATGGCATTGATAATAAGATCCATGAACACAATACAGAATTACTTTCATTTTCCCTGCAAAGAGAACTTTACATTCAAATGTCCTTCCTTAAATATAAAAGTTTATAATGTAGTTTGAAAAGGGGATGGTGGGAATGAGTTATGCTTATGGAAGTCCCTCCATCCAATCTCTGCAAAGCTACCAGACCTATGAATAATGGAAAAAGGCCCTCAAGCTAGGGATGCCAAATTTAGTAGCATCTAATGAAAAGACAAGAGTAAAGTCCTAGAATCACTTTTCAATTAACTTCAGTAGAAATGGGGGCCTGAATTGAAAAGTCTTCAAGAAGGCATTGGTAGAGGTTTCTCTGATGATCTTTATATTCTTTGTACCAATAACTTAAAAAATAAAATCATAATGAAAACGTCTGTTCTAGCTATTCATTTTAAAACCTGATCTGTTTACCCAAGGCTTTTCAAGCTTTGCTGAAATTCACCATAAGAAGGGGAGGGGAGAGACAAATCCTCATCATTACTTTTTAAAATGACTTAAAAGCGGCCGACAGCTGAATAAAGGAATGTCTAGCAGGACCTATGTGGAAGTCTGTCTACAAAGTAGATTGAAAAAGTGTTCTGTTCTAAATCCTAATCTCATCTGTAGTCTCAAGAAGGCTAACACAAGAAGATTGCCACAGAGATGAGTGATATTTGTCACCAGACATCTGCTAGGACACAAACACTGCATGTTTTTCCTTCTGGATGACATGTAATGGAGGTTACCCGATCCAGTGTTTACCATGAAAATTCAAATCCAGTGTTAAGAGATTTTCCTACTGTAGTTCTTAATGTTCCTTCTGGATCAGTTATATCAGCAGGATGACAGGAAATGAATGGGATTGAACGTAATAATTTTTAATCTTTGTGATTCCCAGTTTTACTGTACAGATGAGGAAGCAGGAAATAAAGCACAGTGATGCTAGCAGCCAGTGATAGGAAGAACAACAGGGAAACAAAAATATTTGTGCATAAACCAAAGACTGGTTATCTTAAAATTACACTCAGAAGTTTCTCCTCTGAGCTCAGTCCCACTTATTCTGTGCTTTAAGAGTTGTATCATTGTAAAAGTAAAAGTGAAATTGATAGTTTCTTGTCTTAGAGAAGAGGTGTTCAGGACTTGAGAACAGATGAAGGAATGTTAACAGACTGGTCAGAATTTGGGGAAGGTGCAGATGACCTTGAGGTAAGCACCTAACCAAATTGAGTGTTACCCAATGCTTATTAGTGGACGTAAGTGAAAGGATATAATATGAACTTTATATATATTATTAATTTATTATTCCTATTTTGTCTCCTTCACTGCAGAAAATATATTGTTCATTCTTCTATCCTTACATGTGGCTGGGAGCACTTAAACTGGGACATGTGCAAGAGCAGGCAAGCTGAGTCCCATAAATCTTCCCTATGCAGGAAAACCTATATTGAAACTCTGAAGCTCCCGTCTATTTTTCTTTCTGTGTGCTTATTCTCCAGTCTGCTCCTATCAAGCTCTGATTCCCCAGCATCCCCAGTGTTAGGATCATTTCTTCCTGTACCCAGAATGAGAGCTCCATTATGGGCAGGGTGGAGAAGCTTAAATTACTCCTGTCATGAGTCCGTGGTACTGTTGTGCTACTGCACCAGACAGAAAATAAAACCACTTTTCTGCTGTTAGCACAGGAGGAAAAAAGAGGCAGTCCCATCCTTGTGATTGTCAGGACTGGTATTTTAATTTACTTCTGTACCTTTCTGTTTCTGTTTCCTTTAAAAAGCAAAATACTATAAACAAAAATGGAAAGCTATGTAAAATAACCTGCTATAGGCTTTTCTACTTACTACCTGTAAAGGCTCACATGGCAAATGGTTGTTCTGTAATAAAGAGTCATCTGAGTCACACTGTGCTGTATTTGTGTACTCCAACAAATTACCCTTTGTAGCCACACAGGCTTCATTAAATGACTATTACAGTGTAAACTGGCAAATCTCCCTCCCCCCCACCCCCCCCCCCAAAAAAAAAAAAAAAAAAAAAAAAGAATTTTGCACGGAAGAGAAAACAAAATGTGTAAATCTCACTGAAAGAAAGCCACAATACTCAATACTTCACAAAATTGCAGTACTTTCCCTTTATTCCTTTCTGCTATCATGCAAAGAATTCAGCTGATCTCCCTTAATGACATAGTAAGTGCACCAATAAAATACAGAACCAGTCAGATTCTTTATATATACAGTTATGTTCTTTCAAAGGGATTTTCAGATAAATGTTTTGCTTTTACACATAAGAAATATTCATTTGATTGTAAATGCTATTTTACTTTTGTTTCTTTAATACATCTCACTGTACCTGGAAAAAAAAATGGGCTGGGGGAAATATCTGAGAGGTGTTTACAGTTTAGATGCCAAGATCCAAATTAGATATTGTCTGGTCTAAAATCACAGCTCTTCCAAATAAGCTAATGAAGTACTGTAACTCCTCTAGCTCAGTCTGACAGTCATTACTTGCAGATCTGCAAACACTGCATTAAATCTCTGTGTATCCTTGGTGACTTTTATTAGTAGGCCTGAGTATATTTCACTAGACATCTGGAATTCAGCTAAGAAGATTCTCAATCTGAACTAAGCCATAATGGAACTAAAAATATTACAATCACTCTCCTTCTCAGAATAAAGCAGTAGAGAGAGTAACTACTTCTTCAAATTGTTTGACTTTGATAACCACAATATTTCCAAAAGATCAATCCCCCCCAACAAAAAAGTGCCCCCAGGCAGCACGCAGTTTTCCTGTATGTTTGGGCATCTGCTGATGCATGAGAACTACAATTCACATAAGTGCTCAGATTCTCCATATCATCCATCTACCTCTTCCAATATCTCAAGTTTAATGAAGGCACTGCTTACACCTTTAAGGCCAACAGTCAGCTCTTACCTACTTTGACGAACATAAACTCACCTCTGTAAGAATGCTTTTATTTTAATGTTACTTATATTCCCATTCTTATTTTAGAGGAAAGATTTTCTAGATTTGTCCATCCTTTGATTAGAGAAGAATTCCAGAGAAACTGGACTCTGATCTCAGCTGAACACCTGAAATTAAATAAAATTAAGAAGTACTAACATCCTTTGAAGTTTTGGATTGCACTGTCTCAGTATCTAACTCAAACTTCTTAATGTCTTTTAAGTAGTGCAATCCTGGGTAACAGTAGGTAAACAGAATTTAATTGCTTTATTTTGCTAGAAATATTAACATACAGAATTAAACAATGCCTTATATAAAATACCAAATTTCTGTATCAATGCTTTTACTGTGTCAATGCTTTTACTTACCCTTATACCAATAGTACTCCAATAATACTTTTTTTTTTTCCATTTTTTTTTCCAAATTTTTTTGTTTGTTTGTTTGTTTGTTTTTTGTTTGGTTGGTTGATTTTTCTTTTTCATTTGTTTGTTTGTTTCTCAGTTATTTGGTGATCTCCTCTTAACTGATCTCTATTAGTTTTTCTTGGATTTTTCTCTTACTGCCACCACTTTAACTAGTTACCAATGTGAGGTCATTCAGAAACTTACTATGTTTACTGATATCTCTCACTGCTGGCAGACAGCATTGTTCACACTGAATGTCTAAAGTCAGATTTTCAAGAATACACGTGGGGTTTTTGTTCGACTGCTAGCGGTTTCTGGTTAAAGAAAAAAAAATGGATATCTAACAGCAGGTAGACTCCCTAAACTCTGCAGCACGAAGAATTGCCATTGGCAGTGTACATTTGGACTTGGGGAAAATGCTGTTGGACCATTTCACTGCACAAGTGCTGCCGAGTCAGTGCTGATGTGTTAGCCCATTGAAATAGGTGTGACAACTCCCTTATTTTTTTCTTGACAGTCAGTCTTGCTTCCTTGAGTTGAACAAGGTATCTTTGAATCCTTCCACCTGTATTTTATGTCCAAGCTCTTCAGCTTCAGCTACAAACTGAGCCCATTTTCCTTTATCTTCCCACACCCTTGAATACTGTGCTAACCAAACAGGAATCTGCTATGAAGTTTTCCTCTAAACAAACTCTACTAATGCCTTCTTACCAAGACAAGTCAATAGCCCTGCTAACCCTGTCTTTGTCTACTGATAACTCTGGATGAAACCATCCTGGAGAGCTGTAATTCTTCTATGACACTTCAAATAAATTTGAAATAAGGTCACTTTTTTTTCCTCTTCAGTTATTTGCATCTTCAGTTGAAATCTGACATGAATAACAGCCTCAGATTTCTGTACAGTCTACTCTATTTTTGTTTGCACTTTTAGACATATCCATTAGATGAATTCTGGCTACAGAGTTCCCAACTTTTCAGCTGCTTGATACAGGGAGAGGATTTTTGAATGGTTTCAGCATAAAAATACCCTGTTATTAGGGTCCTCCATCAGCATCTTCTATTTCCCACCATTGAAAACAAGATACTGGGCCAGACAGAGTACCAGCATAACCCCATAGAGCTGACTTATTTTCTTTTGTTCCTGTATGGTTTATTCAGGACTTGATCCTGCCTCCAGCGAAACCATTCTCAAAACTCAAATAGACTTGTGAAATCACACTTTTATGTGGCTATTAATTTCATTTTTGCATGTAAGATTATTTCCAGGATATCTGGATCACCATGTAATAACTACTTCCTGCTTATTCATAAAACAAATAGGTAAATTCCTTGTTTAGTAACATTGCTGTAATTATGAAACACTTCTAATAACAATAATGATAAATTAATGGGTTTGGAATTTGTACTTTACACCTCAATTTTGTCCTTCTTAGAAAGCATGCAAAAGAAAATATATGTGTTTCTTAATGAGTGGAGAGAACCAGAGCTTCTCATTTTGACTTTCACATGTAAAAGATGTTACAGATGTTACAGATGTTTTCCTTTTGCCCACAGTAGTTTCAGTTATCTAACTGATTTGGGATTCTTCCCTCCCTTTTCCCCCCTGTTAGTGATGGATAGAATTAGATGACTATCATGCTGCAACTGGCACATCTTTAGATGAAATTCTCCAGAGAAAAATCAAAGGCAGATGTGAAGAAATGTTACATTTGACTCTGGCCAGAGCTCTGAGTAAAGAGCTGTGACTGATCAATACTGGCCCTATTAATTCTGATCTTGGACAGATGATCATTGCTTCTGTTCCCTCCTCAGAGCTAAATTACTTTGAAACAGCACAAAAACTGTTCACAGGAGTTAGTCTGAAGACATACAAAAATATTTTCTTCCATACTGCCAAGTATAACTCAAATCTTCACAAACTGAATGAAGAGAATTTGTTTTTACATCACACCCTTCATCTGCTTCAAGTACCCCCAAAGCAGTTTGCACATTTGAATTATGGAAAGCACTGACTGTGCAGTGGGTGTGAAAGCAATAGCTCAACAATGTTACACAGAATCCCATGTATTAGAACCCATTTTGCTGAGGTATGGAAAAGCCTTCTTTGTGGGAACCTGCACTTCCACCTGCATTGCTAACTAGTAATGGGCTGCAGGTGTTTCATTTAAAGGTTTTATTGAATGGTGCTGCACAGCCTTTATGCAGCAGTGTCCACATTAGGCATGACTGCACATGCCAGTGAGCATGACAAAGGAACCAGATTATAGTAAATCTTTAGGTAAATATAAAGAACTGGAGCTTCAGCTGGTGAAAATTGGCATTGCTCCACTGAACCCAACATAGCACCCTTGATTTCCCCCAGTTAAAGATCTGGCTTTAAGTATTTTGGCACTGAGCCAGGCCTCTTTCACAATTGTGTTAAGTCATTAAGCTTTTTACTTGAGTGTACAGTTCTATCAATTGCATGTAAATAGCTAATTTATCAATTCTTTGGGAGTTCAGTTCTGTGAAGACATAAACACATTTAAGTATGATTTTCCTCCTAGTTCAGCTTTCAAGCAAGCAGTGAAGAAAGGTAAAGAAGGGAAACCACATTCGGTTACAATTGCTTTTTAATTATATATATATATATATATATATATATATATATTTAAATTTTGAAATCAAAATGAAGGGAAAAACAGCACATAAAACACATTCAGAATAAAAATATTGTATCAAATTCTAGTGTCTACTTTACTCTTATTTTTATTATCATTCTTCGTAAATATTCACCACTGATGTCAATGCACATTTGGAGGATTGCTTACTACCACAGAATCCAATCATGCCTATAAGGTACTATTGTGCTATTGCAGTTAATGGAAAAATATTAATGTTCCTCTGAAAAAAAGTGAGGCAAATTTCTGGGCTAAGTACTTTGATGATGTGGGTTTACATCTTTCTGGTAAATCTACACTGCTCACAGTTAAACTGTCACCTCTCTGGCAATGTAATAAGAGGGTTAGAAACTGTTAAGCTGCCAGAAGTATTCAGTCACACAGTTTGTTGTAACCTCATATCAGTCTCGGTCCATGAATGAAGCCTGATTAACAGCAATTTACAACAGCAAAGACAACTCTGTCCCAACAGCAAGTAGACTACAATGGTGCTCAAAAGATAATGTTCAAAATTTATCTAAATCCATGCACCTCTCAGTACTCCATCTTTTAAACAGGAACATTTCATTAACTTACTTTGGAGAACAGAGACAGATATTCCCTCTCCTTGCATATTTTTGTGGTGTGGTTGGTTTACCTTGGCTGGCTATTGGATGCCAACCCAACTACTCACTCTCCATCTTCAACAGGGCATTGGGGACAAAATAACACGAAAAGGCTCAGGTGTTGAGATAGGGAGATCACTTATCAATTAGCATCACAAGCAAAAAGACTAAACTTGGGAAAAATTATTTAATTTATTGCCAAACAAAAACAGAGTAGGATGGTGAGAAATAAAGAGAAAAACTAAAACACCTTCAACCAGCTCACACCTTTCTCCCAGGATAAACTTTACACAACTTCAACATTCCCAACACCTCTTACTCCTCCCCTAAAACTCAGTGATGGGAAATGGGGGTTTATGTCAGTCCATAACATTTCCTATCTGCTACTTCTTCCTCCTCAAACTTTTCCCTATCTCCAGTATGGGGTCCTTCCCATGAACTGCAATTCTTGCCAGAAAACCTACCCCTCTCCATGGGCTGCAGCTTTCTTTAGGGCACATCCACCTGCCTTCAGCACGGCTCCTCCACAGGCTGCAGAGGAATTTCTTCTCCTGTGACTGGAGCGCCTCCTCCACATCCTTCTTATCTGACCACGGTGTCTGCAAGGCATTGGCAGCTGGGCACAACTGTGCTCTGCAGTGTGGCTGGCTGCAAGTGGCTGTGTCGTGCATGGGGCAGCCCCTGGCCTCTCTTCAAAAAGGCCACCCCTGCAGCCTTGCTCTGCTACCAAAACTTGGGTTTGTAAACCTAACGCAGAGGGAAAACTTGCATTTCAGGCACTAATAACATATGAATCTTTGAAACTTGATAAGGAAGGGAGCAACAGCTATCCTTCTTTCTTCTGTAAGATAAAAATCATGAAGGAATTTGTATCCACTTGGTAAAGAAAAATCTGATCCAGAATAATATATATATATATATTGTAGCTGTTCAAATAATTCATAAATGAACAAACAAACAACTTTCCATACAGATGTTAACATTAGATCCAGAAAAAAACATATGGATATAGAAAATGGTGGAATTTACCTCATTGAACTTTAGACATCTTCAAATGTCACCCACAGCTGAGGCGATCACTTCAGATACTTTTTACAGTTCATGGAGAGAGAAAGGTTCTTTTGGGTTCAAAATTTTTTTGAGCAAATATAGATGACCACTTAAAGTTAAGAGTCTTACACTAAAAGTGCTTATTTCTGTCTGACAATAAAGGTAGTTTAGCTGCATAAGTTTGGTGAAATAAAGTCCACCTTAGGTGTTTTATGATCACATTTCTTGTTATACGGATGCTTATTAAAGATTATAAGCTGATGTATTAAGATATGCTGAGACAGCAAAACTGCCTCCTCAGTACGAAATGATGAGTTTAGTCATAGGCTGGTGGTAATTAGTAAGCTAGAGTGAGACTGAAAAAATTCAAATCCTTGTTCCATAAATATTGCAAAAATTTTATATAAGCAGAATTTTTTAAAAACAGATGAGAAGACCTGGTTTGAATACCAAATAGCCTATTGGTTAACAGATGTTTCTGGTGATATAGGTTCAGCTCCCTACGGTAGACTAAAAACTCAAACTGGGTCTTCCACGGGCATAGGTGAATGCTCTAACCAGTAACCTACTATGTAAAAATTGGAAAAGGCAGAAGGGAGTACAACATCTTCCACCAGTAGTTTCTGTGAGGTTCAACCCAACAGGCATGGTTTGAAAAGTCAATTCAGCCTCAAATGATAAAAGAGAAGAAAATATCTAGCTGTTATACTGTCAGAGCTGATATATATACTGGGGTCTTATCTGTTCAGTGTTCTCTAGATCTAGGCAGTTTTGAGTAGACACTTAAGGTTCATAAGCAACTTTAAAATGTAAACATAGATATTTCTAGTGTTAGGCAACGGTTTTGAATCAGAAGTCTATAGTACTTAAATTAGTATTTAAAATTTTTAGTATATATATTCTCCTTTCTGATGTGAAGATGTGTTAGAGTTTTCTATGTTGTATATGGTCTCTTTTTTAATAGAAAATTTATGATTAAATAAGGTGAGGAAACTTTAGGAAACTAAAGTTTCTAGCAAACAAAAATTTGTGGGTCATTATCAGAGGAAACTATTTGTGGCTGTCTAGCATCCAGCTGTATTGAGATCCAAATACATTATATAACTATACCCTTTCCTGGAATTGCTTTCATTTCACAAGCAGTGCTGTATCGGTCTGTACCATTTCAGTGTGATGTGTGTTGACAAGGTGATGCCCTGAGTGTTGTTCTGGGCACCCTGTGCTCTAGAGTCCCCAGGTTACTTCCTCACTTCTTCATGTGGGCAGTGGGTAAGCAGAGCTGTAGGCAGAGACTCAGTGTGTTCAGTAAGCCATGATAATACACCACCTTCAGCATGTCAAATATGGTGCAGAGCTCAGAGTTCCCCTTATATGTATCACTTCTGCTGCTGTTCTCATTTATAATTTTTACTGTACCCAAAAGAGTATTCCTAGGCAGGAGTAATTCAGCAGCATGGCAGTTTCATTAGTGCAGAGTCAGGCTCTTGTACTCAACACATTTTACCTTGCTCTTACAACACTCTGCAGTTCTTTAGGCAGGATGAAGGCTTACGTCTCCAAAAGGAAACGTGTTCCCTTATTTAAACATTTCCTGACCTTTATTTCCATAATTCCTCACCATGAACTGACTTACCAAAAACTAACAAAAGCTTCTAAGGCTAGATGGCTTTAAGCTCCCATATCAATAACAACTATAAACTGTTTGCCAAGTTTTTGCTGCTGACTACTCAAGTACAGGAGCAGGAGTCTCTCCTTATAGATTACAACAATCACCATTCCTTTGCTACATGGATAAAAATGCATGTCAGGCTTAAAGTATTTTGGATGCAGAAGCTTCATCATTTCCTTTTGCAAACACAGCTTCCCTTGGAAATGTACTAATAGCTGTTTAGCAGGTGCCAGAGTATAACTGTAGAGATTTCCTCTTTCAGTTCTGAGTTTGCATTGCTTTGTTTGAAGATTTGATTTTGTGGTTATTTTGAAAATATTTCCTCACTTTCTTTTTTTTTTTTTTTTTTTTTTTTTGTAACTTTTACTGGTAGCATCTTCAAAACCTATCCTCTCCCAACTTGCCCTTTCCAGTGTTCTATATATAAATCCAAAAACAAAGAAATGCATATTAATAAGTAAAGAAGCACAGGTGTGCCTTGCAGGCAGCAAGTTTTTTAAGTCCTTCCTGAGTTCTTGTATCATTATCCCTGCATAATTTATACTTTGTTACTGTGTGCAAACACGATACCTGGCCCACAAAGAATAGATGTGAGACATTTCAAAAACAGACCTTGGATTTTCACATTAGAAGGCATAATCTATTTATTTATGTATCAAATAATTATGAAAATTTCTGGCCATAATCAAAGGAATGTGAAAGAAAGGCAAAGAATATGTTTGCCTTTCTATCCCTCTTGCTTAGAGCCAGGGTTGCTGATTCTACACCAAATTAGCACTGAGTCCTCTTCATTGTCCTCATCCTCCAGCACTTCTAAAACTTTATCTATGGAGGAAAAAAAAAGAAGAAAGGATCCCTGATAAACTGCCTGCCAGCTTCATGTACTAAAGGGGAAAATAAATAAATAGTTCTCTGGACTAACTTCATTGAATTTACACACAGGACTATCCACAGGCTGGTCCTGAGCACAGACACACGGAATATAAATGTATTTTACAGGACTGTTCCAGAGGAGCAACAAAAAGCCTGAATGCTGTAGCATGCAAAGTCACTCCACTCTGCTTTCCACCTTGGGAATGCACTCTACATAATATCTGATCTTCAGGTTGGTTAAATACATCACTGTGAACTAAACTTTTAGTAAATTTTCCTTTCAGACTGTAAACATATATACATACATATGTGTGTGCATATACATATTCATATATATATATTTTTCTTGAAGAGTAATGAACCCTTTAAATAACCTGCTGTGGTAAGTTAGTCACATATGTGTCTAGAGATTGTGCATATGTGGTATGGAGCAAATGAGATTAGAAAGCTTGTGGGTCAAGATAAAGACAGGGAGATTTCTTACCAGTTATTGTCATGAGAGAAATAGATTTGGCTTGGGGAAAAATAATTTAATTTATTGCCGAGTAAAATAGATTTGTGTAGTGACAAACACTTAAAAATACCGTTGCTCCCTGCTCTTCCTGGCTAAACTGCCCTCCTTTCTTTGCAGCCTCCTCTCTCTATGCCAATACCTCAAGTGGTGCAGGTGAATGGGGCATGAGGGCTGTGGTCAGACCGTAACAGCTCCTCTCCGCCTCTCCTTCCTCTTCACACTTTTCCCCTGTTCTGGTGGGGGTCCTTCCCACATGTTGCAGACTATCTGCAGCTACATTGTCCCCGAGGTGCCACCAACTTGGCTGCTGGGCCCAGCCCTGCCCTGAAGTGGGGCCCTTGGAGCCGGCTGGAACCAGCTGTGCCTGGCATGGGGCAGCCCTGGCCTCTCCTCACAAAGGAATTCTGCCGTGCTGCCCCCACCTGCCTCGAATCTTGCCATATACACCCAAATACACTCACCAAGTACTCTATTTATTATTCTCACAATCACTGGGTGAAAATAAGAAAAGACGTGTGTGAAAAAAGAGAATTTTGTGAAGATTTCACAGAGGCAAAATGACCACTAAAGTCATGCTTGTCAAATGGAAACATTTTGTTTGAACTGGAACAAGCAGATTTTATTTTGCAATTTTTTTTAGAAACTTTATCTTTTTTTTTTTTTTTTCCTCTTTATCTGGTGCAATTTTTAAGGAGTGTAATGACATTTTGAAACAAAAAGTTAAAAAATATTATTTTACGAATGCTGAGATTTTTAACGCTATTGATTTGAAGCATTCCATTTTGGAAATGTCAAAACGAAATCTGTATGAATTTTTTCTCCTTTACTATTTTTATCCCAGACTATGTTGGAGTGTAGGGGGAGTTTTCTAGAGATTTTTCTCCTCTGCTACATAGAAATGACTCATTCTGGGTTTTTCAGAATAGCAAAAGATTTAAGCATCTCTCTAAAGTCCACACTGTGGCATTGCCTTGCAGCTACAGAGAATCTTTTTCACCTGAAAGCTGAGAAGAACAGCTGTGAGGAAACGAGAGATTTCTACTGGATACAACTCGGTTAAGATTTCTGTTTTGATGAATCAGCATTTTCACTGAGGATTTATATTGCTCTACAATTTTTCAACTAAGTTAATTCTTAATTCCTGTCATGTCATTCCTATAACTTCATTGACCCTGATTAGTACAGAAAGTTTTACCATTTTACATGATGGAAACTTACAGTTTGATAGTCATGCATAAAGTATCCAGCAGTGAAATGAAGTCAAGTCAAGGCTCGTTTGATTTTTCAGTAAGTTATTTTCAATAATGGTTTGTGGGTTAGGGGAATGTGTTGAATGCCAGCATTGTAAAATTGTTTCCACAACTTCCACAGTTTAAAATCCTTTGTTGACCATCCCAGTTCAGATGCTGATGAATAAACAGGAATGAAGACTGGCCTCTGACTCAAAGACGTGGTAGCAGTGGAGCCAGATATGCATCTTAATTGTAAGGATGTGAAATGTGCATGAATACTTCTAAATGCTGGCTATACCAGTCTGGCTATTTTTTTTTCTTTTTACTTTTTTTTTTTTTGGCAGACTAAAGAGAGAGAAAAAAGTAGAGTCTATGGTACAGGCATAGTCATTTAGTATATTTTTATTTCTGAAATAACTATGAAAATCATGATCAGGTTGCCAGATTAAATCCATTTTTCTTGGCACAAAAATTTGGTCTTGTGATTTAGAATGCTTATCTCTCTTCATCATCTCACTTTTTAGATTTTTTTTTCTTTCCTCTGAAATCTGTCTGGGTAGTTTGTATCTCATTCTTTTCATTTTTTTTTTTTTTATTATTTTTTTTTTATCTACCCCTGCTCTTTTACGTACAAGTTTGGTTTTTTTTTGTTTGTTTGTTTTGTTTTGTCTCCAACGTGTCAGAATTAAGGGGCAGAACGCAGAATGGAATTTAGTCTAGAGTATAGGAGTACTCAACTATTTAAGCTTTTGAATGCATAGATACATATTTGCTTGCTTTCAGACAGTTTTTGTTGTAGTAGTCTGAAGTGCACCACTTTAATAATCATTGACTGTTTTTCATCCATTGTCTGTTCTGGGATGGAATAGCAATGAGCATTACAGCTTTTCCTAGTGGGCTCAGGGAAACTTGCTCACTGTGTAAATAAGTCATCAATAGTCCACTGCAGGTATTGCCAGAATACTCTATCAGGTGGATAGTCTCCTAGATGCAAACCAAATTATTTTCTGCTTGGTTAGTTACACGGTATATTTCTACATTTACTTGTATTGTTATGCTGCATTTAGCTGACTAATGACTCAAGAACTTTATTTGCTAACTTCATCTACAGCACCTGCTCAAGTATTGCAGTGATATAAATAATCTCTCTGGAATTAACAAAGGAAAGAACCACTTTCAGCCAAAGAAAGTTCAATACCGCTTACAAAACAAGCCATGATTGCTTAATAAAATCAGGGTAAAGATCTGGCCAGAAGATTGGTCATTAGGGAAAGCAGGACATATTGATGTATATCTCTCAGTGACACTTAAGGACAGATTTGCTGAGGTGAAGGTGAGATTCTGGGGCTGTAGCCAACCCATCAACATGTCATTGGGCAGTATGCAAAGATGTGATAGGGCAGTAACCTTACAACTGTGAAGCTGCGATGACCATACTAAAATTGGATCTGATCTTATGTTATTAATGGTTAGATACTGTGGGTTGTTTTTCTCCAGTCTCATTATGATGAAATTTAAGCATATATTTAAGTTGTTTGACTTATGGCACTCAGTAACAATGCAGAACAAGAACTGTTTTCCAATAGCACATGCTGGAAGATATATAAATCATTCATAAATCTCTACCTTATTACAAATTTGTGCCAAATTAGAAACCTTAATCTTCTCATTTTCAGTCTTATTCATGTTTATTTTGTGTGATAATCTATTATTAACATGTAGACAAATAATTTTATGTAGTGATACTTAACAACAGGAAGGAAGACAGAGTTCAAGGATGTTCTCTTGCACTAAAGAGTTGACCAAGGCTGTAGGAAAGAATGGAAAGAAGTCTATAGAGGAATGAGAATGTATTTGTTCCCATTCTAGTTTCAAGAAAACATACAGTAAATTATTATTACACCATTTACCAGACAGAAAATTGTGTATGTGTATTCACAGACAGTGAAGAACAAAAATATGTCCTATCTTCAGAAGATATCATTTATTATTAAAGTTTCATGTGCATTAGGCAACTTTTAGGAGCTAAACATATAAGCTTTTCATACACACACACATACACACAAACATTTTCAAGAGCACTTTTAACTGAAAACTATATATGTTAAAATGGTGAACTAAGCTTACAGAATTCATAAAAATAACAAGCGAAGAAGGAAAACAAAGAGTGTAAATCTGCATGATTCTCTACCCGATGACTTTAATGCTATATTAGTACTTCACCTGTGCAGAGCAACAACCATGTTAGATCGATGCAACTGGAAAAGAAAGCGAATCTTATTCAGTCCAACTTCAGCTGTCATAAACTAAAATAAATTATTTCATCTTAATTTTCAAATATATATTAGCTGAACTTTGTGATTCATATTGGAGGGAAAGGACTCTGCAACAAGATTTAAAACTATTGCAAATGGTCCTATGTGGAAATAAGTTGACTTGACCAGTGAGCAGTTGACATATACTAATATAAAACAAGTTGTCAAATTTAATGAATACCTTTGAAAGTGACATTAATTGCCTCTGGTTTTACTTAAATACAAAATAAGAGAAGGTATCACATACAATAAAAAGAAAAATATTTATAATATGCTTTCTTCACTAATGAGTTCTGCAAGCAAAGAACATCCATGGCCCAATCAAGTGACAGAGAAAATGAGTTTTCTCATTTGAATTTGAAAAATGTGCACTTGACAGTTTTTAAGAGATGTTTTCAGAACAGCCACAGGTTTAAAAGTTAGCCGGGGTTTACCTGAGACCTGACCAGAGCATTCTGTTCTAAGGGAAATAAAATTGCTGAGGTTTCTCAAGGGACCCTATAATGTGCTGATTTTCTTTTCTTTCCATATCTGATTGGCCCTATTCACCACCACTGCAGTCCTGGACAAAGTAAGAACAGACTAGAAGATGTCCTGATCTTAAAGTTATGTTTCAGGGAATAATCTCAGTGAACAAAACATAAAATTATTCTTGTGTCAGGAAAGTAAAATCCAAGTCTGTGTTTATTATTCTGTGTTTCCACACAAGAAAGTGATTCTTGAGTCCAAAGCTTCCCCACTATTTACAGTTCTAACAAAATCTGCTTGTTATTTGAATAGAAGGTATCGCCTTATCTGCACTGCAGGGAACACATAACTGAAGTGTTATGTGTATTGTTATCAATCTAAGTAAAACAGATACCAGTTGAGGACATTTGCATGGAAACTCACATAAGATACATCTTAAATCATTTAAAAGCATTCTAACCTATCTGTTCCTCAGGGTTCCACTCCACTTTGTTACATTTTCATTGCTGAGAACTAATCCTTGTCTTGCTTTCCTATTCCTTTGAATAGATGGTGGATTGGATAAAATATCAAAAAATGGCTAGCTTTTATCCAAGTCATTCCTAAAGGAGTAAAGTAGCCTACTCTGAAAGGAAAACCGGCAGAATTTTCATGTATAAATGCTGAAGAGAAGGTTTAAAAAAAATGCATTATTTCAATATTGGACTACTAATATTGGAGAAGAATTAGATCACATCTATATGTTTTTAAATGTATGCTGTATTATTCATTATTGATATTATGTGTCCCATATCAAAACTAAAAGCATACTAAATTTTGAAAAATTCTCTTGGAGCTACAATGTTGTTTTCAATGTAGATCTAGTTTCTAGAAATCTTTGAGAACATTTCCTGGTATTTATGTAAACAAGCTAAACAAGGATTGTAATTCATTTTATATCTTCTTAATACTTAATATTTGCAGTTTGTCCTTTTTTTCTTTTTTTTTTTTTTTTTTCCTGTACTGATGCATATATTAATCCATTAAATAGAATGTCACTTTCCACTACAAACAGTGCAGTCTTCTGAGACGTATAACTGATAGGGCAGGATGCAGCTACTTGGACTGTAATCAGTACAAAATGGATCGACCGTAAAACATTAAATCTTGGTTCATCAGCTTGCATCAGCCCTAAAGTTTTCTGACGGATGTACGAAAAACTATGAAATCTCTTGTATTATTTGACCCTTTGCATTTCAGAATTTTAGATGAAATCATCAGACAAAGCTTTCATGATACTTGCTTTAGGAAGCAGCTTTTCAGTATGTTTCTGTCTAAATAGAATTCTTTGCTATGGGATAGGAGAAATATATTTTGCTTTTCACTTACAATTCATGCTGCTTTATTCCATTTCTTATATTTGGAATTATATATCCAATATGGTGTGTTATTATGTTTTGGTATTTAGTTATTAATAATAAACTGATTGTCTACCAGTTCTTTGGTTACTGAAGAATTAAAAGTTCAAATATTAAGACTACTGAACTGTAGGGAGATTTTAATTTTGTTTTAAAGTTGAAAAAAAAAAATCCGGTCTGAATCCCAGGTGTGAGTGTTCTAACATTTTAAGGTGTCTAAAATCTCTCTATGATTATAATCCTGTAATCTAAATTTATATCCGCCTATTTTTCTTAGTGTTCCCTATATGTATGTATATGTTACATTTAAACATATACAAAAAAAAAATTGTCCTACCAATACAATATTTTGGCTTTCTGTTTTAATGAGAATATTGTCCCTTTTTCCCTTTTGAATGTAAATTTTAGAATTCTGTGATTACAGCATGAACTCCTATGACAAAGACAGAGAGATCTATCTACGTCAGAGTATTTTGCATTGCTTTATTGCATGTATTACACATCAGCCTGTGCTAAGGTTACCAGGACATATAGAGTCTCTCTGACTTAGTTTCAAAGCAGCCTATGACAACCAAGCATATCAAAATCAAGCCACTATATGGCCTACTTTTGGGGAAAAGACTTAAATATGTGCATGTGTTTATGTGTGTTTATATATATTTTTCACAGTAATCTATCTTTTGCTCTCATTTAAGTTCCATAAGTAGTATGGCAGTTTCCTTCGAATGTACAACTTAAAATTGAATAGTAATACGACGTTATTATTATTATTTTATATTTACATGATGTCCCTACTTTAAATTCTGTGTCTTGTGATTACAATACCTGTAACAGAAGCTCCTAAACACAAAAGTTTGTAAACAATGAAGAGATAAATGAAATAATATTAATCCTTTTTCATAGGTGCAAAGTGAAAGAAAGCAGAAGTAAAAGGGGAGAATTATGAGCAATCATCTGCTCTGATTTATGAGTTTAAAAGATCCATCAGAAAGTATTTCTGGAGCTCTAGTTCTGTCTCCTCATACCATGAACAACTGAAGCTTCACATAAAAAGCAAATAGCATCACAAACTGACTACCATCTCCAAGAAAACTAGACATGACCATGCAGTGACTTTTCAGGCAACTCTAAAGACAGAGGGAGAAATTAGATGTCTTGGATATTTAACTTGATTCTCAGTGGATCTCAGTGGATGTATGGGCATTGCTTAAAAAAAATAATAATAATAATCTAGGGAAGAAGATACCTAATAAATCTATGCAATGGTATGTCAGATTGTCAAAGCAATTAAGAAAGTTGCATGAATGTCTAGGACAGGTGAGTTTCAGTTGGGTAAGGCAAGTTAAAGATAGGTAAATTAAGGCTGGATTTATGTGGAGTGCATCTAGCACTTAGAACCAAGCAATTGGATGCAATCATTAAATGAAACATTCAGAACATGTACTCACCAAAGGGGAAATTTCCCTGGCAACCTAAGCAATGGGCTTCTGACATTCATTGAAAGATTGCTCTTTTTCACATACTGTATTGTGTTTGTTGAATTAAGCAGCAAAAGTGGGTCACAGAGTGGAACATGTGCACTAAGAGAAAATGTCATATAAGTAACAGGAGTCTATTTGCTATAGTCTGAGGTCAATATGCATCTTGCTAAAACAGTTCATATTGTTTTATAACTGCTCTGTTACCTGGCATATTTCTATTTTACAGTAATATCAATATGCTGCATTGATATGATAATGATTCTTGAACACCTTTTGTATTTCTAAGCATCATGTACCTTTTCAAGGTTTCCACTTGCAGGGAATCTTAATTATTCTATGGAATTAACAAAGATCTAAGTTATCTTATCCAGTGAAAGTTCAATAGCACTTGCAAAGCAGTTCCTGGCAGCATCAATTTACAAAATTCAAGTAGTGCAAAATCAGCTTCCATCTGTTAGGGTAGATAAAGCGACACTTAACACATTGAAAAGATTAAGTGAGTATATTGGGCAACATTCAGTAATTACAGGTACTTGAAGAAAAAAAAAAAAAAAAAGAACATGGCCTCCTTACCTAATGAATGCTATGAATGCTTTTCTGAGGAAGGAGATGGGGACATGGAGGGAGAAAAGGAAGATCTAAACTGATGACTCATCTATCTATCTATAAGCTTGCCTCGTGACTATTTTTCCAGAATAATTTTTTCATCATATAGATATAGAATAGACCATTTTATTTTTAAACAAGTGTTAAATAGAAAATTAAGTAGAACTTTTGAATGACTCCACTGATTAGAACATAGCATTCTTACTTATATCTATGTGTACAGGAAGTATAAAGGGGAAGCCATTAAACTGTTTCTAATACAGAACTCTTGGAAGCTGAATTTTAGCAGATGTGAAGACCCTCCATCACCGTAACAAGGTAAAATTAGGCCAGATCTGCATGGGTCCAAACTAAAAGAAACCAATTCTCTAGTAGTTTCCTTAGCTAAAAGATAGTCTAAAAAAGCCTGTGACACCACAAAACTAACAGCCACTGCACAAGAAATGAAGGTTGGGTAGGAGACGTTGCTCAGAAAGTCACTAACCTGGTAAGTCCCTCTGATTATTATCCTTTATTGATTTTTCCAGTTGGCAGTGATGAGATGGCAATGAGAAGCCCAAGAGCGATCAAAAGGGACTTTAGGGCTTTGGGGCGATTGGTTGAAGGATCAGGTGCACAGGTGTTTTCCTCCATCCTTCCAGTAGCAGGTATCAATACTGAAAGGAGCAGACAGACCCATCTGATCAATACATGGCTCCAAGGCTGGTGCCACTGACACAGTTTTGGATTTCTTGATCATGGGAAGGTCTATGTGACACCATACTTACTGGATCCTTATGGGGAGCACCTTTCTCAGAGGGGGAAAAGGATTTTTTCCCAGGAGTTAGTAGGACTGATTGATAGGGCTTTAAACTAGATTTGAAGGGGGAAAGGGACAAATCCAGGCCCACCAGTGATAAGCTATGGGAATGAATGCCAATTTTTGAGGAACTGCATGCTTGTGAGGCCCTTCAGTCTGCCCCATGAGGGGCTAAATTGAAGGAAAGGCATCTGACATGTTTCTATACAAACACACACATCATGAGGAACAAACATTTCAGCTCCCTGAAATGCTTGTGTCCTAATGCACGTAGTATGGGAAACAAACAGGAAGAACCAGAGATCTGTGTGTGGTCACAAGGCTATGATCTCATTGCAATCACGGAGACATGGTGGGATAACTCACATGACTGGAGTGCTGACATGGAAGGCTACATGCATTTTAGAAAAGACCAGCCAGGAAGGTGGGGTGGTGGAGTTGCTCTTTATGTGACAGAGCAACTGGAATGCATGGAGCTCTGTCTAGGAGTGGCTGAAAAGCAAGTTGAGAGTTTATGAGTAAGGATTAAAGGACAGGCTACCATGGCTGACACTGTTCTGGGTGTTTGCTATAGGCCACCTGATCAGGAAGAGGAGGTAGAAGAAGTGTTCTTCAGATAGCTGAAAGTAACCTCTCAGTCACAAGCCCTGGTTCTCATGGGGGACTTCAAGCACCCTCATATCTGCTGGGAAAACTACACAGCTAGGCACAAACAGACCAGGAGGTTCCTGCAGTGCATTGGTGACAACTTTTTGACACAGGTGGTGGAGAAGCCAACAAAGAGAGGTGTGATGCTGGACTTTATATTAACGAATGTCGAAGGACTAGTTAGAGATGTGAGGGTCGGGGACAGCCTTGGCTGCAGTGACAATGATGTGGATTCAGGATCTTTCAAGGAGGAAGCAGGGCAAAAAGTAGGATTGCAACCCTGGGCTTCAGGAAAGCAAATTTTGGCTTCTTCAGGGATCTACTTGGAAGAATCCCATGGGTTAGGGCCCTAGAAGGAAGGGGGGTCCAAGACAGCTGATCAGTATTCAAGCATCACTTCCTCCAAACTCAAGATTGGTGCACCCCTGTGAATAAGAAGGCAAGCAAATGGGGCAGGAGACCTGCATGGATGAGCAGGGAGCTCCTAGCAAAGCTCAAACAGAAGAAGGAAGTTTACAGGATGTGGAAAAAGGGACAGACCACTTGGGAGGAATATAGGGACACTGTCAGAGTATGCAGGGATGCAACAAGGAAGGCTAAGGCCCATTTTGGAATTAAACTGGGCAAGGGATGTCAAGGACAATAAGAAGGTCTTTTTCAAATACTTCAGTAGAAAAAGGATGACTGGGGAAAATGTAGGCCCGCTGCTGAATGGGGCAGGTGCCCTAGTGACAAAGGATATGGAGAAGACAGAGTTGCTGAATACCATTTTTGCTTCAGTCTTTACTGCTAAGGTCAGCCCCCAGAAATCTCAGACACTGGAGACAAGATGTGAGAAATACCTCAATAATTTTCTCAGACAGGGTCTTCTGTGAAGCTATTTTATTCACGATTGCAATGGTGGGCATTCTGCAAGCAAGAGCACCTAGCAAAAGTATATCATGACCTTATATTCCCTATTACCCGACGCTTGATTCCTCCCGTTTCCTCATCAGCTGAGTACTACAGGTTCACAACCTATTCGACTCTTATTACTATACCATGTATGTACAATTTTATTTGACCAACCGTTAATTTTTCCTTTTCCTTTTTTTTCCCCTTCTTCTCTCGTGACTAGAGGGCCTGTGATTTTTTGTTTTTACTAATCTCGCACTGCTTGTCCTGCTTTTCTTAGCTATCCTCCTTATTTTGGGACAGCGGGACCTTCCCCTTATCTGCTTAACTTATTCCCCACTGTTATGCCACTGCTATGCCTGCACAATCACTTTTGAATATGCAAGGTTAGTGGAATTTTCCACTGCAAAAAAGCATCCTACTGCAAAAACACAACTTTGTTTCTCAGAAAGAGAGGAAGTCCACAGAAAGGAGGACTTTACCTTGGTTGAAGAGGATCTGGTCAGAGATCATCTAAGTGAACTTGACATCCACAAATCCATGTCCCAAAGCCCCAAAGGAATGCACCCACAGGTGCCGAGGGAGTTGGCTGATGTCATTGCGAGGCCACTGTCCATCATCTTTGAACGGTCTTGGAGAACAGGAGAGGTGCCTGAGGACTGGAAGAGAACCAATATCATGCCAGTCTTCAAAAAGGGCAAGAAGGAGGACCCAGGCAACTACAGGCCAGTCAGCCTCTCCTCCATCCCTGGAAAGATGATGGAGCAGCTTATCCTGGAGGTCATCTCCAAGCATGTGGAGGAAAAGAAGGTGATTAGGAGTAGTCAGCATAGATTCACTAAGGGGAAATCATGCTTAACCAATCTGATTTCCTTCTGTGATGAGATGACAGGCTGGGTAGATGAAGGGAGAGCGGTGGATGTGATCTACCTTGACTTTAGCAAGGCTTTTGACATTGTCTCCCATAACACCCTCATAAACAAGCTCAGAGGAGTGGTGATACCCCAGAGGTCTGTGCTGCCATTCAGAGACTGGAAAAAATCGGAGGGTTGGGCCGAGAGAAACCTCATGGAGTTCAGCGAGGACAAGTGTAGGGTCCTGTACCTAGGGAAGAATAACCCCAAGCACCAGTACAGGCTGGTGGGTGTCCTTCTGGAGTGCAGCTCTGCAGAGAGGGACCTGAGTGCCCTGGTTGACAGCAGGCTAACCATGAGTCAGCAATGTGCCCTTATGGCCAAGAAAACCAACGGTATCCTGGGGTGCATTTGGAAGAGTGTTGCCAGCAGGTCAAGGGAAGTGACTCAGCATCTACTCAGCCCTGGTGAGACCACACCTCGAGTATTGTGTCCAGTTCTGGGCTCCCCAGTACAAGAGGGACATAGAACTGCTGGAGCGAGTTGAGTGGAGGGCTACGAAGATGACTAGAGAACAGGAGCACCTGTTGTACAAGGACAAGCTGAGAGAACTGGGCCTGTTTAGCCTGCAAAAGAGAAGACTGAGGGGAGACCTCATCAATGTGTATAAATATTTTATGGGAGGGTGTCAAGAAGATGGAGCCAGTCTCTTTTCAGTTGTGCTCAGTGAGAGGACGAGAGGCAACAGGCTCAAACTGAAGCACAGGAAGTTCCTGCTGAATATGAGGGGGCACTTCTTTACTGTGAGGGTGAGAGAGCACTGGAACAGGTTGCCCAGAGAGGTTGTGGAGTATCTTTCTCTGGAGATATTCAAAACCCACCTGGATGCCATCCTGCGCAATGTGCTCTAGGTGATCCTGCTCGGCAGGGGGCTGGACTAGATGATCTTCAGTGGTCCCTTCCAACCTCAGCCATTCTGTGATTCTGTAATCAAGACCTAATAAATACTGAAAGGAAGGGGGAAAAAATAGGTAGACATCTATAAAAAGGAGTGTCTTCCTGTTAGTGCAGGCTGGTATAGATATATAGAAGCAAGGTCTTTTTGCAACTGTTTTTCCTTAGTAATATTTAGCAGGTATGTATAAGTAAAGGGATTCTTTATTTCTGCTTTTTTATTGCTTAGGGGTATTGTCTGCCTCTGCCATTGATAGGAGCTACCAATACCCAATGCTATTATTACGTTTCTGATGTTTCAGCTGTACTTATATGGAGCCCTTACAATATCTTATACCCTGTTCCTTCAAGAATAATTTGAGGAAAAGTTTCTGAGAATCTAACAGAAGACAAAGAAATACATCAAGGTTGTTTGGAATAAGACAGCTGGTCAGTTATTTGAACCACAGTGTTAGAATGGTTGGATGTGATGAAAACTTCATCATTGCATAGAAAGAAACTTAAACAAAAGCTCAACAGTGCTTTAGGTCAAAGATGTTTTACAGATGTTTGATTAGAATAGAATAGAGTAGAATAGAATAGAGCAGAATAGAATAGAGTAGAATAGAATCAGAATATCCTGAGATGGAAGGAACCCACAAGGATCATGCAGTCCAACTCCTACCTCCACACAGGACCACTCAAAAATTAAACCATATGTCTGAGAGCCTTGTCCAAATGCTTTTTGAACTCCATTGGGCTCAGTGCCATGACCACTGCCCTGGGGAGCCTGTTCCAGTGCACAACCTCCCTCTCAGTGAAGAGCCTTTTCCTAACATCCAGCCTAAATGTCCCCTGTCACAGTTCAGTGCCTTTCCCTCTGGTCCTGTCACTGTCCCCAGAGAGCAGAGCTCAGCACCTGCCTCTCCGTTCCCCTCTTGAGGAAGCTACAGGCCGCCATGAGGCCTCCCCTCAGTCTCCTCTGCTATGGGCTGAAAAAAACAAGGGACTTCAGACCTTCCTCATACATCTTGCCTTCTAGATACTTCACCATCTTTGTAACCCTTGTTTGGACACTCTCTAATAGTTTATGTCCTTCTTTTATACTGTGCTGCTCAAAACTGCACACGGTAATCAAGGTGAGGCCACACCAGAACAAAGTAGAGCAGCACAACCACTTCTGTGAACTGTCTAGCTATGCTGTGTTTGATGCACCCCAGATTATGGTTGTCCTTTTTGGCTGCCAGGGCATACTGTTGCCTTATGTTCAACTTGCTGTCAACCGGAAGCCCCAGATCCCTTTCTGCAGTGTTGCTCTCCAACCTCTCATCCCCCAGACAATCCAGTTGGAAGGGACCTACAAAGATCATCTAGTCCAACTGCCTGACCTCTTCAGGGCTAACCAAAAGTTTAAGCATATTAATGAGGGCATTATCTAAATGCCTCTTGAAAACTGACAGGCAGGGGCATCAACCACCTCTCAAGGAAGCCTGTTCCAGTGTTTGACTATCTTCACAGTACAGAAATTTTTCCTAATGTCCAGTCTGAACCCCCTCTGGTGCACATTTGTTCTGTTCCTGTTTGTCCTGTCATTGGTTACCAAGAAGAGACCAACACCTCCTTCTTCATCTCCCATCCTCAGGAGGTTGTAGAGAACAATGAGGTCACCTCTTATCCTTCTCTTCTCCAGATTAGACCACCCAAGTGTTCTCAGCCTCTCCTCATAGGACATGCCTTCCAGACTTTTAGGAGCTTTGTTGCCCTCCTCTGGGTGTTTTCAAGTTTCTTAACATCCTTTTTGTATTTGTATTATGGAGCCCAGAAAGATGTCTTAAGCCCAACACAATATGTCATATATGTCATATGTTAAATGAGATACTATTTAAAAAAAAAAAAAAAGTAATAGGAGTAGATACCCTGTATATTCTCTCTCTTGCTCAGATTCATTCATTCTGACTTAAAGCTGTTGTTTTGCTATCATTCTTAGTTTTATTTTGCATCATAGGTCAAATTGGGAGCCCTTGTCAGGAGTTTTTGTTCCTAGATACTGTTCAGATGGAATAGATTGTTTCCCTGGAAGCTTAAAACCAAAAGCTAAGACAAAGGAACACTAAAACGAAACAGATAAAAGTGAAATACAGGCGCACCATTACAGTGTTAGTCATCATACTGGAACACCGTTCAGACTTGTTTGGCTATTGTCAAATTCACCAAGGGGATCATGAACAAGAATAACTAGAAGGAAAAACTGCAAGGGGGAAGATAAAGTTTTATAGATGTTAAGAAGAAAATCTTCCAAGTATGGGAGTAACATGGGAAAAATTTTAAAGTACCTAAAAATCTAGGATGAAAGTAATATGTAGAAAACCTTGAAGATGAAGTTTAACTTTTAAAACAATTTAAATTTGATACGAGAAAGTCCGTTAAAGAACGTGATTTCATGGTCAAAGGAACAGGCCACAAAAGTGATCTTTGAAATAGCATTTTGGGTACAAGTAAGGAAAGACTTGTACACAGAGCAATTGTCAAGGCCAAAGCAAAGGATTTTGTGACGACTAACAGATAATGTGAAACCGAACAACAAACTTGGCCATATATATATATATACATGGAAAAACAAAACAAAACAAAACATAAATTAGACCTCAAATCAAAAGAATCTGGAAAATATAGCCTTAGTTTTGACATGAAGATCTCAATACTTGTACAATAGATGGAGGCAAATTATATTCTTCCAGTGACTGACTGTCAGGGGAGCATCCTTGTTTTCTGCTCCTTATCCCTTTTCCTATGTAAGTTAAGGGCACTGCTGGATTAAGTAACCTTCCAGCAGACAGGTGTTTTTTGTTTTTATTTATTTATTTATTTATTTATATTACTTTTCTAGACATTGCCATAACACTAGAACTATTGATGTTTATAGTACAGCAGCACAGATAATTTCTATCAAATTCAGTCTGGAATCTGGCAGCTGAAATTACCAAATGTATGGCAGGAGCTGTGCTAACAAGTCATGCTTTTCTGGGCCATATAAAAAGAATGGAAAACAGACTGCTGGAACAGCAGTTAAGCAGTTAAGTTAATGACCCCTTTTTTTCATCCTTTCTTCTCCTCATAAATCCATCATAGGAGTGTTCAGGTTTCTGTCCATTATGATGAAAAAATGGGAAGTAGACTTTTGCTTTTATACTATAACTATTACTTGTTGCTATCTAAAAACATACTAAAAAGTAATAAATTGAACATTATTGTTATCTTAAAATATTTCATTTAGAATTTTAATTTATTTTGAGCTTGTAAGTCTGAAATGAAATCAAAGGGAATCTTTAAAGAATGCTTTAAAAGATGAAAATGTTTCATCTGGAAAGCATTGAAGCATAATATTTTTGGTACACTGACTTTTTTTCTTCATGAGAGTTCATTGAAATATACAATAATAGTTTGGTGTTATTGTAACTGCTCTTCTGTGGTGGAAATGTTACTGCAAGGAAGATGAGTATGGTCAAGTGCTGCTAGGGTGAGAGGAGGTCACCACAATGTGCTACTGAAGTAGAAGAAAGAGGAGATTTAGAGAGATAAAGGTGAGCCACAGGGAGGGAGAAAGTGCAGAGAGTTGTGCAAAAATGTATGCAAAGAGAAAATTAGAGCCAGGAGAAAAAAAAAAAAAAAGTGTCTGAAGGAGCAGAACAGCAGCCAAGGCTGCAGACATGAGATTCAGTTAAGCTCAAGAACAAATGTGTGTCAGTAGGAAAATGGTAGAAGTGAATCAAGAAAGGATTTGTAGTGGAAGACATCAGACTGGTCACAGTATTTTCCGTACACACACACACAAAATACTTTCTTGCCTATGTATGCAACATATAATTTCCTCTGGATCAATGTATTTTGCTGATAATAGTATTTGTTTATTTTGGTATCAATGTATTTTGAACAATTTTTTTTAATTGACGCTTCCTGTAGATGTTTGCGTTTGGTTGTGCAGCCTCCCTGTGAACTGTACTCCCGATAGATAGGTCTGTTGGACCTATCTATATATCAATCTAGCTTAATGATTATAGGAGGACAGGAACAATTTTAAAACCTTATACATATATATATATATATAAAATAGAATTTAACACTGATGCAGTTCTAGTATTCATAGTGGAAACTCTAAGCCTCCTTAATTAATCAGTTCAAAAAAATGCTACTCAAATAGCCCAAAAAAATAACTAAACAAAAATCTAAATAAAAATTGATTACACAAAATTTTGTCAATTAATAGAAACACTTTCATTAGAGCTGACAGAAATGTCTTGAATGGTGAAATTCCCCCTGAAGAATGTGTCTTCCAATAAATACTTTTTCAATAACTTCTTTTGAGGAAGACATTTGCAAGAGAAAATCTGCTTTTTATTGCAAATTGAAATCTTTTTCATTTTTTTTCAGATTTTAAAAATTTTTCTGTAGTTGCCTCTCATAGCATTTCTTACTGTTGTACACAAAAAAAAAAAAAAGAGAGAGAGAAAGAAAAAGAAAAAGGCATTTAATCTGTCATGCAGGAGTTCATTCTTTCTCTTTTATCTTGGTTTCTTAGCACACAAGGCAAGAGATCACAGCATGTGGCTCTGGGAATGCCTGTCTTCCAAGCCCAGCCACACCAGTGCTTCAGCCTATTGGTGAATGTCAATTGCATTTCACAAATATCTTTATTTGTCCTAAAGTTTTACAAAAATAGGCTGCTATAAGAAGGGAAGACTGTGACTGAAGTATTCACGAATTTGCCTCTCAGGATTTTCTTAACTTCTTGCGTAGTTTCAGCAGTCTCTGCAAAAAGTCTCTGTAGGATGAGGGTTACAGAGAAATGAAAGGAAACTATACATTTTAGTGGCAGTTCTGTCGTTCCTGCACACATTTCCACGTGGACTAAAGCCATTATCCACCCTTTACATTTTCCCCAAACTGAAGCTAAATGTTTCTCATACCTCCTCATCTACATCCCCACTGTTTCTATGTTTCTCTCTTCTAAGAAAGCAAACCAGACCTACCTCCAGGATCGTGACTTCCTTCTGACCCTGAGGTTAGAGATTCCCTGACATTCCTGACTCCTGCAGATCCCTATACCTGTTTATACCCTGTGCATTAACCTCCTTGTGTTTTTGGATATTTTGTCCTTCTCAATATTTCTGTGATGAGATGAGATGCAATGCTCAGCCCCTGACCATTTGCCTCTGATCTCTCTGGTTCACTAATCAGAGTATTTCAGGTGTAGCTATAGCATAATGAAGTCTCCAAGCTCACTTAGCAAAACAGTGAAGGCTACATTTCACACATGTGCAGCCCTGCAGCAATGATTCCAATTCCTGACTCCTTCATTTGCCTAACGTGGCATATGGATTTATCACCTATGATGTACTTCTTACTGGAGAGGATGAGATGTCAGAAGGAAGACAAGTGTTTTTAAGTGGTTCCATGTTGGGAAGGAACCCAAATAAGCAAAAAGTTGCAACATTTTACCATGGTTCTATTTTTTTCCATATTGTGAGACTTGTCTTCCCCAAGAGATGTGCTGATGTAGCCCTCTTCCTGTTATGTAGCATGGTGCAAGGTGTTTCTTTCAATAAGAAATGAAACACCGAAGGAAGAAAGGGTGAAGCAGCAAGCTGGCTGATATGAAGCAAGAGCTGATGCTTCACTACTTACAGTATCTAGTGTGGTCACAAAACACCCCGAGGAAGTTCATTAATAACTAAGAATCACATATCTATTAGAGACCAGAATTCTTTAGTTCTGTATCTCATAGAGTTCTCTCTCAGTTTTCCCCTTCTTCTTTTCATTTCACCATTTTTAAAACAGTATCAATTTAAAAGAGTTACAGGACTCCTAAAAAATAAAAATTAAAATTAAAAAAAATCATGTTGGTTTGCTATGTGGTAGCATGATTTAACAAAATTTGAGAGAAAGCTGTAAAAAAAGTTTCAAAGAACAAACGTAAGGCAAAAGGACAAGTGTAACGGGGTACTTTTGAAATTGCAGACATCTGTAAAGTTGCTTCTTTGTTTATCAGCTGTCAGTAACACAGCCATACTACTAACAAATACTAATTCTAAAACCACATGAGTTGTTTCCTCTGTATTTCAGTATTTTGCTTAAGTATTGGAAACTAATATACTGGAATCTCTTTTAAGTACATGAAAACAAGAAAATATGAATGATTAAAATAGAAGTGACATTGATTAATTATTTTCCTTTCTACTAAGAGAAAGGCAAAATGGTAAGGCAACATAAATAGAGAAAAGTGAATAATATCTGTAAAGTTCAATTATTTTGTCGGAATTAAATAGCACTAAAAGGTATGGCTGTCTCAGTGTATTTTAATGTGTGCTTCTTTAAGTTTGAAAGCTATTTTTATCTTTATACCATCTCACATCTTTGAAATAGTATTGATTTGAATCATTAATGGTATGAATCCAAAGTGGTATGAAAGAAATGTATGATAATCTATTCTCAGTTATTTGAAAAATTCTGTCCTCTACTTCCACCACTACCACTACCATCCTTATCCACTGAAATTTTAATAAAATTGACACAATGCATTTTATAAGTTACCTGTGTACTAATTGCTCCATCATTTTAATGTCTGCTGCAGTAGTCTTAGGACAAGCTGAGGTTTGCAGAGGATGCTCTGAGGTATACCAAGCTGCTGGAAACATGATTGCAATTTATAATTTGTAGTGTGTCTTGGAAAGTTGAAGACAATTCTGAAAGTCATATCATAGAATCATAGAATGGCTCAGGTTGAAAGGAACCTTAAAGATCATCCAACTCCAACCCCCCTGCCATAGGCTGGGATGCCACCCACAAAATCATGTTGGCCAAGGCCCCATCCAGTCTGGCCTCGAACACCTCCAGGGATTGCGCATCCACTTCTCTTCGCAACCTGTTCCAGTGCCTCACTGCCCTTACAGTGAAAATTTTCTGCGTAATACCTAGTCTAAATCTATCCTCATTTAGTTTAAAAACATTCCCCTTTGTCCTATCATTATCTACCCAAGTAAGAGACCCTCGCCATCTATTTTATAAGACCTCTCTAAGTATGGGAAAGGTCACAGTGAGGTCTCCCTGGAGCCTTCTTTTCTCCACACTGAACATGCCCAGCTCTCTCAGCCTTTCTTCATAGAAGAGATGTTCCAGCCCTCTTGATCATCTTTGTAGTCCTCCTCTGGACTCGCTCTAACAGGTTGACATCTTTCCTGTGCTGGGGGCTTCAAACCTGGACGCAGCACTCCAGGTAGGGCCTCATGAGGGCAGAGTAGAGGGGGGCAATCACCCCCCTTGACGTGCTGGTCACACCTCTTTTGACGCAGCCCAGGATGCAGCTGGCCTTCTGGGCTGCAAGTGCACACTACTAGCTCTTGTCGAGCATTTCGTCTACCAGAACCCCCAAGTTTTGTTTGCTGTCATCTGCAAACTTGCTGAGTATGCACTCAATCTCATCATCTATGTCTTTGATGAAGATATTGAAAAGCACTGGTCCCAAGACAGACACCTGAGGGACACCGCTTGTCAATGGTCTCCACCTGGATATAGAACCACTGACCAGTCAGATCCTCAATAGATATATGGCACATGGAGTTACACAAAATGACTCTATAAACTATCCAGTTATTTCTATATACAAATGAAAATCCTTAAATGTTTAAATACCCTTCCTATAAAATATCTTCAGATGCTTAACCCAAACAGTATGAAGATCCTGACACCTATTGACAAATACCATTTGTATCCTCACACAGTCTTATATCACTTTCATGAATACTGCAGAGATCAGAGAAGTTGCTGAAGCTGCCTGCTGGAGCCATCTGAAGGAAAAGTAAAATAAATGACATTACATTCTCCTCTCTTCTTGCTGACTTTTTCATCAAGAAAAGGTCCTCCTTCTTGTTCAGCATGGTAGCTCACATTTTTTCTGTTGCTTATTGCATTTAGGAAAGCCTGACCTTCTTGACTGCTGGAGAAAGCACTTATACACTCAACTTCTGTGAAAACAAAGGTATTAACTGTCTTCTCTTCAAGCCTAAGAGTCAGTGAATTTGAAGAATATAAGCTAGTGTAACTGATTCTTTTCTCAAGACCCTTTCGCTTGTATGTTTGTCTTTCTCTTAAAGCCTTAGATAGATTGGGAAGATTTTGTTTTGTTTCTGTAAAATAACGTTTAACTCAACTACTATATTGTTAGAGGACAGTTTATAAGCCTTATGGATCCAGAAGAATGGTGGTCATTAAACCATCCTTAACTTTAGAGAAGAAGATTGGAAGGAGACCTGGTTCTCTGTGTCCTTGCCCTCTCAGAAGCCATAACAGCTGTGTATGCTGGAATAAAGTGTTTTCCAGTCAATGTGACACCATCTCTACTGCCTTTGTTTTTACAAATTTATAAGTTTATTTTATAGAATGGGAATGGCAATGCAATTCACAGTACTGAAAATAAACTATGTTTTATGCTTTAGACAGTTGACTTTCTGCAATAGTTGTAAACTAGCATATAGAATATTTTTGTCTGCCTTAATTTGAGAAAAGGTCTTTGATGTAAAACACAGTAAAAAAATCATCTTTTGATTGGTTCCTCCCTTTGTTATCTTTTAAACAAAGCTGGCCTAAGCAAGTGGGTTCCGTGTCAGAAGAGGATATAGTGAATTCTGTATTAAGACAGCTAGGTTTGTAGTCAGGGAGAGGCAGCCCAGTATTTTTCAAGCTCACTTATGGGCTGATGCATGGAAATTCTAGATCTAGGTTAAGCTACCCTTAAAACACAAAAGTTTATAACATCCTATAATTTTGTAAAGGTAATAAAGTTATTTTTCCAAATTCTAAATTCCTAATATCATATTGGGCTCCAGAAAGCATTTTTTGTTGTTGAAATTGTTGTTGAAATGAATTGTTGTTGGAATTTCTGATAAGTGATTTCTAAGAAAAGATGGGAAGAAAAGTTTTACCACAGGCAAAAAGAGGTGTCATTACTGCACTCAGAGGTGTTGTGAAATCGCAGGAGGAAACTCAGTACCCATGGTTTGTACAGTAAAGTCTTCCAGTGCAGTGACAATTCATTGAGGAAGATGAAAATCACTTAAATCAAAAGTAGCAAAAAAACGGTATATGCGTACGCGATTCTGCCACTTCCCTCACGTCATGAAAGCTGTGCAATATTTCCAGACTGACATAATTGTAATAGGCTACTTGCCAGGCTGCAGTTTCTTGTCCAAACTGAAGGTGGGAAAACCCTGCTGTCCTGCTGTGCATGCAAAACTGATTTGTACAGTTGCTTTGATTTAATGTAGTTTTGGATTTAAGACAGGAAAAGATGCTGCTCATACTGTGCATTAGTATGGATGAAAAGTTTGTTCTATTATGGTAATCCTTCATCTACAAGGAATTCTAAATATCAGCATAGCACAACATAAAAATTAAAGGACCGTTAAAAAGACTTTCATAAAAGAAAATATGGATAAAGAAAGATTGTAATGTAGATGACAAAAAAAATTGGTGCTGCTAATTTTTCCAGCATCCACTCCTGACTACCACAACGCAGTATTCACACATTACGTCCAAATGTAGGTGTCGTATATGGGTGTACAGCTCTTCTGAATATTAATTGGGTATGGCCCATAAGGTAATTCAGAGAAATTGTTTGGAAGCTTACAGACTCAATATTTGACTACTTTCACTTATGCTATTTTGTATACACTCTTTGTAAATGTTCCCATTGTTTTATATATGTATGGACATGTATAGCACTTGAAATGTTTCAGTGGTGTTTTCCTTACCGTTGTTATAGCTGAACTTTTAGAAACACTGCTACCAAAAGTACACAGATAGTCTATGTTAGGGGAAAGCAGTCATATGCTAAGAATTTTGGGTTACTTTCTCATAATATTTTCAAGGTGTTGTAAAACGGAACATAGCAAAAACAAAACAAAACAACAACAACAAAAAAACACAACATTGACAGAGTCTTTTACAGCAATAATAAAGGCATAAGTCACAGCAGGGTGTGGGGCTACACTACTGCCTAATAGTTGTTAATCTGAATAAATAATATGTTTTTAATCATCAAGTGGCATTTAATTAACCTGCAATAACTGGCTTATTAATTTTCGATTAAATCATTATTTGAAACACTTAATTTAAATGTGAGTGAATATATTTTCTGCTACCTCCTATAAGGTATCTCACTATTTGTGATGAATTATAGGTTAAAGTTTGGCATTTGCTCTCCCTCTTGCTGACTGAACATCAAGGACAGGTTTGAGAAGCTTCATGCTGTTTGTTAATTAAAGTAAACCAGAAGAGCAAAAGCCAGGGAATTCAGAAAACAAAATAACCCAATTACCATACACTCCAACAGTGCAATATGATTTATTTACACTTAATCCCACACTTAATAAATACTCAGGGCCAGATCCTCAGCTAGAGTAAACTGAAATTATTGACTTCAATTAATTTACTAAGTCACTTTGTGTTTGGGTTTTAGTTTGGTTGGTTGGTTGGTTTTGCTTATTTGTTTTTTTCTTTGATGTTGTCTAAATATGTATGCTGGGTTTTGCCTAAGGATCAGAAGTAAAAAACAATTCCTGTTCCAGGCAGCTTATGGTCAGGGGTACACAAAAGTGGGGATAATATTTTGTTCCTGTGGTGTGACACATCCTGGTCTGACAAGAACATTTTTTCTAATAATTTGTATAAAAGTGTTGGCCTGTAACTGTGAGGGAGGAGAAAATATGCCACAAAGAAAAAAGAAATGGAAATCTAGAGCCCTAAACACTGATACACACTCCATGCCAGGAAATATTTTAAAGGATCACCTTGTAATGAGGTGTGATAAGCCTTTGAGAGGTTAGTCAAAAAGACTGACTTTTACCTGTGAAGAAGAATCTTCTTAGGCATCTTCAGTGGAGGAAGACACCTTCAGTGATGATTAAGAGCCCCTTGTTCTGAAACAAATTCTTTGTGGAATCTGCTCCTCTCCTTTAATTAAGGAAGATACCTGTGGAGACTAGCTTCCCTGTTATCAGATGCGTCACTGCAAATCTCTTTCTGTACTTTCCCTCAAATAGCTACAAGATTTCCTACACAAGATAAATGCTGGAGTGGTCCAAAATGGCAGTACATTGCATTCCAAGACATTGGCTTTCTTTTAACTGCTATTTTCTTATGAAAGTTTTCTTTTAAACTGCTTAAATAGCCCAGACAATATAAATACATAATTTTTTTTCAACAACTTTTTGAGCAGCTTTTGCAACAAATTTTTGAGACTGAGAAAAAAACTGTTTGAAACACTGTGTTCCAAAAAGTTAATAAGGATACTGTGTAACCTGTACAATTGGAACAATTATATTAAGCAGCTGTGATAATCATATAAGGTGATAATCATATAAACTGTGATAATCATATCACAGAATGGTTTGGGTTAGAATGGAAGGGACCTTAAAGATCATCTAATTCCGCCGCCCGCCCCCCCCCCCCCGAGATGAGCAGGGACACATTCCACTAGACCAGGTTGCTGAAAGCCTCATCCAACCTGGTCTTCAGCAATCCCAGGGATGGAGCATCCGCAACTTCTCTGGGTATAATGGAATCTATTTCTTGCATTCATAGGACATGAACCCATCACAGACATTTATGTTCCATATAACGTAAATCAAATTTTGCACCAAATTGTTTTATCTTTATCTTGTACCCATATCAAGCCTTTGCTTTCACATTTCTTTATTTTTTTATTTTTATTTTTTTCTTTAATTTTCTGGACTGATAAATTCTCTTCTTTCACCTTCCACCCAAGATGTTTCCCAGACTTTCCTGGCAGCATGGAATACTTGCTCCTATAACAACCACTTGTGTGCTGGAAAATCTCCTGGTTCTAAATTGAAATGTCTACTTGTTCTTTACATAGAGAGGCCAAAACAGGGGAAGCATAGAAAGGATTTTAATGGCCATGGATCAGCAAAATATGATTCAGCATTTTTCTTCATGGTTATGGATGCAAGGATGAAATTAGTCATTGATAAATGCCAGCAAAATCTATGAACTTCCCTCCCACCACCACCCATCCAATTTCTTTCTCTTCCTTCCAGAGTGTCTCTCTCAGAGAAGGTGGTACAGTACTGCAGTATTCAGATTCACATCAAGTCATCACCCTTCCTCCTTTAAAATAGAAGGAGGTAGAAGGGTTAAGGATAATAAAGGTGTACCCGAGTGTCAGAAGGTGCAACCTTAGCACATCTATCTTTACCTATCATTTTTTCTGCTATGCTACTACTGGAGAAAATACCTTGAAAAATCTTCTTTTTCTTGTTTCTTTCAGTGGAAGCTTTTCCAAAGTCTCTTGCTTTCAGGCACCAGCTGCAATCACTGAATATAAAACTTCCAATCAGAAATACTTTTTTTTCTGTGAGGTGATGGGGTTAGAAGAGATACAGAAACTCACCAGAAGAATCCTGTCTTTTAATATCCATCAAGGGATACTTTGAAACAAGTTCAGGTATTTTACTACCAGCATATCTCTGCACTAATGCAGCATTTCACAGAGTTTCCGCAATAACTATCGTTGGGTCTTCTCATAAGAGCCCTATAATAGTCATAAACATTCCTCAGGAGAGCCAGATAGACTCTGAAAGGCATATAATAGCTATCATAAATGAATAATAAAATGTAGAAAGGACAAGCCACCATGAAAATGGCAAATGAATATGATGACGTGTGTGTTGTACATGAGTTAATTGTCTGAGTTTTATATTTACAGAAAACCCCAGATTTTTTTTGCTGTGTCAGCAATCTTTATGGAAGAGGCAGCATTCTCCGGAACTTTTTGCAGAAAGAGTAAAGTAAATACAGCATGGAAAGCTTGTACCAATGTTCTGTGTGTACTCCTTTTGCATGTTGTTAAATTGTTTGCTACTGTGCCGAATACTGGAATTTAGAGTCCAAGCATCATCTTTGTCTTACTAAATGGTGCAGATAAATGTTACTTCTGCATAAACACTAAATCATAAATTTCAAAAATAAGCTAATACATGTGTAGATTATAGCACAACATTGCACTTTTGAATTTTTGAAATTGTACAATTAAAATTTTTGAGCCACTTTTTCAGGACTTTGACTTAGAATGGCCAGATGCTAGGTTCACTTATACAGTCAAATAGAGATGGCCTTGGTTTAGAAGTAGCCCTTTACTTTCTTCATATCTTCATCAGTTTCAGTCCAACAATATATGGTGTACCGCACCACTCGACTTAAGAAGTATGTAGTCCCATTAAAATCAAACCCATTAAACTTGGGATGAAGTCTTTATTTTAAATTATGCTGTTATAATCAGGCCTTTATTATATTTTTAAAGGGACACTATTGTTTCATAATTTTGAAAAGACAGCCAAAACATGAATGAACATAGGGACATATACAGAAAATATATAGAGAAAAGTAGAAAGAAGATTCGGATGACATTAGTGCGCAGATATGAATAGCAGAAGTCCAGACCTGGGAAAAAAAAAAAAAAAAAAAAGATATCTCTCTATGTATGAAGCAATATAGGAGTTTCTGGTTTAAAACAGCCATGTATTTCAGCACAAAAACACTGAAAATAAAACACATTGCAAAGTAGAAATGCACTAAGATATGTGACTAGAAAGCAAGGTGAAGTTTGGTTAATAGTGGCTCAGTATTCTCCAAAATACTTTACATTCTCAGTGCACTCATTTTGTTCGTTTTCTATTTCTGCATTTACTTAAAACATTAATAATAGTAATAATAATAATAATTACTTAAGGTGAGTCAATCAGCTCATAAAAGTCAAATAAATATTTCTTTTGCCTTGACATTCCCAGAATCCCAGAATCCTCTTAAAAAGTAATAATAAAATGAGAAGACTATATATACATTTGAAGCATAGAAAGGCTATAGAGAGCAAACATGATTTATTGAAGATTCTTCCTGAAACGTTTCATTTAGATTAGATTATTTTATGACCATGAGTCTCCTTAAATAGACAAGGTTACAAAAAGACTGAATGATACAGCCTAAATCAAAATTTCCAAAATGGTTGTTTTTGAAGGTTAAGGTCTTGAAATAAGAAAACCTGCATTTGATTTATTTATTTTTTCTGTTTTCCCTACATTTGATCATCACTTTTGAGTACTGTATGTCTTAAAAAATAAGAATAATTGAAGTCAAATCTGTGTTTAATTATGTGTATAATTGACTAATATTTAGATATGTTTAACCTCATGCTGTGTCTCTGGCTTGTTTTATGAAATTGCATGCACAATTGTACAGAGGTGATTTGTGTTGGATTTGATATTTTTTTTAATTGTACATTAAGACACTGCACTGATCACAAGTTAAATGAACCTGTTTTATCCACTGAAGGTGATGCTGGATGGCCATTTTGCTTTTCTGATCCACACATTTTGTTTTTCCTCTTTAACATCCACTTTTTCATTTTTTAAATGACACAAAGCCTAGCTGAGAAAAAAAAAAAATCAACAAAGATGTCTTAATGTGTGGGCTCATAAATGCCATCAAACTGTTCTTATTAATGAGAAGAACTTAACTTTACATTATTAGACTTTAAGATGGACAGCAAAGGGTCTCCATGGGAATATATAACAAAAAAAATATCACAAATATGAGTCTGAAATTACATTTATTTGTCTTTTCGTATACTTCTTTCCATCTCCTGATCTCGCTATCTCCATCCTAACATTATCAAACCAGCAATACATATGCTGCACAGTTCTTGTCCTGCTTTTTATTAGGTACATGGGATGAAAACATGTTAGAAAGGGAAGTCTTAACTGAGATGTCTGTAAGTATATCTGATTATCAAGCATAACAACAGTTTACCTATGTCAGAATTATAAGAAAAAAAAGACATACAGGAGAAAACCACGAGGCTTCCATATAAGGTATTTCCTGTAATCCATTCTGACCTTGTTGATAACTGCATGAAACCTCCAGTTCTAAAGTGGACATCAGCAATGATGCTGTCATTTTCCTCCGCATTTTTATTGCTGGTGAAATCGAGGGCTGCATAATTAGATCAATTTAACACCAAATAGAGCAATACAGGTATAAAATCTGCAACTTCCACACAAAGTCTCTAAATTATATATCCTGATTTAATGGGAGAAAATCTATAGAGGGGAAAGGCAATTATTAACATGTTTGACAAACATTAGACATTTGAAACTTTCAATCAAGACTTAGTTATTGATGTCATGTTATAAATGAAGATACAACTCAAACTGAATTTAGTAATATTTATAAAAGGCAAGTAAACAGCGCTGGGTGTGCAGGGAGTCTACGCTCTACCAACACGCACACATAACCGTCGAACTTTCTAAATATATAGAACATTGCTTTTATATATTCATAAGAAACCCGAGTACGCCTATACATAGGTACAATCAGAAAAGGTATCAATTGAAACATAAACATGGCAAAGTTTTCCGAATTCTGGCAAGTGTTTAACAAACAATCCTTTAAGTCTATTACTATTAATGTCCGTGACTGGGGGAGCATAGTTGGAGTTGCTAATCCTGGTTGAAGTGCTCCCCTATCTTCCATGACTTCATTAATTTTTCTCAGATCATATAACAAGTCTCCATTTTCCATTCATTTTCTTGATTACAAACACCGGACAATTCCAGGGCTAGTCGTGGGAACAATATGTCTCGCTTTAAGCTGTTAAGCAACTCGGCCTTCGGGCCTTATGTATCCTATTCCTCCCGGATCGAAGGGAAACAGATCCAGCTCCTTTTCAGGGCCTATAGGGCCTGGATCAAAAGGAACATCCAGGTCTCACCAGGGGGCGTAACAGCAAAGGCCTGCGATGGCGGTAGCGGCGGGGGGGCCGATGGTGTAGCAGAAGGATCGGTGGACGAGCCCGCAGCTGCCTCACTATCTTGCAAACCACACGTTTCTGCTTGTGGCCGCACGTGGCTCTTTAAGGCCTCAGAGACTGCTCGCCAGGTGCCGAGCAATCCCACCGCAACCTTGTCGTTTTTAGTAGCAGAGTCCCACACCTTGACCTCAGTTTGGTCCCATGTTTCAGGATCATAAACTGATTGTTAATAAACGGAATAAGCTGTAAGGTTACCAGGACAGTCTTTGTTTCTAAGGACGTATGATTCCCCATAGCACGCAACTGCTTACCTTCAGCCAGCGAGGGGCAGTTGTGTGCGCGGGTCCGCTCTCAGCTTGAGCTTCCTTCCAGCTCCGGTGCGCCTATTTCCAGCGACTTTCTATACGAGCTTTTTTGAGCTGCTTGCAGAGTTTGGCCGAACCTATCTTCATTAGGCGATCAATGTCCCTGTTCCTGTCCTGGTCCCTGTTCTGTTAGCCTGTCCCTGTTCCTGTTGTTCATGTCCCTGTTTGTTTTCTTCAGGTCCCTGTTCAGGTGCTATTTGTGGCGTAACGACCACACGGACACCAGGGTTCTTTTAGGATCAGTAACTGCTACTACCTAATCGATGACAGAACTTCATCATATCGTGTTGCATCCCATACTGAGGACAGGCTCCCTTCTTATACCATTCGCCCCACAGCAGTCCTTTTCCACTAACTCTTCATTGGTCGAACAACTTTGCCCGGCAACCAGCAACCCTCCAGCAACTTCCATGCCTTAACGGCGGGAGAACAAGCAACCCGAGACGGCATGGCGTCTCCTGAATCACCCTTCTTTGTTCCCTCTAAACTCTTTACATTCCTGATGGCCTCATCGTTAAGAGTCTGATGTTGTCACCAACCATGGGGCTTGTCGACCCCCATGGCCACGCTCCCACATCTCCCCCTTCTTTATTAACATCAACCATCTTCTTGACACGAATTATTACTCCATATATCACATCATATCAGAAAGTTTTACTCAAGTATCTATGAACAACATTTTTAAAAGTCAAAATACTAAGCTTAGATGCCTAAATTGTACTTCACTTTAAAACTTGCTGTTCCTCAAAGAAAATCTGTTGAGATAATTTAGAATCTAAGGAAGATGATTATAAAGCCAAACCATACCTATTGGCTCTCACAGGCAGTCTTTCTCTGGAATGGTATTGGTATCCATCTGCAGACATGATCTTCTTCTATTTTGGGAATTATGTTTAAATAATATAAATTTGCGTTATTACTTATGTTTAGAAAGCTCAGTAAATGAATTCTGTTCTTTCTATGAATATTCCAGAAATGACTGTGTAATCTGCAGAGGACAGTTTATTAAGAAACAGACGTCTGGAGATCACAAAGGCACCATCCATATGTTAGGTTTGGGTTATGATGTGGAATACAAACTACGCACAAACTACTTCTCCCTCCTAATAAATTCGTCTGTATGTCATCTCTATTTTAGAAGAAAGTATGTCTCAGTTTTACTATTCACAATATAGTTAGACATTTTATCTTAAAACAAAATAAGGATACTTGAAATTTTTATTATTTTTTTTATAAGCAACTAAATCACAAGGAATTTTTGTGTGTTTCCACAGAATCATAGAATATCAACATAATGAGGGAGTCGCCCGGGCCCGACAGCCCGCGCGAGGGAGGCTGACGAGAGGTGGCGTCTCGCCGCCATTTTGTAGACACTCGCCGAGGCGATCGGCTCCGGGGCACATGAGTTCTGCAGCGGAGCGCGGGATCGAGGCGGGCAGGTCTTTTTTTTTTTTTTTTTCTTTTTCCTCCGGCACCGAGGCCACTCGAGGCAGCTGCCAGGACTCGGCAGCCTTCGCGAGGGCTTGTCCATTAAGAGGACAGGTTCTCTGACAAAGAGGTTTTATAGTGACAAAGTTCATACATGTTGTGACTATGTAACGTTAGACAGCAAGTTTTCCTTATCTGATAGTTAGGAAAAACAGAAGCAACACTAATACATGCAAATCTAGGCTTCTTCCAGGTACATGTACTAAGGGATAATCAATGATCAGCATTTTCTTGTAATACATTTTTTCTTGTCTCTTATACATCCTGTTGATTTTCCTTTTTAGAGGGCTTACCATTATGTCTTAGACCAGAGAGTAGCCATGCTTCTCACAGATTCCAAATCAGGTATATTTTGTGTGCTATGGAAGTCACGAGTCCTTCTTTTCCAAGCAATATTTTGCAAGAAGTTCTAAAAGCATATGCATTATTCACATTAGAGATATGTAGATATTTGTCAGATCAGGGAAAGGGAATTTATTTCCAAAGGCTAATTTTAGTCTATAAAGGCTAATTTCCCTAGGGTCCGCTGTAGTCAGTAGGGGAAGATTGTATGATAGTATCCTCCAGAGAACAGTTCAGAGTAGGAGACTAATTAATCTGAGAGGGGGGGATTCACTAGACTATAGTCAGTCTTAGTGAATGGTTCCCACTGTGGCTATTCACCCAGATTATTCCAATTGCACAGAAATAACCTCTCCTTGTCTTCATTTATTATTGCACCAAAGCCTGTCATCTACAAAACTTGCTAGTAAATATTTTTACATCATTATCATTGACACAGCAACGGACTGAATTTTCATCCTAAGAGGACTCGCCCTACTATTTCACCAATACCTACACACCCCTAGAAATATGTGCTGCTAAATGTGTTTATACCATCAATTTACCTTTGTTCTCCAGATTAAATTTTATAGGGTGGTTCTTCAGGGTTAGCCTAGAGCAAACATCCTGCATACGGACTAAGCTTTTAGTACCATGTGGCGGTCATTTGAATGAAAGACACAATTGTTAATCTGTGATTTGATTGTTTTTGTTTGTTGTTGTTTGTTGAAAATGTGATGTGAGGTCATTATTGTGGCCTATCAGAGCTACATTCTTAGAACTTGAAATGTGTTGCATGCCTTGGCATCAGGGTATGTTCAGGTACTTGAGGGTAAAGAGCAAATTCAGAAAGTGTCACAGAACTGTGTAGAGCCCACAATACCAAGCCTACTGCTGTCTTATTCCTTCATTTTTTAATTTATTTTTATTTTTATTTTTGGAAGTGTCCTGGTTTCAGTTAGGACAGAGTTAATTTTCCTCCTAGTAGCTGGTAGGGTGCTACGTTTTGGATTAGGATGAGAAGAGCGCTGATAACATGCTGATGTTTTAATTGTTGCAGAGCAGTGCTTACACCAAGCCAAGGACTTTTCAGCTTCTCGCTCTGTCCTGCCAGCGAGCAGGCCAGGGGTGCAGCAGGAGCTGGGAGGGGACAGACCCAGGACAGCTGACCCAAAGTGGCCAAAGGGGTATTCCATACCATCTGACGTCATGCTGAACAATATATAGGGGTGGCTAGCTGGGGTGGAGGGGGGGGGGGGGCGGCTGCTCGGGGATAGGCTGTGCATCGGTCAACGGGTGGTGAGCAATTGCAATTGTGCATCACTCGTTTCGTACACATTATTATTAGTAGTACTATTATCAATATTATAATTATTATTATTATTGTTTGCCTGTCTTAATAAGCTGTCTTTATCTCAACTCACAGGCTTCACTTTCCCGTTTCTCTCCCCCATCCCGGAGAGGGAGGCGGGAGGGTGAGCGAACGGCTGTGTGGTGTCCGGGTTAAACCACAACAGGAAGCTATCTGCAAAAGAAGCTATTACCAGAACCACTGGTTGTGTTTCAAATGGAACCATATTTGTTTCTCTTCAAACAGCAGTTTGAACAAATACTTATGCAATTAATAAAGAAGCAAGATCTGATAGTGATGAGGGGAACTGAATTATTTGCTAGTGCAATTGTGTCCATTAAGAATTTTATTTAAGATTATTTGGAAAGACAGTTTTCAAGTTTCATGCTATGGCTTTCTTAATTCCAAATAGCAGTAAATCTTCAGCTGAAATATCGTGTGGCACTACAAAAAGTCAATAAACAAATTAGGTTTTCTAAGATTATAAGCGATCCGTTTGGTGAGGGCTCTTGAATAGCTGGCTAGTGCATGATTCTCACTGTCTGATCTCAAATGTGTTTTTTTTGTTTTGTTTTTGGTTTTGTTTTTTTTTTTAGCAAAAGACACTAAAAATAAGACAGTCTCTTGCAATATTTATTTATCTATAGGTGCATTTATCAGGGGTCTGTTTAATCAAAGTAAACAGGAAGAGAAGTGGACCTTGCAATCCTGAATGGAAAGGAACTGCCCATGTAGCAGCTTCTCCCTTTAATAGTGACCCTTATTAAGAAAAAGTTTGACCCCCATTGCTTTAAAGGAAGGTCTTGTTTTTCCTGTGAGTGTAAGGAACTTCAATTTACACACATACCCACATACCACCTCCTTCCTCATTTATTCTACATCCCTTTGGCAAACACAACAATCACTTATGTGGAAAAATATCTTGAAACAGAAGCTTAGCAAACATTCAAGCAAGACATATATACTCTGCGGGAGACTATTTTTCTGTGACAGAGATACAGATAATGGATCTCTTTGTTATGTCCAGAGTTAAATGAAAACTATAATAATGTTATTTAAATCAACTCTACATGTTTCATTTTGTTGGTGCAATGAACGACCATATACATCAAAAAGCATAGAGTTTTTTAGCCTCATTCTGGACATAGATCTATGCGTGAAGAAAATTTAAAAGTGTGTAATCTCAAAGAAAAATGTGATACATATTATTTGAATTGCATCAGTATCATGCTGAGAAAAAAAAAAGTAGCTTATAGGAAAAGTTTTACTTCTAAGCTGAAATTTAAGACAGCTAAACAAGAGCAAACTTTGCTTCTGTAAGGATTTAATGTGACAAAGTTATTGCTCCAGCTGCTTCTGGTTGTAGCACACATAAAGGCAGAAACAAAGCCTTACATCACATCATATAATCTCAGCTGTGCTATATGCATGAAGGTGTGTCACTACAATAATTCTCTCTTCTTTAACAAGAAAGAATGCTACTGAAATATGTGCACTTTCAATATTTGTAGACAGCAACAACTGTCTCCTACATATTCCAATGACATCAAGAGCATGGATCTCACAAAGGAACCAAGGTTTTCATTACCAAGATATAAAGGCATGTAACAAGAGTCCAATGTCTCTCATTATTCCAAAGAATAACATTAACAGTGTTTCAGTGAATAAGCACAGGCAATTAAGGGTAAGAGAAATAATAAACGTTTATTCAACATAATTTCTGTAAGTTTCATGGGGTCAAGTGGTTTGGGCTTTATTAGTAAAATAAGCATAAAGAAGTTCATAGACTGAAAAACACGAAGTCCTGCCACACTCATTTTTAAGTTCAAAATATGTTTAGGCTTTCAAGAAAGTCTATGAGTCTTTTTTTGTGTTATCTTCCAGTACTAATTTCTTAGAATGGGTAAAATTACAGAACTTACATTGTCATTTTAGAAATCAAGAACAACAACAAAAATATTCTAAAATTATGTTCTCCCAGGCAAGTTTGCAGTGTAAAAAGAATGTAGCAAAATACTTTCTCCCTAACAGAATCTGTCACCCACAAGAGCAAGTCATGCAAGGAAGTTGGAGCGCACACAATATGAAACTTAGCTATGAAACATAGCTCACTGGCAAAATGCTGGTGACTTTTAGCTTGTACTTTCACCTTTTCAAAGAAGGGCATGCCATCAAAAGCATCATTTTTTCTTTAACTTAAGACTTTTATGAAACAGATGCTGAGTGTCTTTTGTGACTGCTGGAATTAACGCAGTTTTAGGTCCATGATTCGCAGTAGCATGAAGGGGAAAAAACATTTAAAATTCTATTTCCATGTGGTCTTTCATAACTGATCTTTAGTTTTGCCTGAAACATCATTCTGGACTTCTTAATTTGCAGCCTAAGTGACTGTGAACACCCTTTTCCTGAGGTGGTGAGAAACTCCTCCACTCTTTAACAGAAAATATATGGCCCTTTAAATACAGCTTATCTCACTGTCATCTTGCATCTTTTTAAATGTATGTAGAGTGATTCGCTTTGGCCTCAGAAGTCTGAAGACTCGTGTTTTTCTCTGGCTCTTCACAGTGGCTTGATCATTTATCTTAAAATCCCTTAGAACTCCAAGCAGCAAAGCACATAAATGCATTTTTTTTTTTAATGTGAATAGGACTTAACATTTAGCAACCGCTTGAGTATTTTCCATTTTGTTAGTCTGTGCCTCCTATGTGTGTCAAGAAAAATAGAATGTTTATACCTACCTCCCTTTCCTCAAAGATGTTGCAAGATTTAATCAGTCTGAAGAGAGATGGGGTTTTAATCTCATTGCAGAGAACTGAATGGCCATGATATGTGAGAAGAGATGCAGTCTGACCAGCAACAGGACTTGCAGAGAAAAGGTGGAGCTGAGGGACTTAAAGTACAGCAAACATTAGTAAACATCAAAACATATGAGGAGCGGCTGAGGTCCCTTGGTTTGTTCAGCCCAGAGCAGAGCAGGCTGAGGGGAGGCCTCATGGCGGCCTGCAGCTCCCTCAGGAGGGGAGCGGAGGGGCAGGCGCTGAGCTCTGCTCCCTGGGGACAGCGACAGGACCCGAGGGAACGGCATGGAGCTGGGGCAGGGGAGGGTCAGGTTGGGTGTTAGGGAAAGGTTCTTCACCCAGAGGGTGGTTGGGCTCTGGAACAGGCTCCCCAGGGCAGTGGTCAGAGCACCAAGTCTGGAGTTCAAGAGGCATTGGGACAATGCTTTCAGACACATGGTCTGATTTTTGTGTGGTCCTTTGTGGAGCCAGGAGTTGGACTTGATGGTCCTTGTAGGTCCCTTCCAACTGAGAACATTCTATCATTCTATGAAAAAAGAATAGACTGTTGCTTCCAAGCTCCGATTTTAACTTTTTTTTTTTTTCTTCCATCTGGTGAAGAGTTTTCCTATTTTGTTGGGTATTTGTTTTGAAACTTATTCAAGAAAAAATATAGAAGTAGCTAAATATCAGAATTCCCTAAAACAATCCCCGTCTTTTTTTTTTTCCCAAAAAGTTTCAGAGTTAAAGAATGCAATTAGTGCTCATTAACAAGGGGGTTGTAAAGATGAGATATGTATAAAATAGATACAGTTTCTTTCATCATAGAAAGTTCCCAGAGCTACCAATATTAAGATAAATCATCTTTTTTGTTTGTTTGTTTGTTCCTGAGGAATTCTAAAAAGTTAAGATATGAATAATTAAAGAAACAGAAGAAAACAAACCAAAACAAAAAATAAAAACCTTGCTACCAACTCCAAATTGTTAAATCCAAAAAACTAACAAAAACAAAGGAAAGAAACTATAAGAGTCATTGGAGACTGATTTGGAAATATTTCCTGGTATATTTAAATGCTAAACATTCTGTGTATATGTGTACCTAACACTGATGCCTTAGGGAACTCAGCTGTTGGAATAAGTTCTTAATAATCTATTTTGGATACTCATGGAAGCATTTTTCCGTCTTCCTGCTTCCCTCTTGCAAGACCTTGTATGCCAAGAGAGGTCACGGGTGTCCTTGCAGATGTGACATTCCAGACTAGACCTTTCAGAAGAACAATAGAATGAAATATTTAGAACAGATGACAGGAAATATTAAGCTTCTTCTCTACAATGCAGTTAAAATCCCATATTTCTTCAGATTGAATAATATCATTGTTTATGATCTATATGTTTATCTTTTCACCATGCATAAAATAAAGCTGAACTCCTGATACAAATTATCTGGGACCTGCTAATGAAAATATTAATGAAACATATGTTTTAAAGAAGTAAACATATAGGAAAATAGTAAAAACTGTAAATAAAGACATTATACATGATGCAGTCCACAGAGAAAAAAACAATAAAAAGATCATGTAGTTCTTGCTTCAGAAACTGTAGCATATATAACATATATAACAGTGATCTTAACAGTTTGTTCCTAAGGAAACTATGAAAGCCTTTTCATGTTATCAAAGTTCAGGTCTGAAAATTACATTGTCTTTCTGGTAACAAGGTTTTGTACTGAGGAGAAGAACTGGTGAAAGCTCTTGCGTGTGTTTTTATTGTGTGATCACACGTCTGTTAAATTTTAGCCTGCTTCATAAGCTAAACAAAGAGTGAAGAAATGAATAAATATTCTTGATATTCTTAATTATTCTCGAATATTCTTAAGTATTCAACTGGATACATGCTAGCTGTATGCCAGCATACAGCTAGACAAGTACAAAATGTGAAGGGTAAACAATTAGATGATGGATTGGGCTTCAAGGGCTATAGTAAATGGGGTTACGTCAGGCTGGTGGCTAGATGCTAGTGGGATTCCCCAGGGCTCCATTTTAGGGACAGTTCTCTTCAATGTTTTATAAATGATCTGGATGGAAGACTCAAATGCGTATTAAGGAAGTTTGCAGATGACACCAAATTAGGAGGAGCTGTTGACTCCCTTGAGGGTAGAGGGCCCTTGCAGAGAGATCTTGACAGACTGAGAGCAATCAGCAACTGTACGAAGTTTAACAAGAGCAAGTGCTAGATTCTGCACCTGGGACAGGGCAATCCTGTCCAGTGAAGGGACTGGATTGCCCCACTCTACTCAGTGCTGATGTTGCCTCAACTCAAGTACTGTGAGCAGTTTTGGGTGTCACAATATAAGAAGGACATAAAACTGTTAGCATCCAGAGGAGGGCAACAAAGATCATCAAAGGTCTGGAGGTGAAGATATATCAGGAGCAACTGAAGTCACTTGGTTTCTTCAGCACAGAGAAGACTGAGGAGAGATCTCATGGCGTCCTACAGCTTCCTCACTAGGAGGAGTGAAGGAGGAAGTGCTGATCTCTTCTCTGTGGTGAACAGAGACAGCACCCAAGGGAATGACGAGAAGCTGTGGCAGGGGAGGTTCAGGTTTGTGCTGGGTTTACATGGCAAGGTTTTGGTAGAGAGGGGCTGCAGGGGTGGGCTCTGTGAGAAGAGTCCTGAAGCTACTCCATGTTAGATCAGAGCCAGCTCCAGCCAGCTTCAAAAGCAACCAGGCATTGGCCAGAGCCAAGCCAGTGAGTGACATTGCTTGCACCTCTGTGAGAACAGATTTAAGAAAGAGAAAAAAAAATGCTGCACAACAGCAGCTGGGAGAGAGAGGTGCGAGAAAATGAGAGAAACAATCCTGCAGTCCAAGATCAGTGAAGAAGGACAGCAGGAGGTGCTCCAGGTGCTGGAGCAGAAGTTCCCCTGTGGCCTGTGGAGAGGCCCCTGGCGGAGCAGGCTGTCCCCCTGCAGCCCATGGGTCCCACATGAAGCAGATCTCCATGCTGCAGCCTGTGGAGGAGCCCCCGGTGGAGCAGGTGAATGTGGCCTGGAGGAGGCTGCGGCCCATGGAGAGCCCCTACAGGAGCAGGCCCCGGGCCGGAGCTGCAGCCCGTGGAGAGGAGCCCACGCAGGAGCAGGGGGTCTGGGGGGAGCTGCCACCCGTGGGGGACCCATGCTGGAGCAGTTTGCTCCTGACGGATGGACCCCATGGTATGGAGCTATGTGGGAGCAGTTCTTGAAGAGCTGCTGCCTGTGAGAAGCCCACGCAGTATCAGTTTGGGAAGGACGGCATCCCGTGGGAGGGGCCCCATGTGGAGCAGGAGCAGAAAGTGACCATGAAGAAGCAGCGGAGATGAAACCTTAGGGACTGACCGCAGCCCCCATTCCCCGTTCCTCTGTGCTGCCCAGCAGGAGGACACAGAAGAGGATGGATGGAGTGGGTAAGGTGTTTTGAATTTGCTTTTACTTTCTCACTCTTCTAGCTTGTTAGCAATAGGCAGTAAATTACATTAATCTCCCTATGTTGAGTCGTTTTTGCCCATGCCAATAATTGTTGAGAATCTACCTGTACTTACCTCAACCCTTGATCCCTCTTCATTGTATTTTCTCCCCCTTTTCCTTTGAGGAGGGAAAGTGAAACAGCAGTTGTGATGGAGCTTGGCTGCCCACCTGAGTAAAACTATCACAGATATGATGTTTCTTTTCCCTGTGAGTGAAACTCATTATCCATGGCACCTTGATAGTTTGTTGTAGCAGGGTTTTCAGATGCTGATCTCAATTGCTGAACTCTACCTCTAAATAGGCAGGAAGAGCCTAGCAACGTCGAGAGCTCTATACCAAGTCCAGGCTCTTAGGTTTTCAAGGTTTCTTGGCATGAAAATGTTGAAATGGACAGTTGTGACAATTTTGCATGGCTACTAGCAGCAGTCAACCTGACAAGAATGTTAATTCCACTCCAGCAGCTGCTGGAGATCAATGGTATGTGATTATAGGGAGCCCCACTGGGCAGATTGTCCTTTGGCCTAAGATTCTAAGATGTCCTGACTTTTAAGCAAACTTGTTCCCTAGCCACTTGATCCCCTCAGGAATGTGATTTTTGTTTAGGAGCTGCAGGCCCCAGTGCATTTATTTTACTTGGTGGAAGCTATTGGGAAAAATGCCTTTTTTTTTCTTCAGAATTTCTGTTCATGGGAAATTTAGTAAAATCGTTTTCTGCATGATTTGGTTCAAAACCAAATATAGAAATATCATTATGTAGGGTTTATTACACAAAATAGAGTATCTGAATTTTGGCCAGTTGCTGTGCCAACTATTCCCATCTGCCCTGAAACAGGCATGTAGCAGAAGCAGGTTCTAAGGACAAAAGAGAGTGGCTGGTGTTCAGGTGCATCAACTGCTACAGAAAGTTAAGGGAAAACAAACAAAAACTTTCACAACAGATTTTGAGACAGACTCTTCCTTTATTCTGTTTGTTAAAAGAATATTTTAATAGATACTTGATTGAAGGCTATCTCTGAAACAATAGCAAAAAAGCAACGTGGTTGTTTCAGACAGTAAACAGGTCTTCCCAGGTCTCCAGCAGTTAGATTCTGTTAACACTGATCTACATTTTTTTATTTATTTATTTAACTTTCTGATGTTGGTGGAAAGTGCTTACACATGCAGTATCAAGCTATTTTGTATAAATCTGTACTAATACTCTTAAAACCACACAGCATTCAGAATCCAGGATTAAGGCTTTAAACCAGATGAAATATATATTGGGATTCCCAACAAGTTTTATTTCTTTTTATAATGCAAATGTGTTAATGCGCTGACCTCAAAACTGAAAAACCGAAGCCCAGATAGCTATCAAGAATCTGGCAAAGCACTGTTCATCTAGCACAAGCACAAAAAAGCACAAAAAGAGGAGTCTCCCCTCCTAAATAACAACAAAGAGAGTTATCAAAGTCTTCTGCCTCAATACAATTATTTTGTTTCCATTCTAGTCACAAATTGAGATAAAAGTACTTCGATCTTTCATCTTTCTGCCTATTAAAAAAATCTGTAATTCCACAAAGTACAGTATTTTTGAAATCTATTGCTTCTTGAAAGAAAATATATTAATAATTTAATACAAAATACTAAAAAATGCTGAGGCACTTTTCTGGCCTGTGAGCAGTTTATAATAAATAAATAATAAACAGTACCAACAATAAAAAGTTAAACAGTATATTCTAATTTTTCTGATTTTTAAAGTATGCTTCTTAACATCTTTCATAAACACATAACTTTTGCTATTTGTTTCATTAAGGTAATACTCCAAATAAAGAAACATCATATGACATACTCAAAACTATCACTACAGTGCTACTCACAGTTCTATGTTTAGCCCAAGAAAGCACAGCTAATTATATGGTAGATATTCCAGGTGCTTAGAAACAACTGATCTTCAAATAAGGAACAATATCCATTTTGTTAATATTTCTTTCGTGTTCTCTGTTGTTTTAAACACCACAGTTGTTAGGCTTCCTAAATAAAATAAAAGAAAAGAAAAGAAAAGAAAAGAAAAAATGTCTGATGCTATATATATATATCCCCCTGTGAAATAAATATTATACACTTTCGTATGCACCTGGGAAGGAAGAACTCCTTACAGGCTGACTAGGGAATGGCTAGCTGGTGAGCAGCTCTGCTGAAGAGATCCCAGGGCCCCCAGTGGACAGTAAGCAGTGGGCTCTGGCAGCAAAGATGGTCAACAGGAACTTAAGCTGCATGAGCAGGAGCATGGCCAGTAGATCAAAGGAAGCGATTGTTCCCTGCTATTTGCTCCTCATTAGGCTATATCTAGAATACTGAGACCAGTTTTCCCTGGCCATCTCCTGCCACTCTTGGCAAGGAAAACATTAATCAACTTGATTTCAGATTTTTCATCAAGAATATCAAGATGGGATCTTCACAGTGGTGCACAGTGGGAGGAAAAGAGAAAACAGACATAAATTGAATGAAAGACATAAACTGAATATTTATACTGGATATAAGGAGAAATCTTTTAACTGTGGGAATAGTCAGGCAGTGGGACACACTTCTCATAGAGACCATGTGGTTTCCATCCTTGGAGGTTTTTAAGACCCAACAGGATAAAGACTTGAGTAACCTGGTCTAATCTCATAGCTGCAGCTCTGTTGACATTGTAACTTACATATATATTGTGATTTCAGTACATTTTGTATCACTCTGTTACATCAAAATTGTGAGTATTGGACTCCAATATGAGTGTAGTAAGATGGCAGTTCCAAGCAAGAATTCATGATCAGAAAATCCTTGTGCTAGAATTCTCTCTTGGTTAGCACTGGACCTCCCTGACACACCCTACCACCCTAAAACTTTTCCTCATTCTTCTGCAGGATCAAAAGTTTCAAGAAGGCATATAATTAAAGACAGGGCAGAATATGAGGTCAGAATAATACTGTTTGCCTAGTTTCTTATTCTTTCCCTATGTATCCACAACAAGTCATTTACTCAGAAGAGGTATTGGGCTAAACAGACATTCAGTCTGACCTTCCGAAGACATTTATAGAGAGAATCTGGCTTTGCAGGTAGAAATTAACTTTTATACTTGTATAAATTTTAAATTCTCAATGCCACCAAAGCAGTGAAATGTTAATTATATATTAATAATGCCTGAAAAACATCAGCAGATGCATTCATCCCTTATATGAGAAAAAAGTGATTTTCTTAGGACTAAGTATGGATTCAATGTTTTGTATTGGTTAAGTGAAGTGCAAAAAACAGGAAATACTAAGTTAATATTAACAAATTTGATAGCCAGGCCTTTGCCGTTCAGCCAGATGCACATCTGTAAAGATCTGGCCAATTTTTTTTGTAGTCTTGCCAGGGAAGGGAAAAAGTACGTTACCAAAATTTAACATGCTGTATGATTTTGTGAATAACCCTTCAAACTGTCAGTCTTGTTGCCAAAACCACTGTGCAACAGTATTAAGCAACAGGAGCACGGACTCATTTCAAGTCCAGGTGCTGAGCAATTTGAAATGCATGAGCTCCTTGTTGGGAAACAATCATTTCCTCTGAGGCTCTTTGTGGCCTCATTACTTCATGAACTGTGTTCACGGTGAATGTGCATTTGCTTGCTTTTTAGTTAGCATTCCTAAGCAAATTTCCGAGAAGAGAGAACATTTCTGCATCCTCTTTTCTTTACATGATACTGTCCTTTTAAGAAATGGAGTATCGTAAAACTAAGCTGACCTGGAGATCTTGGCACTTACAGCAAGAGTATCATAGAATCATAAAATATCCTAAGTTGGGATGAACCCACAAGGATCATAGAGTCCAGCTCCTGGCTCCACACAGAAACACACAAAAATCAAGCCCTATGTCTGAGAGCGTTGTACAAGCACTTCCTGAATTCCCGCAGGCTTGGTGTCATGACCACCGCCCTGGGGAGTCTGTTCCAGTGCTCGACTACCCTCTTGGTGGAGAACCTTTTCCTAATATCCAGTCTGAATCTCCCCTGACACAGCTTCATGCCATTCCCTCGGGTCCTGTCACTGTTCTCCAGAAAAAAAAAAAAAAAACAAAAAAAAAAAGAAGAAAAAAAGAAAAAAAAAAGACATCAGCACCTGCCCCTCTGCTCCCATTCATGAGGAAGCTGTAGTACACCATAAGGCTGCCCCTCAGTCTCCTTTTCTCTGGGATGAACAAACCAAGTGCCTTCATCCACTCCTCATACATCTTCAGCTCCAGACCTTTCACCATATTTGTTGCCCTCCTTTGGACACTCTAATAGTTTTATGTCCTTTTATGTTGCAGTGCCCAAAACTACACACAGTGCCCAAGGTGAGGCCACACCAGCACAGAGTAGAACGGGATAATCCTTTCCCTCGACTGGCTAGCACTGCTGTGCTTAATGTATCCTAGGATACAGTTGGCTGTTTTAGCTGCCAGGGCATGCTGTTGACTCATGTTCAACATGCTGTCAACTGGAACCCCCAGATCCCTTTCTGCAGAGCTGCTCTCTAGCTTCTTGTCACACAGTCTGTAAATATATCCAGGGCTGCCTGATCCCAGGTGCAGAATTCCCAGCACTTGCTCTTGTTAAACTTCATATGGTTGCTGATTGCCTAGCCCTATAGTCTGTCAAAATCTCTGCAAGGGCTGTCTACCCTCAAAGGAGTCAACAGCTCCTCCTAATTTGGTATCATCTGCAAACTTACTTAGAAGGATGCCTATTTCTGTCTCTAGACTATAAACTAGAACTAAATGATGAGCTAAAATTCAGGCACCTTAACTATGATTTCAGAAATATTTAGCTGGCAATTTGTTGACTTAAGCAGGTTCACAACTCAGTTGCTTGTATATTTCTGTAAATCAGAGGGGTAAAGAGTGCAATATAGTTTGGGGGCAGAAACAGTACATGGCTGTGGGGGTGAGAAATACTTTAAAGTAATATTGCCAGCAAATAAGTCATCTTACTGTAACTTTTAGATGTACACATTAGGTGAGATAAATCCATTCACAGTACCTCACTTCAGTGAAGCTGAAAAATGTTGCAGTTATTTACTTCAGAATTGTAATTTCATTATCTATTCAAAACATGTTTTCTATTGTTGTGTGAAAATTACTATGTAGAGGGTAGTAAGAATGCTGGAACAAACTCAGACAGCATATCTGTGCCAGAGCCAGATACTGATCAGTGAGTTGTGTTTGCACCGTGCAGTCAGGGCAGTGCTACAGCTAGTTCATCCATAAGGTACAGATCATGCCATGCCAAGAGAATTGTCCAGAAAGAGGATTTCTGTATCCTGCATCCTGTACAAAAATAAAAACGAAGCAGAGTGAAATAGTATGTTATATGTACTGATACTGTGGTACACTGTAGATGGAAAACATAGAAACCTAGTGTGTTTATAAGAGGAAGGTAATGTTTTTATTAGATCAACAGATATAACTGGTAGAAAAAAAAAGCAAACTTTTGGTCTTGCAAGTACTTTCATGAGTTCCCTATTTCTCCATTTTAGAAAATCTATAAACAAATGAAGACAGGTTTTATAATGTAAAATGTTATGAAAATGTAACTACGCAGCACTACTATCACTATCTACTATTTACTATATCAAATTTTTACATACATGCAATATACATTCAATATTCTTAGCTTTACTAAAATACTTTCAGAGGAAGAAAAGAGTATTAGCATTGTAAAAACTTAAATCTACAATCAGAAATAGTATCTTACGACTTAAAAACATACAGCTTTTAACAACACCCAAGGAAAGCTCAAGGAAAGAAAACCATGACATTAGAAGAACTGCAAGCCAGGGGAAGAACCCACTCTGGAGAGGAGGCAAAATGTGAGAAGGAAGGAGCAGCAGAGAGGAGCTGTTATGGACTGACCATAATCCCCATTCCCCATCTCCCTGAGATGCCCAGGGAGGGGCAGGGCAAGGATTCAGGAGTGAAAAAGGGAAGTTGAGCCTGGAAAAAGCAAAGGATGGAGTGGGTGAGGATGGAGTGTTGTTTTATTTTTTGTCTTTATTTCTCACTAACCAAAATCTATTTTAACTAATGATAAGTTAAATTAACTTTCCATAAGTTGACTCTGTTTTTCCTGTGATGGTAATCAATAAGTGATTTTCCTGCCTTTATCCTGAGCTTTCTTTTTCCTATTATCTGCCCCTCTCCTGCTGAGGAGGGGGAGCAAGGGAGTGACTGGGTGGGTCATCTGGCTAACCCACTACAATAATTTACAACAGATGAGGGCAATGTTAAAAGGCTGCATACAACTTTCCAGATACTGAAATATATTAATAGCTTTAGCACAAAGTTTCCAATCCTAGGAGGAAGAAGATTTTTTATTTCACATTACTTATTAGAAATTCTGAATCTCATACAGGAAAAACTGTGTGTGTGTTCCTCAGTAATTTTAGGAAAGGACCACACTATATAGCTTAACTTGCACCTAGCCCTGTGCTAACATAAATCCATTTTCTGGTTCTAAGGAAATCCTCAGTCAGCCTCTTTCATAGGCCCTCTGCATTGCTCTTCAGAAATCTCTTCAAAGGAGATTTCTCTCTTCTTTGAATAGGCAAAAGAATTTAGGGTGACTTTGGTCTCTAAATGCTTTAAAAAGCCAGGTCACTGACATATTCTTAGAAATATCAGCATGCAAGGTAAAAGGCATTTTGTACTGCACTGACACTTCTATTTGGAAGTCCACATGGAGAGACACTCATCCAGTTAAGGATGTTCTCCAGATGTATTAAGTTTCAGAGGCACTGTGAAACTGTGGTCACTAATGCTGTTTTCATACGGTGTTTGGCAGAACTACTGACTTTTCTGAGGTACTGTTTATATTTTTAGCAGCTTATGTAAATCATTTTGCACACTTAGTATTGCTTTATAATATTTTGTTTTGTTTTGCCTTTTTTTTTTTTTTTTTTGCCTTTACTTAAGATAAAGTATTAGCTTTTTTTAACTGTTAGTGTTTGGTCACGTTTCAGCGTTAGTGAAGTACACCAGAAAACTCTGAAAGAGGAGCTATATGTCAGTGGTGCTGATGTAACATATTTTATCTTCTTCATGCCAGTACATCATTTCCTCAGAAGTCCTGTTTTACTTTAAGAAGTCTTAGCTATGAAAGATTAAATATTGCTTAAAAAAATGTATTTGTTTTTGTTGTCAAAGCATGTTTTTCAGGTCATTTCCCAGGTCTGCAGTCTGAAAGCATTTCTGATTGTTAGGTCCAGTATAGCATACTATGTAGTCAGAGGCTTCCATGCCCCTGAAAGAAGCAAAACATTTACTATACCATGTACCGAGAAAATGCACCTACAGACTCTACTTACTAAATACCCATGAGAAAAACTGATCAAACACAAATATTCATGTAGTGTCAGAAGACACGGAAGGAAATTGTGAAAGGGATTGCCATGACTGCAGCTTGAAGCGTTCCAAATACAAATGTAAACTATTAATCATAATAGGAAGAAAGACATAAAAAGCAGATTGTTAGTGAGAGACTAACAAAAGACTAAATACTTTCAGGATGAATGTTCCTTCCAGGCAGTACAGTGGAAACTATAAAATAGTGAACATAATATGACAAAAAGCATCTTTCAGTATAAAAGCCAAGATCTAATCTTGGAAACGTAGAAGTGGATGAATAATAGTTTAAGCATTTGAAAATAAAAATACAAATCACCCTTTCAATCTTGATTGAAAAAAATGTGTTCTCAGTGCTTCCAGATACTATGTGTTTCACAATTAAGTTATCTTAGAGCTGTAGGTTTTCATCAGCTCTGAAATCAGAGCACAAGCATTTCAGTTTTGGCACATCAAGGTGGAGGCATATACAATTAATAGGCATCATTTTCTCCATCTGTAAAATATGGGCTATAACTCTTTTTCACCTCACAAGTGGTTTTGTGGCAGTTAAATCATTATTGTTTTCAATAATACCTATAATACCTAGGAATTTCTACTTCTGTTCTGTTCTCTTATATTCTATTCTCAAGATATTGAGCGAACATTGTTACATAATTGAGTCATTCTTTCACCTGAAGTGCCATTTTACCATTTCATTCATCTGTGTTTTTTATTGACATTTTCATTGTCATTAAGATGATTTTTCGATAATAGAGTCTGTTTTATTCACTGTCTGTATGATTGACTGGGTATTTACACAAACAAAAAATAAAATATTAAGAACAAATAACTATAATTAACATGAAAATTCAAGGCAATGAGATCTATATGTAGATGCTGAGTGAATCATTTCACATGGAATTAGAGTCTACGATATTTATATCTCTTTTAGGAAATATCAAGAGTTATTTAATATGTCCTTGTTACAAATAAATATGTTTTTGACACTCTTTTAATTTAAAAACTTCTATAGAGACCTTTTTATACTTATTACCCTGATAGGCCCCAAAACCACAGACAATTCTAATCTTATCAATCAATCCTCCTAGCAGAGCTTAGCCTCTTAAGTCTTATAAATTTAGCAGTGCAGGAGTCAGACTTAGTTACACGTGGATGCTACAGATTTCATTTGTATTAATGTCTGTAAACTATATATGGATCAGATATTGTCATTACAGTGTCTGTTGATGATTTCCTGTTTCTAGGTTTGATGTTATCAAACCTAATAGAATTGACTATTGCCTACCTTTTCGTTCTTGGATTTGAAAGATTCAAATTTTGATTAATCCCGTCTTTGCTTTCAGACAGAGATAGCTATTAAAAATATCAATGCCAATCAGTTTAGTTGTGATGTCACATGAAGCTAAGAAAGATCAAGTAGAGGCAAGCAGAGGGCATCCACATTTCCGTATAACTATAATGTCCCTATCATGACATAATTTATTTTTAAGCATCTAAAACATTCATATGGCTATGCAAGCCCTTGCAATAGAAAAAAGTGTATTCTGTATAAGTACATTAATGCATGTTCATGCATGCATGTAACTGAACAAGACACATTCTTGGTGCTTTGGAACCTATTGCTTTGAAATGATGTCATTTAGATTTGTGTAAGAAAGGAATTTCATGTAGAAATAAATAAACAGGACTGACAGACAGTTTCTTCTTAGAAGTTAAGATCCTCAGACCATTTTTCACAGAGATTTTAAGGAATTAAAAAACAATGCAGTAATGAGAACTCCCAGTGAATAGTATTCATCAGTCTGTGCCTGGGAAAAAAGAAAACAACAACAACAACAACAACAAAGCTAACATTAATGTTGTAAGTTAATAACAGGAGCACATAACATAGCCCATTGTCACATCATTTCTTTCCTAGAGGCTACTGAAGTGTTTATTCTGGTTTATACTGGTTCATCCCTTTCTTTGCCAGTTACTTCAAAGTCCACTTTGAGCATTTTAAGAAAATACCAGGTTTCCTGCCAGGAAAAATTCTGTTCCTTCTCCACATTGTATTTGCCTGTTTGGTACGTCCTGACAAAAGGAAGGAGAAAGCTGATAGTGAGTGGCCATTATTTACCACATCTCCATGACTTACTCCTTGTGGAACCTCTGTGGAACAGAAGGTTCCCACAGAACTGTTTCATAATCAATGATTTTACCAATGACAGCTGATACATATGATGCAGAATACTTCAGTCTCTTAGTGTTTCAGGTTTAAAGATATGGACAGAAAATAAAAATTTCCTTTATGGAAAAGTTAATTTTCATTCAGCACTGGAACAAAACTAAGACTTTAAACAATATGCCAGAGATGTCTTCTCAGGCAGAGACACCTATGTATTGAAAACAGACTTGCCAATAGCTCTGCGTTTAGATCCTGGCATGAAAAGCAGAAGGGCCAAGTTGAACTGCTGCATGAGTGTAAGGATGTGTGCCTTCGGTGTGTCTTTCATACCTCAAGACTGTAAAACCTGGATTTTCAATACTTCCTTTTTCACGTGCTTCTCCAGTTCAGTGTCTAAAATACACACTCACGGTCTAAAAGATTCATAATCATTCTATATTTTACTTGCCTTTGAAAGAAAGTAAGGACCAGAACCTAACTTTCCAGTTCATTTTCAGTTCTAAGTAATGATTGGTCAGGGCTCAACTTCTCTCCAGTTTCACCGCTTTTTCATGTGAAAAGCTCTCCTAATAAATCTTATCTAGATTGCTATATATTGTTGGGAAAAGAGCAGAAAGTTCTGTCAAATAATTCACAACTGCCTATCCCAAAGAGTAGCTGTGCAACTTTGAGGCAAATCATAGAAGATTAGGCATTACATATGCCATCAGCCTGTTTGAGGTCATTCAGGGTGTATGGCTACCTTTTCATCATATTCAGATTCCAGGGTTTCAGTACATTCACAGTATATGAAACAGAGCACGATCTGAGTTAAAGCAAACTAGATAAGAATCACTGACAAAACAGAGCAATACTTGATGGGTGAAGAAACCCTTTGCCTGGAGCTTTTGGCATACATATATATCTGAGAAGCGTACCTTCACCTTTAGCTCATTGGTTACAGAAGTCTTATTGCTACTCTTGACAGTCTTGGATTTTCAAATAGTATAGAAGGTTCATAACACTTCTTATCATTATAAGACACCAAGATGTTTGTAGGTGCTCCTCCTCAGGCTACATCTGAAGGCTGAAAACTTCAACATGAATGCTACAGGTTTCCTCAGTGCAAGGGACACACATGTTCAAATAATACTGGTGCATAAACCTCTGCATTGTCTTCACGTCACCTTCTGTGTGGAGATCAGCTTCCTCCTGACTATCTTTAAAGCTTCAAGCAAGTTAGAATCATATCAGACCTACGCAAAAAGACTGGAAAGTGACTGAAAACGCTTTCAGATAGAACAAGACAAAAATGAAGTTATTTGGATCATTGGATCATTTAGGCTACTGTTAATACTCCAGATTGTTAATATGCTCAAACTATCTTTTAACTAATTTGGAAGGTGTAATAGGTAAACTTATCAGCACAGACCTCAACCTCAGCTAAAGCATCCTGTTTCTCAGAACAGGACTTTCTAGATGATGCCACTGTATTTTGCCCTCCAGAGTTTGGCTGGCCAACCTCTGTTTCATTGATCAACCTCTGTTTCACTTAACTATGCTCTAGAGAGCATTTATTTGGTTAGATTTCTGGTCAATATTTTTGTTTGATGTTCTGTTTGAAATTATTGAAAATTCGCTTGTTTTATAGGGAAAGACTAATATATACAAGAATTTAAAACTTTGGTAGTTACTGTTGATATTCATATGTGACTACTGTTGATATTCAAATAGCAACTACTTTTTGACACACCTCCGTACCACCACCACAGTCAAACAAACAAATAAATAAATAAATAAAATAAATTATGCTATCAACCAACTGACATTTCCAAATAAATTTTATCTAATACACTTTATTAATTAAATATAAATACAGTTGATATAATAGTACTGTGTAACATAATAATATATTATCATGTCATTATATCTAATACATTATAGATTATTATAGGACATAACTTATCATATTTAATATATAACATTTTACATATCATAAACTTTGTTGTTATTTTCATCTAGATTCATTTGACAAGAATGTTGAAACATATTTTCTATTTAACAATTTACTTTGACTAGCTAGAATTTTGTTTTCCAATCAGGCATCTCAGACTCTGAACTAGTTTGGGCCTTTTGTATTCTATGCATTTATATGCTGATTAGTGTACATTTTCCTGGATCTAAAGTAATACATTTTGTGTAAAGACAATCCATATATCTAACCTTGCACAGAAGCTGGAATATCGACTCAAGTATACAATTACCACTACTGCCCACTAGGATGATTATTGAATCAAAGGGCTTGCTTAGAGCTCTGTCTTTAGAGGGCAACAAGTCAAGAAAAGTATGTTGTCAAAAGGCTTGTCTACATTATGGATTTTTCCTACAGATGCTCTTAACACCAATGTACACTATATCTACTTCATTCAAAACTTGATCTGTACCTTGGTTTCTAACTGGACAGAACACAGCAACAGTGGAAATCCCATTTCATTCAAAAAGACTTCAATAGGAGACTGAAGCTATACTGGTAATAGAAAGTCATTTGTAGAAAACACCTTTTCTGTTGGGAAAGACAGACTTAATTTATTCCTCCTCCTCCACTGTCACATAAAATATTCTGTAGCGAAAGCAAACGTGATCTAAATACTGACACATTCTAAGGAAACTAAGAAATACGTTAGGGTCTGAATTCTTCGTGTGTCATTCTTTGTTGTGTCTACAGTGAGCACTCCATTGGCATTGCTGTGCACTCAGGTCCTAGTCCACGTGTCATCTCCCTCTCACAGAAACCAAGGAACAAGAAGTGATGGATGCCCAATAGAGGTCCATGTCTCATCCAAAAATGAAGTTCACAGTACAGGTCCATTCAGCAAGCAGTTAAGGGAGTGAGGTTCAGGTGTCCATGTGCAGCAGGGGAATAGTTTATTGAGCACCAAACTCAGGGAGTTTCTTGCAGTAGGTGTTTATGTGACCAGCTCAGTAACAGAGATGTTCAAAATCCAATGTAATAATTTCATAGACTTCCTTTGTAATCAAAATAAATAAATGAATGCTTTTAGAGTATGATTTGAAAATATCAATTTTTAAATGAGGTCAGCGGAATCTTGCCCTAAAAGTGCCCATGTGTTCCCACTGACAGTAAGTGGAACTGAAGGTGATGAGCTTATACCTAAACTTACATGGAAGGAATCCCACTCTCAAAGCATTATTTAGATATCTAAATCAATATAGAGAAGATGTCAATATCATCACAAGAATTGTTTGAAGAGAAATAAAGCCTAGAATGGTACATTGATTTGCCGTGAAAAAAGGGCTAACATAATAATCATTATAACTGGAAAATATGCCAAAGCACTCTGTGACCAGTCCATGTTTTCAATTAAGAAGATGAAAAATATTTAAAAATAAGAGGGATTGTAGTTACCTATGTTACAGCCTCCATATTTTCTAGGGTTATATCTCACTTTCCCTATTGAGTTTATGTGGCAAGGTTTTGGTAGAGGAGGGTAGCAGGGGTGGCCTTTGTGAGAAGAGTCCAGAAGCTGCCCCATGTTATCCGGCCAGTTCCAGCCAGCTCCAAAATGGACCTGTTGCTGGCCAGAGCTGAGACAGTGAGAGACACTGATTGCACCTCTGTGAGAACAGATTTAAGAAAGGGAAAAAAACTGCTGCACAACAGCAGCTGGGAGATAGAGATGTGAGAAAATGAGAGAAACAGCCCCGCAGACCCCAAGGTCAGTGCAGAAGGAGGGCAGGAGGTGCTCCAGGCATGCAGCAGCAGTTCCCCTGTGGCCTGTGGAGCGGCCCCTGGTGGAGCAGGCTGTCCTCCTGCAGCCCATGGGATCCAGCAGATCTCCACGCTGCAGCCCGTGGAGGAGCTCCCGGTGGAGCAGGTGGATGTGGCCTGGAGGAGGCTGCGGCCCATGGAGAGCCCCTGCAAGAGCAGGCCCCGGGCCGGAGCTGCAGCCCATGGAGAGGAGCCCACGCAGGAGCAGGGGGTCTGGGGGGAGCTGTCGCCCGTGGGGGACCCGTGCTGGAGCAGTCAGTTCCTGAAGGACTGCACCCTGTGGTATTGGAACGGTTTTTAAAGAAATGCAGCCAGTGGGAAGCCCAGTTTGGATCACTTTGGGAAGGACTGTATCCTGTGGGAGGGACCCCACTCTGGAGCAGGATAAGAGAGTGAGGATGAAAGAGTGTCAGAGACAAAGTTTTATGGGTTGACTGCAATTCTCAGTTCCTCTGCAAAGCTCAGGGGGAGGCGATAGAAGACAGTGGGTAGGTGGGAAGGTGTTTTTAGCTTTTAGTTCCTACTACTCTTGTCTGTTATCAATAAGCAATAAATTACATTTATCTCCCTATGCTGAGTCTGCTTTGCCTGTGATGGTATTTGGTGAGTGATCTCCATGTCCTTATCTCAACACGCGAGGGTCTTTTTATTGTATTTTCTCCCCCTGCTCTGTTGAGAAGGGGGTGTGAGAGAGTGACGTGGTAGTGCTGAGTCACCTACCAGTTTTAAAATACCACACTTCTGAGCTTCACCTGTGTTAGACACCTTAAAATGACTTGAGTGACTAGAGAACCTGAATACAGATAAAACCATTCTGAAGGAAAGCATGATCATGAAGCTCAGTTATATCATAAATCAATTTAATGCTTGACCTTTTTTCCAGATGGCACTGTAGAAATGTGTGTTGAAATTAGTTTGTACCTGTCAGTGTCTCTGTTTCAAGAAAGTTAAGAAACTGTCCATAATTTTCCTTACAGGTCCTTTCTCAGGTTTGACACGTTTGGTATTAAAGACCATGGTGACATCTGCTTTCAGCCTAGGAGAGATTTTTTCTCAATATGTTACAAATAAAGCAAGTATTCATACTTCCTCCATCTTGAACTATTACTTTGGCAAAATTTGCATTGTTTACTTTCGGTGAGTGCACACAGTCTCCAGTGTTATTAGTGAGAACAGTTTCACAGATCTACCATACCAATATTTATGATTATTAGATATCAAGTTCCTAACCTTTAGTTTGTATCATGAGGCTCTAACCCTACTGAAATCTAGAGACAGCCTGAGTAAGTTCCCATAGGTTGCAAATTGAACAGCCAACCAGTGAAAGAAAAGAGAACTTAATTGTTACGCTTGGAAGAGATGTTGTATCAGCATTAACTGGTAACTGCTAGTTTGTTTAGAAATGGAAAAGAGAAGGAGAAGGAGAAGAAGGGAAAGGAAAGGAAAAAAAAAAGAAGAAAGACAGAAAAGGAAAAGGAAAAGGAAGAGGAAGAGGAAGAGGAAGAGGAAGAGGAAGAGGAAGAGGAAGAGGAAGAGGAGGAGGAAGAGGAAGAGGAAGAGGAAGAGGAAGAGGAAGAGGAAGAGGAAAAGGTATATAAAAGAGTTTTCTGATGATCTAGAGCAAATGAGCAACATACAGGTAATTCAAAAAGGATAAATTAGCAGTATTTGCTTTTAGGAGTGTACTCTAACTGATAAATAGTGTACCTTAAGGGAGGGAGAAGGTAAACTTCCTTCACAGTGCTATAACAGAGTCAATGTGTCATTGACAGCTGTATGGTTTCTAGAGCTTCCTATTGAGTCATTTGTTACTTGTGTCAGAAAGTGGTAGGCATTCAGCACTGCACCCTATTTAGTACAGAAGTTCAAGTTCAGTTGTCCATAATTAATGCAATTTAATCTAAAATAGTTGAAATTCTGAAATTCCAGTGTCTTTATTTTGCACATAAGGACTGAAATATATTTTTTGTGATGTATTTCCTAGGCAGCTAAGCTAAATTCTTCAGTGAGTCATTTGTCCCTCTCATTTTAAGTACCTTGCTTCTGAATGTTCCTCCATATTGTTCTCTGGAGATTCTTCTCTCCCTCCATTTCATGGACAGAAAATTTAGACAAGAACTTCAGATTAGACACATGGATGGCTTTCAGAAGGAAGATGAGGCAAATAGAACCGTTCATACAAAATCACAGAAAAACATGAGAACATTAAATGAGATAGATTTCAGTTTTTCCTTTGTTTATTTTGTACTTCGACATTAGCAGAAATGAAATACAATACAAAAAATACCTTCTTGATGGTTCTTGAAGCCCATCAAAGCAAAGTTAATTCAATCTTTAAGGGAAAATTTGAATACCACATCTGTCCCATGTGTATGCTAATGATTTTGACACTTATAAATAAAATGAACAGTGCAATGCAGAGTAATTGCTTATTTCCAAAAATTTCATAGAGATTTTTATTATGTATAGTTACCCTGTGTGCTTGGATGAGTGCTTTAAAATCTCCCTCAGTAGACATTGATACAGTAGACCATAGCAGCACTAAAAAAAACATTATAGACTATTATGCCAATGGGCTGTGCATGAAGAATTTCTTTAGTAGTATTTATTGGCATAATACACCATGACAACTGTAGAATGTATGATTATGCATTTGACGGAGGATTCATAGCAGTCACATTAAAGTTGCATAGAAATTAAATAGCAGTGTCCCATGCACATTGAACAAAATCATAATAGCTTTAAAGGGTCTGCTATGATCACCATGGATGAAATGGAGAATAATTGTCACTGTAATTACACCAGGTCCTTTCAGTAAGAGATTCTTCTACAAAATTATTCTACATTTTTTTCCATTACTATTAAAAATTATGGAAATATCCTTGTTAAAATGTGCAATAAGTTCTTATTTAAACCTCCAGAAGCCATGAGACTGAGACTGGCTCTTCTCTCCATCTTTAACTCATTTCATTGTACCTTGAAGTATTATAGGGGTCTGAAAAGACTGTGTGATCTTATTGACCATGTGTGCCATAATCCTCCGTAAATGCAAAAGCTGTGTAAAAATAATCCAACAAAAGCCAGGAACTACAGAGTTAAGGCTTCTTATTCCATTCTTAATACAATCCACGTGTCTGGGGATTGCATTTGATGTTCTTTGGTTTTAGGCAGATTGGCTAGTAAAACACTGAGCAGATTCAGGACAAGACACTGTTATACCTCTTCTTCCCCCCATCCCCTCCCTCATGAGGAGGTGGAGGATTATGCAGACAGTTATCACAAAGGTATTCCAATTTAACACAGCATGGACTCACCGTAGGTTGCCAACACAAACTGATTCAATACAATCAGGTCTTAAAAGAATTGTTGAACTCTAACAGTTCAGTTTCTCCACAGATACCTTTCACAGAGATCTTAATCTCAGGGTACCAAAATGTCTAGTCACCTCTGAAGCATTCTGAAATCTACACTGCTGTAGGCAAAAGTCAACAAACATAAAATGGTTATATGGTTCTTACTTAGCCAGAGCAAGCACCATTGCAGATGTTATTTTTTGTAACAACTCTTACTGAAGACTTTGCCATACAGGACAAGTTTTGGAGTTTTCTGTCAATATCAAAATTATACTCAGTGAGATAGAAGTTAGGAAAATGAATCATTTACATAAAAGACTGAGGTTCTCCAAGTATACAGGAGCAGCATGTAACAAAGTCTTGTCGTGTTAGAGTAAACACCAGTGATTTTGTCAAAGTGAAAGATTCCTTGAAAAGAATGGGGGAAAAACCAAACCAAACCAAACCAACCAACCAACCAAACCAAACAAAACACAACACAACACAATTCACCAACAAGTGAACACCAATTATCATTTTTCTTCCAATCATTTAAGGCTTCATGTGAAACAAAGAGGTAGAATTATTCTTGTGTTTTTTTGTTTGTTTTGGTTTTGGATTGTTGTGCTTTCCCCCCTCCCCCCCCAAAGGAAATATTTTTTTTACAGTGAGATCTAATTTTCCTCTGCCTTCTGCTATCTAAGGTCATTTACCTATCTGCAAAGTGGGTGAAAAGTAATTCCATAGTTTGCTTGGTTGTAAGCATCCTATATATGATTAATGAAAATATAAGACAGTGGTAAAATCAGTCAAAATATATTTTAAAAAATAAACAATCACTAACTTCTCAAAATGATAAATTATATATCTTAAAGCCAGAAAATGCTACAAAGCAGAGAAGTGTGTACAAAATACTTTGCAAAATTCACTGCTCCATTCATGTTAGTAAAGTTAATTTGGGAACAAATTGAATCCCCAAACTGATGTAACAGGTGACATTTCCTGTTGATACAACAAAAAGTCTCTATATGGCAACCTTTTGCTGAAAGCCGGAGTTTATTAGCTAGAAAGCAGTGCCTTGTGAATAAAGGCTTTCTGATTGTAAGTTGACAGCTCCCTATAACCAGGATAGTCGTGGAAGTTCAACCTCATTTTATAGTGAAGTGTAGAAAAGAAGCAGTGGAGGTACAGCATTTTGTGTGTGTTTATGTGTGTGTGTGTTATGGTCCTTTTATAAATACACTTTTCCAGAAGCAGCAGAAAATTAATAGAGGCTACTCCTTTCATTTGATAAAAAAATAATAATAATAAAAAAATAAAATAAAATTGTTTTGTCTTTAGCATCTGTTTTGATAACAAAACTTCAAAAACAAAATTAATTTTTAATTTAATTCTTTTGAGGAAAATCGAGCTGTATATAGTTGATAGTGCTAGTCAAAATAGCATCCAGCATTTGAAAAGGTTAAATATAATCCAACAACTAAAATAAAAAGTCATTCTTTCACTGGTGGCCTCCCCTCCATCTTCTTAATTATAGGCCCTAAACGGACTTGTCAATGGCTGAAAATAATCCTATATAACCCCTTTTGTAGAACATTAAATAGGATCAAAATATTATACTAAAGAATGAAAAAGATAAAAGTAGCAATTAGTTTAATCTCCCCAGTTATAGAGCTTCTACTTGGTTATTTCCACATACTGCATTTATTGCCCACTGCACCACTGTTCCCTACACTGTCACTGTAAAAATAAATACAAAATGTATGCAGTTGGTATATGGACATGGTTTTGAAAGACTTACAGCTTTCAAGTCATTCACAAAAGATCTAGGGGAGAAAATAGTTCTGCACTGTTTGTGACTCCTTAAAGAGTCCTTGAAGAAAATGCAATGCAAATTTTATTCTATTTTTATGTCACATACTGTGCTTATAATAAGAGAACAGATTATTGATTTTCAATAGGGAGATTGTTTAAACACTTATTTTATGCTTTCTGGATCAGTACTAACCATAAGCATGGAGAAAACATTTTAAAAATGTAACTTATTTTGTCACTAGAGTAACTGCTAAGTTTGCAGTACAATGGTACTGATATTTAATATCAATGCTCTGATCCATATTCTTAAAACAATTGAAATATATAAAAGATTTTTAAATAAAATTTTACATTAATGAAGCTTAAAATGACTATTTTTAGGTCTTTAAGTAAATATGTGAAGATAGTTGTCCTGTTGAAGACAGTCTTAGATCACTTTCAAATATTGCTATAATTTTCTTGATTTGAACTGTAGTAATAGATGCATTCTTATGGCAAATGGAATGTTAGCCTCCCATAAGTGAGTGGTTCATGACAGCAGAATGAACTGTCTCAGTTATTGTGCTTCAGCTGTGGGACTCAGCACTGCAAGAATTAAGGTCATATTACCTTACCTTCAGGAATGCCAATAATTCATCCAATAAAATAACAATTTAACAAATTTAACAATTTAAAAATCCTAACCATAAAGATGAAAAAGACAATGAGATAGAAAAAAAAAAAAAAAAAAAGAATCTGTACTTTCTAGGTTGTGTTAGGTTGTGTTTATTTTTAATAAATACAATGTCAATTAGGTATAACTTCACTGACATGAATTTGTACTATGCATGTGGATTCAGAAAAAGTAATACCTCTGAAAACAGAAAACAACAGCCTAAATTCTTCCAATCATCTGAAATAGCAAGTATAATTTTACAATATATACTCAGACCACCGTGCATTTTTCCCCTGGAATAGGAAATTAACTGTAAATAATCTAACTGTTTTCAGGAATTAAATGAGGGATTCACTGGAGTGCTTTGTAAGAGTTTTGACAAAGTCCTAGAACAGAGAAAATATCTTTTGTCTTTCTTTCATATTTCTGTTTGAAATCTTTATCCTTGGAGTGATACACAGTTCAGTAAGGAAAGAGTGGGGAAGGAAATTGTAGATCTTGCTATGGAGAAGAGTAACAGTTTTGGGAGAGATAAATGTGGCTGTAGGCTTAGTTGTGAGTGAGAGCACTACAGAGTACATATCCTAAAAAAAAAAAAAAAAAAAAAAAAAAAAGGAAAATAAATAAATAAATAAAAGAAATCCACATAAGAAGATACAATGTCTCCTGTCTGGCCTCCATGTGTTTCTCAGAAGGTATTTTTGCCCAATCTGGGCTAGTGAATCAAAATTTTGAAAGTGTCATTCATTTTAAGTTTAAGACACTTGCTCCTGCTCAATACAATTACTGAAGACAAGAGAATGAGTCATCTAAACATTCACAAGGGTGAGATTCAGTTGTCTAAATGTGAGCATCTGCCTTCATCAGGGAATGGAAGCGTGTCTTCCCTAGTTCATATGGCATCTCCACTAATCCAGGTTGTCCTAATGCCTCTCAGTAGCATCTGTCCTATTTTTGGACAAGAAAGTCCTATTCTAGGTTTGTACCAAACTTAGGTTTGACACCTAGTTCAGACATCTACCTCTGCATGTAAGTGTATCTGTCTTAATCTAACCTTGAACAAGAGAAATGCTCAAAAAAAAAAAAAATCTTTTGTCGTATTTTTATATCATCAAGAGACAGAATAGGCAGACTGCATTTACCTTTGAAAACCTAAAAGCCTTTATATTAAACCATATGTGGACTTCACTGAATGGGTCCAAATCTTTGTGAAGAATATTGGAACAAAGGGAATCCAAGCAGGCAATGAAGTCTGACAGAAAGCACCCCAATACCATAGACAGATGATAGGACAACTCTTTTATTCATGTCTGCCACCCTATAGCCAGGCCTGGAGAACTTGTCATATGGGTTGAATCTATGTTCCCACCTAAGTTTTATCAGTCTAGAGACTTACCTTGATGTTGTCTCACCTGAAAAAAGAAAAAAAAAAAAAAAAAAAGAGGAATGATTCAGACACTTAAAGACACAGAGGTACCCACCCTTCCTGCTTCTCCAATAGATCATTTCCCAGTATATGAAGATAATCTGATCATCACCATTTTTTGGACAAATGATAACCTCCCTCATCTTACATGCCCTGCTTTCTGAGAGACACGTATTCAGGCCCCAGAGCCCAATTTATGTAAGGAAGCAGACAGAGTGCCTCAGAAAACATTCATGATACCCTGGAGATGTAAGAGAAAAGGAGGATTCAACAAATAAACTCCCTGGGTGTCAATTTGCATGGAAGAGCAGAAGTAGGGACCCATTTCTCAAGATAGGCAGGCTCTGAAATCCCAGAACAGGACATGATAAAGCTTACAGGTATATTCCTATAAAACATATCATCTGCCTTCCTACCTAATCTTTCAGTCACTTCACAGATCCACGCTTTCCCTGCTTCCAGTCCCATACTCTCACCTGCACTTCACCTGCACTTCTGTCTCTAAAGCCTCTTGATAAATAAAATTCTACTGACCTGATCACCCACCTTAAATACTATAACTGCATTTACTGTCAACTCACAGTATATATTAGTTAAATAAATGCTATGCTAGTGAGTAGTGCACAACTACCACAAAGCTAAGGATACCCATCATAATAATGGTGTATAATGGTCAGACGTGTTGTATCTGCAAAATTAACTCAAGATAAAACTGTGGTGATCTGGAAGATTAGGAGCATTTCTTAGAAATTTGACAACAGGGTAGTGTAATGCGTCATAAGTGCCACAATCAGCAGTGCATAGAAGACTGACCTGTCATATGAGTGAGGACTGAATACTTTTACTTGTGGCCTTCCCTGCAGTTCTATATAGGGACATTCTAATGTGTCTAGATGTTCTCTATTACATGGAAGTCTGTCTCTTTCTACTTCTGGCTAATAAAAAAGACATGGTAGCAAAAGCAATCTTTTGTTCCATTTACTACAACAGGTGAGGTCTGCTTTGTTTTTAGTGACACTGTCTCCCCACCAAACAATAATTAATGTGGATGAAAGTATTTCAAAACTACATCATGTGTCCCGAAAATTAAATTTCCGCTCAATAAGATGCTGAAATATAACGTGACACAATACAGTTCCTTATTCTCTACAGCCTTTCTTTTCTTCTGTTTCTACTAAAGAACAGGTTCAAATTAACACAAGTGAAGGTCCCAAGTCACCTGTTTCATGCAGTTACATCTTTCAGGAGAGAAACCTTTAAGCTAATTCAGTCTATGTGTGCGCATGTAATTTGTGCAGTTTGCAAACATTAAGCTTGCACTTATGTTGAAAGCTGTTTTTTTTTTTTTCTTTCTTTCTATTTTTTAAGCACAGATGTTGTTTTTGCTTCCTATTAATTTTGTTAGGTGGTGTATTGTGGTAATGAATCAATGACTAAGACTCTCCAAAGGCTTGATCTTAACCTTTATGTGATCAATACAAAAATGCTGGTAGAATATTTCAACCTTGTATCTTACAACAACTCTATTGTTCAAATGTCACCAAACTGCAAATGTTAAAGCTGCATTTAAGTTTACCTGTTGGAATAGGCAGAGAGAGAGGGAGAAGGGGTGTTGGGGGTGGGGAAAAATGCATGGTCTCTTTGTTGCTTAGAATACCATGGCTCTTTTCTGGCCAATGGTATGGTGTCAGTGCTTGGCCAACTTGGATCTGGGACACAATAAAGTCTCCCACATCTCCTTATCTCAACAGAATTTACTTCTATTTCAAAGACAAAGAAAAATACTTCATGAGGTAGCTTTGAGGATTATTTCCACTAACAGGTATGGGCTGCCTTATTTAAAACACTAAGGCTTCATTTACCTTAACACTGTCATGACTGAGATGCTCCTTCTTATCTGAAACATCTGCCCAGCACTGGCATATATCATATAGGATCTAGAGGAGGTCCCTGTTTTTATGAAGCAGCAGGTGGAGACCAGGTGAGATGTTCTACTGCACATAAAATGATATTAGTCACTAAGAGCATGAATTATTTCAAAAATCCAAATAGTCCATCCACAGACTGTTTTCTAAACTCATAGTAGTTGAAAACCTGAAACCACTTTTTTTTTTTTTCCCCAATAAATGGTACCAATTGTGACCGCAGTTTTAAAAAATAGCATTTGAAGATATAATTGAACAACCAGACCCTTCAGGCTTTTGTTAGCTGTCATTCATTGTTTTAACTTATTTTACTTCAGTATGGCATACTCTTTATTTGAAGGAAGCCATGGATTATTAAAATATATAAAAATAAAGGGAAGATATGTGTTTCATACAGTGACAATAACAGCTTTGTTCTGTTTTGTTCCCACCAAAAATTTCCCATTTGTTCCTGAGCCAAGGTAGTGTGTTTTGTTGTTGTTGTGTTTTGTTTTCGTTTTTATTATTATTAATAAAATGGAAGAAGGTGAGTTTACATCTGCATTTTAAAGTAGATTTTTTTGTTAGTAGGCCTGCCTAAAAACAAAACTCAACAAAACTTTTACAGCCCACTACAGTAGTCGCTAGTTCACAATCTATAATGAAGGGAGCATAATGGAATTTTCCTGAACTTAATAGAATTTTTCCTAATGATTGAATTATCATTTGTATTTCATGTTTTAAGAAATAATTTTGTTCTTTGTAGAGTGCTCAATGTCATCTTTCCTTTTGTCACAAAGTAAATTAAATAGCTCAAAGGAGCTTTGTGCAGAAGTGTTTGCTCCTTTATTCTGTCCCAGAATGTTGGGAATACAGATAGCCTCGTTTCTTTGTAACAGCAAGTGTAATAGCTTTGACAAGAACATAAGAAGGATAGTTGGGAGCAAAGACAAAATGCAAATAATATGGCTAAGGGCCCAGTTAGAGAATTACTAGCACAAGTGTGAGCCATTATTACCATGTCAAGCTTTGCTGAAATCATTTCAAACTTCAAGATATTTATTTGCAGACTAATTCTGAAAAGTCTGAAAAATAAGATAAAATTGGGTTACTTGCTGCTACTTTTCTGATAATATGATGCACAAACCAGCTTCTTTCCTGCATTCATCAGAGATGAGTTCAAGATGCCTATCAGTAGAACTTACAAAATGAGTGTTTTTCCTAATTGGACTAGATACTAATAACTCATAATGTACAAATAAAAAATCTTTATGAAACCATTGTTGTTTCTGTTTCTTCTTCTTTACAACAACATGACAAGAAGCACAAAAATCTATGAGAGCGAGCCATGTGATCCACAAATATGTAGGACTTAATTTAGGGACCTTAGTTCAGACTATTCAGAATTTACAAACCTCTTCTCAGCTGTCACCTCGTTTTGGAGGTTCCTAAGCTGTCTAGCTAATTTTTTGTCAGTTAGAATTTCTATTGCCAGGCTTCTAATGTCCTGAAAAATATTGTGTCCTTAGACCACAGTGGGACTGACACAGTCAGATAAGCTAGGTGGTGAGTGGGTACCATTTGAAAATTTGTCGGACCAAGAACAACACTAGTTCCACAACCAGAGCTTCTGACTATTCTTCATCTGCATCATGTATGGTTATGATTTCAACACAGGTGCCCTAAACCCTCACTCAACTAGGATACCAGGTTCTTAAGTAAATTTTATCTCTTTTTAGCCAAATGAGAGGATTTAATCATGGGAGTTCCATATGACAGATGAATGCTCAACATCCCTCCTTCTTGGGAGGTTTTGTGTGAAGCCTAATTGGATAGTTGTTTTTGTTTTTCATTTTAGTGTATCTGTGACAGCGAGTGCTGCTACAAGCAAAATAATTACCATGAAAATTGCTTTAAAACTGCAGTGTGAACTTCAGATCAGAATGACTCAGTAATGTCAGGACTTAGCTAGGTGATCCCCCACAGCCTTAGCTCAAACTTGGGCTTACAAGTGAGTGTTATCACTAGCAAGATTGATGATAAGACATTTTGGCTTGCCTACAGTCATAGGTAAACAGGAATATTGTGGAATGAGATTTGAAGGTATTCAAGCAACAGTGCAATGTCTTAGCCATAACTGAAAATGTTATATGAGTTTTAAAAACTTTTATGTTACTACCCGTTACGGCCTTAAAGAAATCCAATAAGATGACATTTCTCTAAAGATCTGCTATACCTATAGGGCCCTTGTCTATACTAAATCTTGGGTCTTTCTTCAGTCAGTCAAAGTTTGAACTTCCTCCTCAAAAGTGTATCCAAACCATTTTTAAATTTCAGTGACAAATTTCCATTGAATTCACTGTATGTGGAAGAGGACTTGAACAAGTCATAACATTGTGGTAGTTTTACCTTGCTGGGCAGCCGAGCTCCACCACAACTGCTCTCTCACACCCCCTCCTCAAAGGAAAAGGGGGAGAAAATATGATGAAAAGGGCTCAAGGGTTGAGATAAGGACAGGAAGATCACTCAACAATTATTGTGACAGGCAAAACAGACTCAGAATAGGGAGATTAGTAAAATTTATTACCTATTACTAACAAGCTAGAGAAGTGAGAAACAAAGAAAATAAAGACATCTTCCCCCCATCCACCCTCTTCTACCTCCTCCCCTTGAGCGGCACAGGGGAACAAGGAATGGGGGCTGTGATCAGTCCCTGACGCTTCATCTCCGCTGCTCCTTCATGGTCACTCTCTGCCCCTGCTCCACGTGGGGTCCCTCTCACGGGATGCCGTCCTTCCCAAACTGATCCTGTGTGGGCTTCCCACAGGCAGCAGCTCTCCAAGAACTGCTCCCATTTTGGGTCCATCCATCAGGAGCAAACTGCTCCAGCACAGGTCCCCCACGGGCGGCAGCTCCCCCCAGACCCCCTGCTCCTGCGTGGGCTCCTCTCCACAGGTGGCAACTCTGGCCTGGGGCCTGCTCCTGCGGGGGCTCTCCATGGGCCTCAGCCTCCTCCAGGCCACATCCACCTGCTCCACCAGGGGCTCCTCCACAGGCTGCAGCGTGGAGATCTGCTCCATATGAGACCCATGGGCTGCAGGGGGACAGCCTGCTCCACCAGGCTGCAGGGGAACTTGTGCTGCATGCCTGGAGCACCTCTTGCCCTCCTTCTGCACTGACCTTGGGGTCTGCTGGGCTGCTTCTCACTCCTCGCTCCCAGCTACTGTTGTGCAGCATTTGTTTTTTCTTTCCCTTTCTTAAATCTGCTCTCACAAAGGCGCAAACAACATCACTTTTCGGCTAGGCTCTGGGCAGCAGTGGGTCCCTTTGGAGCCGGCTGAAACTGGCCCTTATCTAACATGGGGCAGCTTCTGGATTCTTCTCAGAGGCCACCCCTGCAGCCCCCCACTATCAAAACCTTGCCATGCAAACCCAATACAATCATCCAGAACATTGCAATTATTTAGGCATCTGAATACCATTGAAATCAGTAGGAGTCAGTTGCAGTGTGGCAGAACCACCTTTTAACAGTGACAACAATGCCAGAAACCTTCACCCAGGGGATCTAAGTACTAGGGCTATATAAATATGTCCACATACCTTATTTTTTCCTAAACTATTAAAAAATCATACAGGAAGCTCCTAAGGAATCAAATTTTATAGTTTTTCCATTTCATGTATTCAGTCCTGTCCAGAAAACAAACAAACAAACGAGGTCTCTTTACCTTTCTTGTTGTATTATGTTGTGGTAGAGATTCCACATGATGGCTGGACTGGAACCTATCACAATAAATAAGTGCAATGGCCAGTACTGCTTTTCACTTCAACCTAACTCACAGTTCTGATGCCAGTCCCCCTGGCCAGTCTCAGGGCTTTGTGCAGCTGCAAAATTTGCATAGGCAGCGGTTTCACTAAGGAGGAAAGCAAAAAAGAACCAAACAGTGTTTTGTCTAAAATAAGAGCGCAGGCCACATTATAGCAGCACCAAAACCTACATTGCTGATAACATTGTCAGCACAGAAACAAATAATCATTCTGGGAGATATGACTTAATTTTCCTTTCCTAACCAGCTTCAAAGCAGGGAGAATAGCTTGGATATCTTCTCCCTCCTTATCTCTCATGACAGAAAGCTTTACAGGCATCTATGCTGTGCCTACTATCCCACAGACTTTGTCAGCATTGGTGAGACAGCGGAGGTGGAAGGTACACAGCCGAGTGTTGACAGCTCTGCTTGGCTGTGTTATTTTTCTTCATTTGTAATACCTGAGATGTCGCATTGATAAAACTTTCTTTTCACAGGACTCCTCTACTTCCTGAGTTACACTGACTGCCCTTCAAAATCACGGCCTGAAGGAAAATTAGAAGTGTGCACTGGGCCTATTCTAAACATAACTATACCAGAAAGATGCCTCATGAAAACGTCCTGTATGGTATCACACTGCCAAAAATGGGCCATCCTGCTCTAGATATAAACTCAGTGAAGCCTGGCTACATTTCAAGTCTATAGAATTATGTTATTGCCCTCCTTTATGGTAAATCCTAGTTACTACAATCACGGCTCAGTGAGGTGTTCCGCATTCCGTGATCCAAATGCTCAGAACCAATACTGTTTTATATTAAACTGTAATCTAAATTATAACTGCTTCAGAGATTGCTTCAGATTCTGATTACAGGTTGCACTACCAAAAATCAGTGATACAGGTGTTAAATTATCATGATAATGGTCTCCTGGTGCACAGAAACAGCCCAGAGTATATTTCAGCTACTGCTGTATTTCCATAACACTCCAGAAGATCCTTTAGAATCAAAGTGTGCAAATTTTTCCTGTTTCCAGAAGCACAGGCAGCTGGTGACCTCCTCTCTCCCTGTGTTATTTTACAGCATGCTAACCTTAGTGAGAATTACAAATAATTATCATAATAATTATATTTATTACAGCAATGCAGATCTGCTTTGGAACTCATCAGGTAATATGAGTTACATTTAAAAATAAAGATTTGGGAATAAGCCAACAGAAATAATATATATATATATGTGTGAAAGCCTTTTAATCAAAGTTTATACAGCTGCATTGAATATCCACTTCCGAACTAGTCACACTTGGTTTTTTTATATATATCAACAGGGTAAAAAGTGGATTTACTGAGAACTACTTTCCTGACCTATTTTAGACAATTACTGTGAGATGAATTGAATCCAGGAGTTTCTATTTCCTTCTAGTGACTACAAATGAAGTTGAAGGTGACAGCTCTGGATGCAGACATGTTCATTGGGCCAGATGAATCTCATCCAAATTGTCATCCTACCAGTACTTATAAGTGGTAGGCACCACTGCAGGGTCAATTCAGTGCAGGAGTAGTGAAAAAACAAAACAAAACAAAAAAAAACACAACATAGTTGTGAAGTGCAGTGATGTGTAAAACACCACAAAATCAGGAGTATTTATTCTGCACTGGAAGGTTTTAGTGGGAAGTGAAGGAGAGAGGTGAAGGCTTTTAGACTGATAAATCCACGATAGTTAGCCTGCTCCATGGTGTTTCGGCTGGAGTGGTTTCAACACCTGAATGAGCACCACCGGCTCTACAGAGCATTGCCATCACCGGTTCAGATGTGTCCTAAGACAGCTGTGCTTTATCTACACTGATAAGTTAAATGTCTCTGAGTCTATTTTCTGGCACTGAGGCAAATGGCATGGGACCACTCTGGTTTTTTAAGCTATTATTCATACTATTGCGGTATTGCTTTCTAAACAGGCTGGCCCCATGCGAACAGCCTGTAATCCTTGGCCCACTCTAATTCTCCATCATGGTGAAAATACAGGGGACAGTGTCAACTGATCAAAATAATTCCAGACACTTTTTGTCAATCTGATAAGACTAACCTGATATTACCCCAACATTAGAGTTGGGGTCTTGAGGGCACTGACAGGCCTCACTGCCCCTGCCCACAGCACAAGACCTTATTTCAGCCCCTGCCTCAGTGAGGCTGCAGCAGAGCCAGCACTGCAGCTCCTCAGTACCCTTCCTGATCATAGGCTCCACTGAGACAGACCCATCTACGGGCCCACATCCCGGACAGGCTTCAGCCTGTCTCCATCTCCAGGGAGGTGCCCAATGCCTGGGCCTAGGGCTGCCTTGGTGCCCCCGGCTGCACTATTCCTGCCTGGGGCACTGGGACAGGCTCTGTCTGCCAGGCCCTGCCCTGACAGCCCCTGCATTCTGCAAGATGGACATAAAATTGTTGCTGCCTGCGGAAGTGTTTATCTAGTTTAAGCTTATTTTCACTGAGGTCATTTCAGTCTATTGAAATAGCTCATAATACATAAAGCAAAACAGACTCAACAAGGGAAAGAAAGAAGATTAGGCAGAAAGAAAAGAAAAGGATTACTTAAAGAGGATGTTCTGTGGTGAGGAGAAAGCTCTGAATGTAGTAAACTGTGAGGTTTGATTTGCAACACAGCACACACCACTCATGTATCACACGTGTAGATGTACAGATATTGTTAGTAGCATTAGCCTACTGGCCATTAATACTTTCTGACCTCACAGGACACTCAACACTAGAATTTCTAATTCAGTTCTTTTCAGAATAATAAGTAAAGTAATTGAAACTTTAATTAAAGAACATCAAAGTACATCTTTCCTTCTAATAGGCAGCACCTGCAACACATGAAAATGATTTGTTAGGATTGCTAGATCTTTCTAATGTTACACAGGCAACTGAGTGCACCCATATGCCCATTTGATGTGTCTCCTGATGAACAAATACACAGTATTTGCAAGATGATTCATTCATGAAAAAGGAGGGAAAATGACTCATCCCTTGAAAAAAAAAAAAAGTATTGTTTATGATATTCAATAGTGCATTATAAACATTAGTCAATGATCTCAGAAGAGATCTACACAAGTGTTGGACAAGGTAATTAAGACTGCAAATTTAATGGTTTTGGTCATCAGAATATTTAACATGAAATCATTTGGTAAAAAATACTTCAATGACATATAAGGATAATACTTTATCTTGAGCTAAATGCCATAAATTCCCTTCTTCCATTTCTATGAGTATATGGCTATGCCACAGAATGTTAAATTATTGCAGATAGTTTTTCATACCTGCAGAAACAAAATACAGTATTCACCATTCTTATTCTGTTAGGAAGAAAACTGTTGGGTTTATTCCAGGTTTCTAGATCTATATCTACCTAGTGACATAAAATACACCTTTTGGAAACAACTGTTACAGTATATTTCCTCAGATTGCATACAACATGAGGGCCTGGTTACTGTTAAGGATATTTTACATTTGTAAGACTTCGAAAGCAGAGAAACTCCCATGACAGAGAAGACAAATGGGAACAATAGCGTGTTGCAACTTACACAGCATCTACCATCCAATGCACCTAAGGGCCATTAAAAACCATAATTAAACCTTCTGAAAAGTTCCAATGAAGTAAATAGTTTTATTATTCCTGTTTTACAAATAAGCAAACTGTGGCACAAAAAATAGCAATTAACTTGCTTAATGCCACAGACAAATTAGTGCAACAAATCAATACAGACTTCTAGTTTGAATTCATGAGTTTGAATCCTATTTCAGTACTTTCACCAATAAATCCTACATGATTTCTTTCATTAAATTGGATTTTGCATTATTATTATTACTATTGTTGTTGTTGTTGCTGGTTTTGTTTTTGTTATTAGAGGGAAAGGAAAGTTTTCTCAATTAGAAATGAAAAATTCTCCAGAGGACCAATAACAATAAAATAGAAGTTTAGAAACAGGACTGAAAACCCTGAAGCTATTTCCAATAAAAAATTCCAGCATACTGCTTGTTACATCCTGTAATAAATTACCAGCATGACATACTGTGATAAGAGCCAGAGTTTATAACCTAATTTCCATTTTTCAAAATATTTTTGTAGGTCATCCAGCAAATGGTTGAAAGCTAAGTTAACAATTCTTATAGGTCAGTACAGTTCAGCAAGGAGAGAAAAAGATAGAAATGGAACAAGAAAAACATTTACAGTCTCTGATTTCTCACCTTCAGGGAAGGAGGATGGTGGCCAGAAGCACTTCTGAGAGAAGAGGTGATCTGCTACACAATGTTCTGTGAACCCTGGTTTGCAGTGAATGCAAAAGATTAGAAACTGATCCTCTAGATCAACTGTGAGTCAGTAGCTACAACAACCCTGTGGTCTGCTGCTTTGTGGAATCAGTTAGTTCACTCTTCCAAGGACATACATTGGACTTTGGTTGAAATGTTAGATTAAGTTCTGCTTTAAAATTTTGTGCAAAGTGCAGCACAAGCAGACATAATGCAAGCAGGCACTGTACAAGCTCTCAGCCTGCCAACGTGGCTCATTACAGATTTCTAAGGCCCTTTCTGTTCCAGCTGTTCTCTTCAGAATAGATTGGCAGACATCCTTGATTGCATCAAAGGAAAACAAAATTTTAAGTACCAAATCTTTACGTGGTTTCTTTCTGGTGACCTTTAGATGCTGTTTCCTCAAAGTCTTAGCAGTGATGTTCATCAAACCATTACCTGTAATCACATGGAGATCTAATGTTTGTAACAAGCATTCTAAGTTTATATTTGAAATACAGACAACAATGCAACTTTTCTTTGCAAGGCCTTCTGCTATCTCAGAGTACAAGCTACGTATAGCAAAATCAATGTCAATCACAATAAGGTAAAAGAAATATTAGAATACACAATGTATTAAGATTCAGAGAAGACTAATAATCTAAACTGTCTGCATTAAAAAAAAAAATAAAATACAAGAAGAGAATGCTGTGGCCAAAAACCTGGTGAGGTTATTGGTCATTTTCTGGCATGACTTGTCAAAAAAATTCCGCTGAATTTGGTGGGTTGTCTGAGTGAAAGAAAGCAGCAATTATCAAAATATAAGGATTTCAATCATTAAACAACAAAGTCAGTGTGACTTTTTCCCTAATGCATTAGTCAGAATTATGTCTGATTTTGTAAAATGAAGATGTACCTTCTGCATTTTTTTCATTGATACATACTCGATGAGTGCTCTACTTTGAACCTCTTTTGTTTGGTACTTATCGTGCAGATACTAGTTTTTTCATATGACTTCATTGGTGTACATCAGCTAAGAAAGTAATTAGATACTTTTTTTCTATTTTGTGATTGATCCATTCTCCTCTGACATTCATCCAAGCTTATTTACTTCATTTTCCCCATTCTCTTCCTAATAAACATTTTTAGAACAGTCATGGTTGAACTAATGCTTATTCCTTTACTTCTGACCCATTTCTTTTATTAATATGTTGGACCCATCCATTTTTTTTTAATTATTTATTTTTAATAGGGTCCTAGATAAGGATGCTTTGTATTATATTTTTAGTAGTTTATTATAGTGAAAATCTTTTTTATATTTCCTTTATGAGGATTCACACCATCACTATTATATCTTAACTTGCTACATTTATGAATTAAAAATTAACTCATACTGCATGGTATACATAGGAAGAATCTTTATGTAGAAGTCTTTTTTAAAAGTTCTGGCTTATGTGCTTCTGTGTTGGATATTTATCAATCAGTTTACAGTTTTTCTGTATTTGAAAATGTTAATATTGCATGGTTTCTGCCTCACCATCTCCAAGAATAGTATGTTACATGTCAAATAGTCTGCAAGAATAATATAGGAATTTACTACCAATGTCAACAAATAGTGCCTAGATCCAACACTAATATAGTCGTAGGGTCATGAATGTCAGAGCTAGAGACCAAAGAGTCTTCTATTCTGTGAAGGAAACAGAAGTTACTTTTAAGTATATCTGTGTGGGTTTTGTTTTATTTTATATATATTTTTACATAATTAAGAGAAACAAAGCAGCACAAAATCCTGAATATTATATAATGCTAATTAAGATTAACAAGGTAACAAATCAACAATTCAAAACCATTGCTGTGTTTCTGACTGGTTGGTGTTGTCCCTGTAATTAATACCATGTCATGTTTTAATGCTTCATGTATCCAACTACTGTGCCAAGTAGTCTTCATCTATTCAACCACCTCCCCCAAGAGTTAACAATTTTAGTTTCAGCCTATTTTGAATAATAGCGTTCATATTCTGAATTCAAAGGGCATTTTGTTCTTGCTTTGAGTATTATATGAGCTTTTTTTTTTTTTTTTAAACAAAACAGAAGGACAACTAGTGACTTGACAGAAATTCTATGAATTTGGAAAATCTCTAACACTATTTTCTAAATTATTGGGCTAAAATTATTTGGAAATTAGCAAGTGTTGTGGTCAGAGACATTAGTATTTGCAGCCATGCGTGGATAACTGAGAACAGTGTTTCAACAGCTAGTAAGTCTGACCTTCCTCTGGACGTAGAATATAAACCCGTTTTACATAAACTGGTGGAATCTTTGTCTGTCCATAAAGCCGCATGAGAAGGTAAGTATTCAAGAGCATAAGCACTAAAGGTGAAAAAATAATGCAACAGTATATAGATATCCAAGAAGCATCACAAGATATAAGAAATGGGAATTTGAACAGAGAGGCTGCAGAGGGTAATGTGGAACTAAGGTCATATCATTATACTACTGAATTGAATGTAATCTTAATATGAAAGCTTCTGAATATAGTTCCCAGCAGAAGAGACAATTCTGACATTCATTATACTTGTGTAGATGTAAAAGTATGTTTCAGTGGGACAATGCAAAATACTACCCATTCTCAATTGTGAAACCTCTGTTTAACAGTGATTTCAAACAGCATATATGATTTTAGCCAAGCTTCTAAGATTGAATTTAACATATGAATAACACATTAAATATATTTGTATATCTACTTACCACAGACTCCAGTGTTAACCACAAAGACATTTTCAGGCTGTTACATACTAACAAAAACATTTTCATTTCTGTAGGCACAACACATATGCAAGCTCTCAGACATACTCACTTTCTGCAGCATGGCCAAGTCTTGAATTTTTTTGGAAATATTTCAGTGTTTTTGCTTCTGGAAGGTTGCATGATGAAACTGATACGGACTAAGGAAGCTGTTATCACCAGGTTGACACAGTTCCAGTCTACATTGGTAAAGCTATGCAGCCGTCACTAAGTTACACAACCTGGGAAAAAGCACCATCCCACCCTGCTTGATCTGGGTGATGAGTGGATTTTCATGGGGGAGGAAGTCCCTTTAGACATGTTCATTAGCCCTGAAAATGGGTACTACATTGTCAGGTTCTCATAACTTCAGTGCTGTGGTTCTCCCTCTCAAAAATAAAAATAAAAATAAAAATAAAAAGTAGATTGCATTGTTGATTCAACAGTGGAAAGGGAGTTCATGATATAGCAAGCAATATCAAACTGAGTAACAGCACAGTTTGTCTCGTTGTGCTTTAGAAAGTTCAAGATAAAAGAAAAAATCACCTGGAGGAAGGGGACAGGTAGATATACAAGAGGAAGAAAGACAGCTGAGGGGAAAGAGACAGTAGAACAAGGACACCCAGAGGGAGAGTCTGGTCCACATGCTTCTAGGTATCATACTGATGTGAAATATCAAAGTAGACTTCCCTTTATACACTACTGCAGCATGTCTCCCAGTATTTCTGGCTTTTATGGTGGCACTGTCAGGTTGGAAAAAATGTTAGGATGTATATGTCAATTTATAGTTATCTCTGTGAGTGCATGTGAATGTATGCATGTAGAAGTCTCTCTCTTCCCCACACACCCTTTTTCCTGTGTCTAAATATATATGTACTTATCTGTGCATGCATCGTCAGTTTTCTCACAGCTTCTGCAGAGAACAGTTCCCAATATGAGAAGTGTCTTAGAGATTAGAAGGGTACCTATCTCACTTAGTGAGTGAAGCTAGATGACTAGTTTTAACTAAAAACCTAACCATTTCAATAGTTCAAGTTAGCTGTCGGCAAGTATGCAGAGCTCATACTCCTAACTAGACAAAGATGTAAATCAGTCATTATTTAACAGATTATGATTAAACATGTCATGAAAAAAAGGTTCTGCATTTCTTGTCAATAGATAGGAATAAGTACTATGGATTAATGAATTTGCACTGGTGTATAAAATAAACCAGAAGCAGAAGTTTCTTACGTTCTTATACTGTTGTTCACAAATTTATTTTTGTTGCATTAAAAGTTTTTTTTTTAATTAAAAAAGTATAAGATCAGTCATAATCTCTTTAGAATTAGTTACTGAAAATAAGATTAATTTCCAGTATAGCTATTTTTTTCCACTTCTAAGCTTTTGCAGTAAAGCTTTTTTTTTTTCTTTTTTTTTCCCCCTATTTTTGAATATAATACAGAAGTCTAAGTACATCTCTTCCAAAATACAAATAAAGAAATGAACCCGCAAAGAAGTCATTATATCATAGGAAGAACAGACTGTGGTTGAAACTGGACTGTGATAAAATTGCTATCAGTTCTTCTATACAATGCACCTGATTTTCTGATGATGGCCATATTAGAAATCATTTGTCAATTGCTACAGATTTTCTAATGTGGACATGCATAAATTGTAGTTTAAAAGAAATTAAAAATATGGAAACTGAGCAGAGAGAACAAGGTAAAACTTCCTGCTTGAACTGACCATTGCTACTACCATATATATATATATATATATATATATATATATAAAAACAAAACAAAAAAACCTAACCACCCTGATAGCAGGTATCCTGCCTCCTGTTCTTTTTATCAAGTCTATTTTAGGTACCTTTATAAGGGAGCTCTACAGAGAGCTGTGCCCTTTCCTGAGCACTGAGAAGGATGAAAAGAAGTGATAGGTTTTTACTAGCTTGACACAGAAAACCTCAAAGAACACAAGAAAGAAAGAAAGAAAGAAAGAGAGAGAGAGAGAGAGGGAGAGAAAGAATGAAAGAAAGATGCACATGCTGCACATAAAGAGTCCTCCAGAAAGTCTTGGAAATACTAAAAGTTCACAATGGTTTTAACCTGATGCTTACTGGATAATCTCCAGCAATTGACAGTATAATACAACAGAAAGGACAGCATATTTCTAAGATTCACACATCTGCATTAAAATTAAAGAATTAATACTTTTGTATCAAAATATGATACAAATAAGACAAGACGCCCTGCCTATAGCATGTAACTGTGTGATGTAGTAGATACTTGCAAACCAACAATACATCCCCATTACAATCCTGGGCCATTATACTATAAAGCTACAATAATGAAAGGTGAAGAACGGATGAAGTAAAATCAGAGATGCAAAAAACATAGGAGTGAATGATGGCTTATGATACCTGTACATCAACTGGTAGTGTCTAGTTAGAAAAGTGAATGTCACACCATCACAGAAACAACATTTTGCTTTAGATTTAAATGTAATTCTTTTAAATTAGTTAATTTTTAATAGTTCACCATAAAAAAAAAAAAAAAGAGAGCTAAAATAAGTGCATTATGCAAAGCCATAGAGAGATCAAAACAAAATGGAAGTTGTTTATATAACAACTGCAGCAAAGTCGACAATGCATGTTGAGTCAAATGTAGCAGAGCAAGAGACAATTCTTTTATGTGTGCAGAGAGGCTTGAAAAAATTTTTGAGTTAAATGTTCAAGCATTTAAAAAACAACAAATGAATCAAGATTTTAGAAACGTCTGAAGCTATTATTCTCAGTTCTGCCCCTCAAATTACCCCAAATCTTCTCTGTTCCATATATGCGCATCACTGCCCTGCACATTGATAGGGACAAAAATAGCTTAGTTTCCTACCTTTTCTTCTTCCCATCTTTTATTATTATTGTAGTTTATTTATTTATTTATTTTAACTTTAGTCTTTCTAACCTTACTGCAACAAGATAGGGGAAACTTAAGCCCAAAGAAAATTGAGAACTGAGGTTTCCACAGAAAAATTAATTCTTCCCTTTCCTGCTTATTATTAACTGCACTTTCTGTCACGTGCTCACTAGCTATTAGACAACTAAAAATCAGTTTTGTGGCTCTTGGTATTTGCTTATCTTTTCTGTTTGTCAGAGGTACTAACTTTTTTCCATATTTTATTTTTCTGCAGGATAAGAAACATAGGAGACCAAATGCTGCATCCAAAGTCACAATAACTTAAGTAAAGAATCACTACTATAACTTGTGGATAGTCATTTTATAAATGGGGATTCAGTATATAACATTGCAGAAATGTGTTCTGTGGCAAATCTCTCTGTATATTCTTACATTAAATATGCCAATTGTTAGGAGAGCTTTTCAAAATGCTATAAATAAAAATATAGCATTGAAAATGCTTTTCTTAAAGATAAAAACAAAGCAAAGCAAAACAAAACAAAACACCAACTAGTCATGTAAAGCTACTTTTGCCTAGAGTTTTATTTTTATTGTACTGTTAAAAAACTCCCAGGAAGAGATTTATATCAGCTCTACTTGAGACTTAAGCATACTAGTATTCTATACTACCAATAAAAGAAAATCCATTGATCTATTCAGGACAATATACAATACAAAAGTAAGGAATAAGTAATTGTGACATCAATAAAAATACTACATCTTCATGACAAAAAAAAAAATCTACATATAGAATAAGATTGTTTTTGTCTCTTACAAGACTATTCTAGAATCAAGTACAGTTGATTAGTTATTTTTGTTTTTGATGGCAGTCTTTTGAGCAAATCCTGTGTAATGGTCCCAAAGGACTGCTTTTATTTCGTCCCACCTATCACCTGGCAATCCATGACCTTGATGTGAACTCTTTCTCAATGTTGTGGGGTAGAAAGACATATAGGAGCTGACTTGTGATGTCAGAGACACCCCCCCCACACACACACACACACAAGGAGACTCCCCAGTTATCTGTCAACAGATACTGACAGTTTCTTTTCCCTTCATGTGACAAGAGTGCTAGGGACATAGAGAATCTGTATTTATACTAATAAGAGTTCAAGCATTGTAGAAACTGCTATTTAATCTAATCTTAATTTGCTTGCTAAATATTTTGAACTTTCTTATGTTTTAGTCAAAGTATCTGAGCTTAAACCTAAGCTTGCAGAAATTTTGCATCTACACATTTGCCCCAAAAAAGAAATACTCGTCCTCACCACTCCAAGGAAAAGTTCAAGAAAAAGCCTGTACTAAGTATCTAAATCCAACATATTCTTTATCACTGACATAAGGACATTCACGATGAACCATCTAAGCACAAAAAGTGTATGACTGCTGGTAGACATGGCAAACCTGCAGATTTGTTGATCAAAACCTTGGTCATTTATTGCTGTGAAAGGATGGGGGCGTTGAGAAAAGCATGATAGACATAAATACAACTTGCCCATTCTTATGACAGACTGATTCAGAGAAAACCTTGTGAGGGGAATCTTGCAGAGATCCCCATCTCCAGCACAGCCATCTGTTCTTCTATTTATTTACAGCTATTTCTGTGTTGCTTACTATAGTGTAATTTCTGAGCCCGTTATTTTATCAATAGCAAGAGTTTTCACATTCTCCCAACATGTGGACTGTATTTTCACAAGGTGATTATCTCATGGACACTTTCCCTAGCTGTGATCAACAACAACCCCGGTGCAACTGCAGAAATTGCTTAGAGGGGTTAAAGCATGTTAACCAAGCTCAAATGCAATTTAGTTATAATAAGTGTTTTGTCCTTATGGAACAAGTTAGTCATACTATCTGATTCTGTTTATTTTTTAATCTCTCACTTCCATCTGCTCTATTTCCTTCCCTTTCCTTGCTCCCCATATCCTGACTCTTCATCATCTATCTGTTTCCCCCTTCACTTTATCAACATCTTTTTGTTTCTATTTTCTTTTTCCCTCTTTGTTTCCAGCAGTGGAAGAAAAATGCTTGCTTCTTATTCCTGTTAACTGTTCTATGTCATTCCTGTACTTCTAAAAAATAAGCTACCTGAATACATGAGAGGACAAACAAAAAAAGAAAAAAAAAAAAGGCAAAGGCCATGCAGCTCTCTGGATAAATATGCTTTAGAACACATTTTATCTGAGTGTTTATTTAAAGATATTTTAGCATGTTATTAGTGAAACAAAGCCGTCAAGTCTACATTTTCATTACTCTTGGTGATTTCATATCTGCAGGGATTCAGTATGTTCAGACTATAGGTAAGTACCATGGCAATTTTATCTATATAACTAAGTAACTCAAGGCATACATAGTAATGATTCTCTTACAGTTGAAAATGAACTGTTCCTGAGGAAAAATCAGAGCAGTGCTCTAGCTCAGTTGCTCTGCAGGAAGTAATCTCTCTTCACTGGTACAGCAGGGAGCCTTGTCAGATTATCTCCCTAAACTAGACACAAGGTTCATGAAACTGGTTCTGCTCAAGGCATGAATGAGCTCATGGGATCAAGCCCTGGAGCTATAGGTTGTGCATTGTATGAGAACAGAGGTGTGAAAGCACACTAACGTGTCCTTCCACCCTAAGAAAGGAGTTAGCACTTAAACTCACAGACCATTAAAATGAGGTGAGCTCACAGGATTTCATAAAGCAGTACAGAGCTGTGCTTCATGAAAACTCCCCAGTAATTTTGCTGTGGATTTTTCAAAAGTTGGTCATGGTAAAAGAAATTTAAACTAAGCGGATCGCATGAAAGCCCATCCATTTCAGGAGATTACTAAGGAGCAGGCAGAGCAGTGATACATCTGCAGTGAGAATGATGAAGAATTTCTTGATGCATACTCAACCCAGCTGTGTGGTACATGTAGATAGAGCAGGCCTGATGCATTTTCATCATTTCATTCATTCTTCATGAAGGTTGGGCAAACCATAGCCTCGCGACCTGTCCCCATTTGTTCAAGCCTTAAGCAACACTCATCCTGTAAACATTCAGATTAAAAATAATAATTATTATAATAATGTAATTAAAGTCTCAATTATATCTTATGGACAAATAAAGAAAATAAAAGTTAAAGAAGCAGTTATGTATATATCAATATTTGCAGAATCTTTGTATTGAACAGTTAGAAACGCTTCATTTATGACTACAGATATGCTCATAATGACAAGCTTCTATTTAAAGATTATATTTCTGTTTGGAAATGCTGAATGATCTCCAGTATTCATATGGCCCTTTTCTGTCTAATTTAATTGTATGTGGTAGCCAGATAACAATATGTTGTTGATCATTTTCATACACATACAAGTGCTTTTCCATATTCACTGTATACCAGGTCACTTGAAAACATTCCCACTCATTTGTAATACAATATTATTTGTAACGCAATATTACCATGTTCTGGAAATTATCTATACAATGACTATATCATATGACTGTATGAGTTGTTGAATATAAATTTGTACTTAATTACACCTATGCCACTCCAGTCAAAGAATCTCCACCTGGGTCTGGTTGATTTTTTTGACCAGCTTCTATACCCATACCAAAATCAGTTGTAAGGACAAGGATGCTATTAGAGGAAAGATGCCTTTTATGGCATCAGACACATATACATCTCTGAGGAAGCTGTGAAAACTACTACATGAACTGCTGTTGTGTTCAACAGAGGCGTAAATCCACAGATTTGTCCACCGAGTAGTAACTAGAATGAATATAGTGAAAACCTATTATATGTACACCAAGAGGTGTACAGGTATGCAAGACAAGATAACAACTATAATTTCTCACTGACAAAATATTTTGTATAATAACAGAAACTTCTTAAATTTCCTGTAGGGAGGGGAGGGGTGAGGAAGGATTATGATTTGTAGATTTGTTCACAAATTCGGAGAATTTTATCCAGAGAAACACTCTCATCCCTATGTAACATTCAGTGCTTAATCTACTTATTCTTGTATGGATATCAGTAAGTTACATTTTTCTACTATGTCTTTTCCAGAAATTAATGTTTTTTGTTGTTGTTGCTGGTTTTGTCTTTTTTTTTTTTTTTTTTCTGTTATTGTTTGTATCTAGGACTAAGAGTTGGAGATCTCATCTTTTGTGTTTATTCTGATGAGAGCATATTCACAAGCTGTCACTTAATGAGTCTGGGATAATTATCTACAGGGAGGAGAGCAGTTCAGGACTCTCTGAGAACTCCTGTCAGACAAATGCGCTCCTCAGGAAGGGGGCAGTCTGTCAGCATCATTTGTCAAGTAAGGAAGGCTAAGCCATGCTAGATCATATTTACATAACTGCTGTATAATAGTTTGTAGTTTGGCACATTTTGGTCAAAAAATCACTAAATTTTAGAGTTGGGGATGAATAAAGTAGTGTTCCTTCCCAGAATGTGGTGACACATGCCACATTACCTGTGGCATTGAGATGAGGCAAAGCAAAGAATGAACATCCCCATTCAGGAATAGAGTGGTAAGGTCTTAGTTCCAGTTCAATATGCCATGACTCGTCTCCAAGGTGCATTTCATTAGCTTCTTTCAAATAAATACAGAAACTGAAGCAAGGTATCTTGCAGTGCAGCTATTATAATAAATTGTGCTGAAAAACGTGGGCTGGCTATCTGAGCAATAATGATGACAGCATGGAGGCAGTTATGACAATAAATACTTGACAGCAAACAAAAATCAGGAGCCTAGATCAGGCCCTACATCAGTAGCATCCATATAGAACATCAACTTTCTTCATATATGCATAGACATATCCTTTCCCCAAGCCTCTGGAAAGTGCACTCATAGAAAGAACAGATGAATGCACCCAGGAGCTGAACAATGTCTTCATGACCTGGATACTCAACAGAGAATGAGATCTCACCATCAGGAAAGATCAGCTGATCTTGTTGTTCAACAAACTCAGTGTTCTCAATAGCTGTGTTGTTGCCAAGATAGATCACAGGTGATAGCCTTTTCTACTGTCAATTTCTATTCATCTTTTCAAAATTTGCTTTTCTTCTACTATATCCCTTTGCTTCTTAGAAAAGTTTATTTCTGAATACATGACTGTCATCTCTTGTGAATAAAGAAATAGTTTCCCTCCTGAAAAAGCAAACAAAGAAACAACAACAAAACCCACAAAATGCTACTTTATCTTCTTACTTTTCTCAGTGAAGACTGGGGCTGTTATTACTGAAGTTTTTTTCTTCTAGTATAAGTTCCTGAAACAGGCTTTTCTAGTGTTGTAGAACATCTGGCAGAATTGTTGAAACATTTAATTTTTCATTTTTTTCCCTTAATTTGTATAGTGTTACCTTCACTGTTTCTTGTTATGAATTTCTCTGCTACTTTAAAGAAACTCTTGACACTATATTGTCTGCTTGTGTTGGTATTTATAAAGAATGCTACTGCTGCTCTTCAACTGGTGATACACATATTTCACATACAGGATGATCTTTCAGAGTGAAGGGTTTAGGGCAGATTTCATGGTCATTTGCAATTTAAATTACAGAGTGCTGTTATGAAGTATCAATCTACAATAACTAGATGAGGGAGCTCAAGGCCAACACAGATCCAGCTGCTTTTCCACATACATTTGCTGCTGCAGTAAAGGTGGACTTTAGATTTCCCCACTAACAGCTGCTTGTTCTTACTTCCTTGATGCTATTTGCCATTCTTTCTGTCATGTCAATACCACTTTTTGTGGTATTGCAATATAATTTGAGCCAATTTAATAACTTTGGTTAAAAAAAAGGAGAGAGATTAGCACAGATATAATGAGTAATTGGAAGACAGATCTCAAACTAGTTAAATTCCCAAAGTAATACGATGTTGGGTGATGCAGACTCCTGTTCCAGCACTGAAGATTCCAGAATCACACTGACAACTGAACACTGAAAATTTTCCTGGGAGTAACTTTAGCAATGAAGGTACAAAAAAAGCAAAGTACACTATTAAGGATTGTATTATGTGCTATTGTGGTAGGCTTACCATGGCTGGCTGCCAGATACCCATCTAGCTGCTCTCTCGCCTCCCTTCTTCAACAAGACAGTAGCAGAAAATAAGATGAAAAAGCTTCTGAGCTGAGATAAGGACAGGGAGATCATTTACCAATTACCATCACAAGCAAACAGATTTGACTTGGGGAAAATTAATTTAATTATTGGCAATTAAGAAAAAGGGTGGTAAGAAGCAACACCTAAAACACCTATTGCTCCCACTTTTCCCAGGCTCAAACACAATGATTCATTCCCAAATTCTCTACCTCCTCCCTGCCAAATGGTACAGGGAGGAAGGGGAATAGGAGTTTTTGTCAGTTACTCTCTGCAAATCCTTCCTTCTCACACATCTTCCCTGTACCAATGTGGTCTCTCCATGGGCTGCAGCTTCCTTCAGGATATGTATATCCATCCACCTGCTCCTCTGTGGGGTCCTCCACTGGCTGCAGCGTGTAGATCTGCTCTGGCACGATACTCTCCACAGGCTGCAGAGAGACAACCCACTTTACTAGGATCTGTACCACAGGCTGCAGGAGAATCTCTGCTCTGGTGCCTGGAGCACCTTCTCCCCCTACTTGTTCTCTGACCTTGCTGTCTGCAGGGCTGTTTCTCACATGCCTTTTTTTTTTTTTCCCTTCAGTCCTCACTGCAGTTTTGCTCTTTCTCAACTACATTTTCCCAAGGCACCGCCATCTTAGCTGCTGGGCCCACCCATGCCCTGCAGTAGAGCTGTTGGAGCTGGGAGGAACCGTCTCTGTTTGGCACAGGGTGGCCCTGAAGCCCCCAGCCACTACCAAAACCTTGCTATGTACACACAATACAGATATCCATAAGTTTGTGGAATTGGGGGTGGGAGGGCCACTTTTTTTTTTTTTTTTTTTGGGGGGGGTGGGGGGTGGGGAGGGATTTTCTGTGTTATTGCATGCAGATAGTTAGCAATATACTGTAAAAATGCTTAAAAAGGTGAACAGAGAATAAGTATCCGACAAGTTCAGAGGTCTGGACTTGTTTCATATGTGTTTTTCACCCCATCTTGTCTGTAATGCCAGACATTTTGTTTCCTGTGGAATGATAATACATCATTAATTCCTCATAAATAGGATTACTTTTCTCACTGCAAGCTCTAATAGGCTTTCTGCACAACAGTTGTAGCCTCTGTCCTACGTAATACTAGCTCCTATTGTGTTGGTGGGTATGGGTCCCAGAGAGTCACTGCATAATCTGTGCTCTAACAGTTATCAGGAAGTAATCAGTAAGATTAAAAAATTTGGCTTTTGCAAGTACATTTTGCCCATTGATAGCAATAGGTGTAGTTAGTTTAATGCAATCATAAGGCAGGAGGAACAAGTATTGTGACATTTCCTCTGGACTTTGTAAGACAAGTTGTGTTTCAATTATTTACATTAGGATACATTTAACCTCTTTCCATTATTAAGCTCCAGACATTGTACCTCTTCAAATCACCTGAGGTAAGTTGAAGACTTTATCTAAGGGACAGCCGGAAAATGGCTGTGAGCTGTCATTTTGATTTTCTTAGTTTTCTAGACTAGAAATATCAGCCTCAGCTCTGCAAAAACATATTATTCTTTCTCTCTACCTTTAATGTTTTGCATTTCCAATTCCTTTTACCATAAAAATACATTTTGCATTACACAGCTCTTATTTTCACCTTTATGGATCGATTAGGTTGTGTCTCTTCTGTGTTTCCAGACAAGTGCCAGTAAAGTAATTTCCAAGTGAACACAGTAGTTAAGAGTGCTTGGCATTTTCCCCAAGTGTAGCTAAAAAGGAAAAGACACAGAGGACCTTAGCAGAGATGAAGCTGGGTTAAATCTGATCTGCCTACAATGAAGTATTCTGAAGATAATGAAAGGAGAAAACTGGTGTTAGAAATTCGCTATTGATTGTCCCAGTGAAGAATTATGTGAGGCTCTGACTTAAGCAAACATCATGAAAATCAAAAGAATTTCTGTGCTGTAAAATGAGTCAAGTAATCAGGAAAAATCTGAGGGCTGAAACAAAGATGATAACACATAAGAAATTGGTTCCAATCTACTCCAATATTCACTGGGATCAACATAAAGAGGCCCCAACCTGGTCCGTATTTGCACCTGAACTCCGAGAGTTGGCCAGTTTAATACACTGGGACTATTTATTAGAACTGGGTGGAATTTGACAGTGAATTTTCAGAAAGCTCTGTATTTCCAAAACTATAGTTCCATTCCAATGACTATTTAATTATCCATAGAGAAAGGAACAAGCTAGTATAAATGAACAGGGGATAGTGACCCCAAAATAGCTAATAAAAATTGACTAAATTGTTCACTGGGCTGTGGAAAAAATGCAGAAAAAAATGGCTTTAACTTGAATTTCCCACATTGTAGATAAATACCCAGAGACTTTGATTATTGGACACTTTAGGTGAATCTCAGTTCCACCATAAAATCCAGCCTGCGCTGGAAGAGTATCATGAACTGATATTTTCTAATGAAACCCTTTTTTACTATGAAACTCCTAGTGTATTTTTCTTTAGAGCATTAAGCAAGAACATATGACTTGCAGCATCAGGGACTATTCATAAAGAATACATCAGTTGTTTTGGAATACCTCAGCATTTACAGCACTAGCTTGGGTTTCACATTCCTACTCTACTTCATATATTATCGGCAGTGAGTTTCCCAGAAAAGCTCTTAAGAAGTATTTACGTGCCTGACTCCTAAATCCAACCTTCCTAGATCCAGTTACTATACTATTCAGAGCTTCTCAGGGCAGCTTCAAGACCAAAATAACATCATGTTTTTACTGTCAGTGCTAGAATGCCCTCCAGCCTGGTTTTAGTTAACTCCCTGTGTAAGATCTCACTGAGCTGCTGTCCATAAGAGTAAGCCCCCCATAACTGAATACCTCCATATAAAAACAGGGGGTGACAATACTTCCCTTCAGGAATGGTGTAATAATAAATATTTTAGACTTATTCATTCTATAGTGGGTACTACTGAACTGTACCTCCCATACTAAGCAGGAGGGTTTCTCTCCAACACAGCAAAGAGAAGAACCAGTGTAAGAGGCCTGTTTTCAGAGGAGCTTCAGAGGGCTGAGCAGGAGCAAATATCCTGAGAGCTATCAGAGAGACAGACTGCAATAGTCAGGAGTTACGAGAGCTGTTGCAAGTCAGCGTCTTGGGAGAATTGTATCAAGTGGATTGTCCTCAATTTGAGGAATATTGTAAGACTGCTCGAGGGAAAGCATGTCCTGGAACGATTATGCCTAATGGTAATCCAAAGAAATCCTCTCTTCACACCACTGCACTGGAGTGTCCTTAGGGGCTGCATTAAGAACTGACTGTGCCTAGGTAATTTATAGATATAGTTTGGTGTGACCTTAATACCAACAGAGAACTAGAACGCACAATCTAATTGCATTTTGAATCTTGTAACAGACTTCACTGTAGACAAAGAAGTGTAGTATTTAGCTGGCAAATGAAGTCTAAACCTGTGGAAAATCAAGTCAGTGAATTTCTTAATGACATTTTCCACTTTCCCAGTGACCTTCATCTGGTGGTCTAAAAGCACTTTACAAAAACATACGTTTGTTACACTCAGAACTAGTTGAAAGATTATGCTATTTTGTTTCCTTCCCTGTGGAAAACATTGACTTATCTGAAAAAATTAAAAACTGAAAAAACTCCTGGATGAAAACTTTTGACTGGAAAAAAGACCTCTCCATTCAAAAATACTGCTGTAGATTTTGGTGGGAGTTGTATATGTAATTCCTCTTTATTCAGTTCTCCAGTTCTTTTCTGTGAACTGTAGTTGGTGTTCATAACGTATCTTGTATCGTTTTCCAATTCCTCCCCTCCTCCCCCACAAAATTAAGTTCTATGAGCATATCTGACTATGCTACATAAGAACAGAAGTGATAAAACAGGTGTGGAAACACTATTTCATACTCAGAACCATTTTTTACTTTCTCATAAACTGAACTTCTAGATAGGTTTTTAAGTTATCAGAAACATTATTTGTAGTTTTATATTTAGAGACTAGTGATGGTGGTCAGCAGGATTATAGTGACTCACCCTAAAGCCTGCTCCAGAAGACTAAAACAATTTTATAAAACATGTTATGTATGTTTCTGTTATGTATTCCAGCACCTAATGCCATGTTCCTGAGAGAATGAGGTGCAGTGTCTGCCACAAACTACCATTTGTGGTGACCAAGCTCTGCCAGCCCACTCTCTCACTTCTAACATTTTGCCACCCACAGATGTATAGTCTGGCCTATGTCTAGCCTAGATTTATTTATTTTTTGCTTTGTTTTGTTTTCCCCCAAAATTACAGCAACTCAGTGGTGAAACTAGAAATAGACCTGTATGTGCTTAAAATTTAAATACATACGTCTTGCTATTTCCACCAAGCACATTTTAAGATTGCTAGTGTGTTTTGTGTAATCAAATGAAATAAAACAACAGGAAAAAAGATAGCGTGAAGGTGAAAAGCACTGCTGAATAAATTAATGTGTGCTCTATCGTTGTCAGAATCATCTGACAAATAAAAACAGCCTCTCAAAAGAAAACTTGAAGGACTCAGCACAGAAGTTATTCAAAGACAACAAAGAGGCTGAGGCAAGTTATTAAAAGAATGAGGATAACTGAAGAGATGATGTAACACAGTAGGAAACACAGCTATCTGCTAGGAATGGTGAAAATGTGAAATGAAAGGAAAATTGCAGAAGAGGTTAAGATAAATAACAAAGTTTTCTTTTATTCAAGATCATATTGAACAAGAGGTCATTGGAAGAGACAGTAGAAATTCTAAGAGCTGGCCTGGGTAATTTACTGACTGAAGAGACAGACATAACTAAAGCACAATCAAATGAATTCTTTGCTTCTGTGTTCACACAGAAGGCTTGGGGACAGATGTCAGAAACGGACATAAATTTCCCAAGAGAGTAAGAAAAAATACCGAAGGAGGTAAGATTCAGCCAGAACAGGTGATCAAGGAGTTAGAACATCTGAAGCTTAACACAGCTCCAAGACCTGGAAGTATCCCCTTGAGGTTTCTAAAAAAAAAAAAAAAAGTTGCAAAAAGGCATGGAGAAACATTTCCAGATGGAGCTGAAACCTCTTTGAAAACAAGTACAGCATGAGTAGAGTATATGAACAAATATAGTTTAGACTAAATGAGGCCAGAACCTGGTTCATCCTTCTCCAGTCAGTGTGGAAAGTGCAACTGAGAGCTGAATCAGCGTGGCAGCCCACTGCCTGAATCCCACAGCATAAACTCTGTGAAACCACTGCAAAAGGGAATTTACCTACTCAAAGTACAAACATTGAATTTGTTTATTTGTCTGTTTGTTTGCTTTTAGAAGGAAATTTACATTTCAAGAGTAAGTAAGTCTTACTGAGTGTAGGATTCAACTGACCAAAGGTAGATTTCTTCACCTGGGCTAGTTTCAGTAAGTCTTTTGTTCAAACGTGAAGGCAGAGAATTAATCAGACTGTGCTTTAGCTGTATCTGTATCTGTCTCTTCAATCAGTAAATCTCATCGTAGCTTGCTGCTGCATCTGAAATAGTCTACCCTTGCATTCAGTGGAAAAAAAGCAGGCACTTTCAGGGCTTGAGTCCAGTCAGCCTTAAAGAGCATAGCTAAAACTGTCCAGTTAAAGCACACCTGATGAATGTGTGTCTATTTCTCTTCTTTGTCACTAAAAAAAATATGCAAATAGTAACTCATATGTACATACTCACATTGTAGATATCTGAAGATGAGTAAGGCAATTCCTACTACAAATATTTTGAATCTATAAAGCGGTTCAAGACCAAAAGCTAATTCACCTAAAAGCTATTATTTTATTCTCAGGTCTTGCATCCTGTTCTGTCTGGACTGGAAAAAAAGTCACAAACATCACACTTAGAAGTGATACTAACATATAAGAAAAGATTTTTTAAGGGAAGATACTTCTCATGTCAGCCATTTCATGCATATCTGCATATATATATGGGTGCTGATCATTATCATGTATGACACTAAATTTTAGAAATTTCTCTGGCATGAATTTGGTTGTCTTTATCTTTCATTTTTTCCTGAACAATTTGCAACTCATTTTCCTACAATGTGTATGAGTATACCCAAACTCAGTTTACTAGTACAGATAGACAGAAAAATCAGAGATGGAGCTGCATTATGGTAAATTAGAAAAGCAGTGACAATATCATTTCATTCAAACAGAGATATAAATGAAGATTTTGGCTTTCATTTTAACTGAACTAGCAAGAGTAGTCCATTTGGAATGCAACAAGGAGAACATAATATTATGCATCACAAGCTGGTGTCTGTGCTGTGCTTGCAAACTCCAAAAGGGTCACTGTCACTGGGTCACTCCAAAGGGCATATCCAATGACAAGAATAAAGGCAAAATCCAGATTATAGTGGACAAAGTTGAAAGAATGAAGACAAAGCAGTAGGAGGTGGCAGACAGAATTCCACCTGCCCCCCCCCCCCCGCTGTTCTTTCTTCCTGCTGGCTCTTTACTTCAGTCACTCTATAAAAGACTTCTAATTGTCCATCTTCTGTATGGAAGTGAGTGGAAAAGGATTTCCATGCTCCATAGCCTACATTGCAACCCTTCTGTGTGTGCCCCAAACAAAGAGCAGTGTACCACAGTATCTGCATAATGATGTCCTCTTTGATTGTAGGTTAGGGAGACAAGGAAAGTTTTCCTTGTCTCAGAGGAGTAGACTGGATGCAGTGCATCACAAGTTCAGAAATAACTACAGGTTGTGTATGTATTTTTTATGTACAAACGCTAGATTATGCAAATTTGATTTTACCTGATATGCCACCAAAAGAGAAAATTTGAGAGAGAAAAATAAAAAACAACCCACCATACTTTTCATAAAATTATACACTCCCATTCTTTGTTGTTTCAAATTTTTACAAAATCAAGGTTTTTACTTTTATGAAAGTCGATCCCTTTATTTTCCATATATTAATCTTTTTATCTGGCAGATAAACAATTAGAAAGAAAAAAGACACAGAGAGAAAACTATTGTTCTTCCTCAATACCTTGTCATTGTTTTTTTGTTTTTGTTTTTTTTTTTCTTTTTTTTTTTTTCAAAAATACAGATAAGGGAAAGATTCCACTCTACATAGTCAAAGAAAATACTATAAAAACTCAGAACCAGGATATACTCAGTGATAGGAAGGGCTGCAGAGACAAGAATTGCATCTCCATACAATCTTGAAAGCACCATTTCCTTGTAGTTTGGTAGGTTTGTTGAATTGCCTTCAAATAGAAGATGAAAGGTACATACCTATCCTAAGGACAGTCAAACTTGTATGGCCGAAAAAAGAAAAAGGCAGTAAATGTGAGTTTAAAATACTCAAATTCTTTCAAGATCATTTTTCAAGTGCTTAAAGTGTAAATTCACCCCATCATCCCTCCCAGGTACAGATGAGTTTCATGTAGCATGGGGCTCCAAGACTAAGACTACGACATGAAACTTTAACAGCTCTTGCCTTCTGTGCTTGAATGTTGAGGACATAAAGGAATTTTTCATGAATGGAAAATTTTCATTTCGCCAAAACTTGCCATTTTATCCATCTTGTTTGATAGACTGGATTTTGTTTCCTATTTGAATGGTGTTTTTGAGCTGATTAGTTAGGAACTGAACTTCGTCCTTTGCATTTGTGTTCTTCTGCAACTGCAGAGAATACAAATAAAATATAATGGAAAAACTCCCATCATTCCTTTCCATCCATTTGTCCTTATGAAAGGAAAGTATTCTGAGTAAAATCCTGTCTTTACCAAAGTCAATAACGAAACTTCTTGTTGACATCATGTCCTGGTTTCAGTTAGGACAGAGTTAATTTTCCTCCTAGTAGCTGGTAGGGTGCTATGTTTTGGATTAGGATGAGAAGAGCGCTGATAACATGCTGATGTTTTAATTGTTGTAGAGCAGTGCTTACACCAAGCCAAGGACTTTTCAGCTTCTCGCTCTGTCCTGCTAGCGAGCAGGCTAGGGATGCAGCAGGAGCTGGGAGGGGACAGACCCAGGACAGCTGACCCAAAGTGGCCAAAGGGGTATTCCATACCATCTGACATCATGCTGAACAATATATAGGGGTGGCTAGCCGGGGTGGAGGGGGGGGGCCGGCTGCTCGGGGATAGGCTGGACATCGGTCAACGGGTGGTGAGCAATTGCATTGTGCATCACTTGTTTCGTACACATTATTATTATTAATACTATTATTATTATTGTTGTTGTTGTTGTTATTCTTTTCCCTGTCTTAATAAACTGTCTTTATCTCAACTCACAGGCTTCACTTTCCCGTTTCTCTCCCCCATCCCGGAGAGGGAGGGGGGAGGGTGAGCGAACGGCTGTGTGGTGTTTGGCTGCCAGCCGGGCTAAACCACAACACGTCATAAGGAAATATTTTTTACAGTACAAAACTGTCTGAAAATCACTTGACACTTCTACCATTTATCTCTCTTTTTCTTTATGTATAAGTAGGTACCAATAAATATTTCTTCGTATTGCCTTAGGGAATGGTTTCATGTCACCTATTGAAAGCTTTAGCTGATTACACCACAATGTTGATCTTTTTCCAGCTGTTGCAGCTATTCAGAATGCTGGGTACTGGACATCAAAGAGAAAATGTTTCTGGTAAATGTAATAAATAAAGGTAATGGTGCAAAGATGTGAGAGGGTCCTAACATTAGTCTTGAGGAATACACACCAGCAAAATACACTTGAAAAAAATCAATATAAAGGTCTCAGCTTTCTTCAGACATCTAAGTGAGCAATACTTTGGAGAGAAAAGTACATAATTTGGAAAAGTCACTGTGACAGTCCTGTGGCTCTTTCAAGTGGGGGAATAAAATAATATACCCTATTTTGCAGCAGAGTTTTCAAAATCTAAAGGCCTTTTCATATTTCTGCTGCTTGCAAAGTCATGTTTAAGCACTTGCAGCAAATGCTTGATGGATTCTGTAGCCAAAGTCTGCCATCAGTTGATATATTTTTAGTAAAGTACATGGGTGATAGCAAACTGTGCATAAAATATTACAAATGCCTTTGCTGCTCTGTGCAAGTCACTCTTGTGGAGTGCTTTCTCTTTCCCCTCAATATTCATTTTTTGTTGGTGGTGTTTTGTGGTTTGTTTTTTTTTAGTTTTGTTCTTGTTTACAATACTTCAATACGCTATATATATTCAATATATATTCAATTCAATATACTACAATAATTCAAAGAGTTTAACTAGCAAGTTTGCCTAGCATAATAACCAAATTTATCTTCTTATTTGTGTCTTTTATCATATTGGTTGTAATTGATTTTTTCCCCCAGAAACGACACATTTCTTAAAACATGAATGCTTATAATCTTACCAATGCTACACTAGTAAGCAATCAAAGTGAGATAACTCACATCATATATTGGCTTCAGCAGGAAATGCTCACAGAAAGCATCTTGAAAGAGCAAGTTCATAACCTCTCTTTTTTGAGCCCTTAGTCACTTATGGGAGAAAAGAAATATTATTTTAAAAGTTACATAAGCATCTAACTTCCTAAGATATCAAGTGGAATGGAAAGATGATTAGTGCTGAAATACCTTTGACTCTTTTTGCACAACACAAGCTTTTAAGAAAATCTTGAAGAAGGGGGGGACCAGGAAGTCCATAAAAAGTCAGAAAATATTATTTTCATGATGCGTTCTCTCTCACTTCATTTATCCTCTTAGTCCTATTTTCTGGTTTTCTTCCCTTTACTTTCATAATATTTCTTAAAACTTTAAACATTATCTTACCTCAAATTTTAAGTATTTATTGGATACCCTACTGAATAGACTCCTATAGGAGATGAGGGTGCACAGATTTTAAAGTACTCTGTTTTGGAATAAAGATATATTACATACATGGGAAACTAAAGCATCGAGAAGCTAGTAAACAGGCCGAAAAAAACAAAACAACAAAAAAACATAATTCAGGCATCTAAATTTGAATATATATGTAATTTAGAAACCAAAATCCTAAATTTGTTATCTTTAAGACTTCCCATTCAAAATATCTTAGAAATTCCCAACTTCCATACATCCTTTATTTTGTGACCTTAAAGAACTCCCTAGGTAACTGCAGCTGAATTGTGACACATCCTTTAAGCACCTAAACTCTAAGAGGTTTGAGCAACTCTGCATCTAGCCCTTAAATAAATCTATTTGCAGACACCAGTCATTCCTTTGCTTAAATCTCCTGAGGAATATGATCAGCATGCACTCTCAGAGCATGCTGAATGTGCATATTAAAATCCTAGCATTGAGGACAGAACTTGGAAACAAGCATAGCTGCATGACCAAAAGATAAATTTAAACACTGGCAACTCTAATGTATTACATTTTTGATGCCTAAAGTGATATCTAAACCCTACCAAAGCAACTGCTATCAGGTGGAGTAAAATCATTCTAGTATCTTCTTTATCTAATAGGGTGCCTCATGAAAATACCCAACAGATAAATGGGAGGCTTTCCCATCCCATTTGTTACAAGGACTTGATCATATGCATGGCTGTGAGAAGCTGACTCTCTGTGCTGGGAAAGCACAGCCTTCTCTACATAGATATCTACAGATGTCCTTCAAAAGGGGCTTTGAATCCTGAATCCCAAAGATACACTGATGTCTTAGCTCAAAAGACAGGATTTCAGATGTTCCATTCTTTTAGCATCTCCCAGGATGTACCTCATTCATCCTGCTCCCCACCATGCTGGATGCTATGCCCTTCATTCCTACTTACCTAATCATTTAAATGCACATTCATGAGTTAAAATAATCCTGTACTTACCATTTGGAGCTCTGTAGGTGAGGAACAGAGGTAAGGAGGATCCCTTACCTCTAAACTTGTTTTGTGATTTTGTTAGTTCATCTATTTAGGCAGTAAATAAATAAATAAATGTATTTTGAATGAAATGTTTAGCTAGGCTCATGAGGTTTAAGCACGTACATTTTCCAAGTTAGTAAAAGCAACGTGTATCTCAGTATATTTCCAGTTAAATTGTTAAACTGCAGTTTTAATTAGCTCACAATCATAGAGTGGAAGGGACCTTAAAGACCATCTAGTTCCAACCCCTTCGGCATGGACAGAGGCACCTTCTACTAGATAAGGTTATACAAAGCCCATCCAACCTGGCCTTGAACACTTCCAGAGAGGGAACATCTTTGAATTCTCTGGGCAACCTGTTCCAGTGCCTTACTAATCTCATAGTAAAGAATTTCTACCTAATATCTAATTTCAATCTATTCTCTTTTAGTTTAAAACCTTTACCCCTTGTCCTATCACTGCACTTCCTGATAAAGAGTCTCTTCCCATCTTTCTTGTAGGACCCCTTTAAGTACTGAAAGGCTGCTATAAGGTCTCCTTGGAGCCTTCTCTTCTCTAGCTCGAACAACCCCAACTCTCTCAGCATGAATGGAGTAGAGGAGGAGAATCACCTCCCTCGACCTGCTGGTCATGCTTCTTTTGATGCAGCCCAGGATATAGTTGGCTTTCTGGGTTTCAAGCTTACATTGCCAGCTTACATTGAGTTTTTCATCCACCAGTACCCCCAAATCCTTCTCCATAGGGATGCTCTCTATCCACTCACCACCCAGCCTATATTAATTCTTGGGATTGCCTTGACCCAGGTGCAGGATCTTGCACTTGGCATTGTTGGGCTTCATGAGGTCCACATGGGCCCGTCTCTCGTCTGTCAAGACCCTACTGGATGGCATCTCTTCCTTCCAGAATGTTGACTGTACCACTCAGCTTGGTTTTGTCTGCAAATTTGCTGAGGGTGCTCTCAATCTCACTGTCCATTTCACCAACAAAGATGTTAAATAACACTAATCCCAATACCAACCCCTGAGGAAAAACACTCACCACTAGCGTCCACCTGGACATTGAACCATGGGCTGCAACTGTGTGTGTGTCACCATCCAGCCAATTTCTTATCCACTGTCCATCCATCAAATACATGTATATCCAATTTTGAGACAAGGATATTATGTGGAACTGTGTCAAATATTTGCAGAAATCTAGGTAGATAATGTTATTTGTTTTAAAGTAATGCAATATCTTGTATTACTTTAAAGTAATACAAGAATAAAGGAATATGACAGGATAGGAATGAAAGGGAGGGCACTTAATAGTGGAAGATTAATGACATAAATAGGATTCTTGAGGGGTTTTTCTTAGTAAGGTAACATCTATGTATTATTTTCCTACTAGTTTTTGTTTGTTTGTTTGTTTTTCTCTAATATGATCATAAAGTCTCACATGACATAATAAAATAATTCCCACTTTGGCAATTATCCCTTCAGAATGTGAACAAGCTGTTCTGAAAAGTTTTTTTTTTTTTTTCCTTGTGCTATCAATTTACAATTACACAGGCAATAATAATGTTTCTTAAATTTTCTTCTGTATTTTGCATATTTCAACTGTCTCTCTAAGTTAATAAGGCTGCATATTTATACCTTATAAAATCTGAATCAGTTCAGGAATAAGGACCCACTTCTGCTCTGCTAAATTTTGCAGTTTTGCCACTGATTTTCACAAGAAAACACTTCGAGGTCTATATGCAGATAAAAGAGATCATTTGTTAGCCAGTACATCTCAACCAGTCCATAATAACCTGTTGGGGTTGGAAAAGTTCAAGCCAAAAGCTGTTGATTTCCCTAGAGCCAATCAAAATGATAGATGCTGTGGTGAAAGATCACAGCTGACTGGGTTTAGTCCTCTCATCACTAGCTGCAGATGGCATGTAATTTAGGGATGCCCATTTGGTGAAATTTACCAGCTTCTCTTGAGATCACACATATGGGTTTGCATTTAAAAAACAATTGTACCAGGAATAGCATTTTAAGCAACAGATGTAAGTATTGAAAATAAAAAGATGCCCAAAGAGAAGAATATATTCACACAAAAGAATGGAAAGAACTTGTCTTATGCTTTACAACACACCATGTGACATTTTAACTTTACAAAAAAAGAGAGAAAATAACTATTAAAGTCAATATACAACACTTGCCAAACCTCCTAAATTAGATATGGAATTCTGTCTTTAGAGTTTATGTCTTTAAAGCATTTTATATATATATACATATATATATATTTATTTTTTTCCAACTTCATATTTCAAAGCCACGATCTCAAGTCCCCACATAGAAAAGAATTATCTTTAAAAGTATTATGAGTTGGGCTGATCTCTTTCTTTACTTTGAAATCTAGATTTAGGTAAAGGGAAATGCACAAACAGATTATTTTCTGTAATTTGTCCTTAATTCTGATTAGATATTTTTTTGTAGTTTTTAGGCATTTGCCCAAAGGACTGACGTATATATTTTCATCCCATTGCATAACTAAAATAAAGTCAAATACTAAATGAAGAATTAATTTTACAAAATTATCATATCTGTAAAACAGCTCTCAGAGTAAATAGTAATGCTGAACTAAGACAGTTAACAGAGCAATTATGTCTACAACAAAAATCCACAGAATTCTCAATTTGTATAACACTGCACCAAAATTACTTTCACAAGGCATATACCTGATTTCCATTTTTCTTTTTACAAATAATTATGGACATTTCCTGAATAAGAGGTTTATTGCTTGTGTCTGCTTCAGCAATGTAGGCTGTAAGTCTCTTAAACAAAACATAAAAAAAACTTAACTAGGAGGTTAGGTTTGAACATATACTTTTCACAGTGATTATTTCTTCACAGGACACAGCTGTACGTCACTTTTTCTCAGTCTCCTGATTTAAACGACGTGATATAGAGAAAAACATGTACATTATGTCATTAGTAAGCAATATTATGTTTTTGTGGCTGTTCATAAGACACATGTTTTTATTTGTGAGGTGGGAAGATGGAGAAAGAGTGCTCTGCTACAGATCCAGTGAATGTGAAATTGGTTCTACAAAGGAGAAAGTAAACTGATCTCAGTGCTGAAAGGGCTAATGCTCTCAATAACTTTCTTTAATTTTTGATTAACCCTGAGGTGGTCAGGCAGTTGGGCTTGATGATCTTTGAAAGTCCTTTCCAACTGAACTATTCTATTCTATTCTATTCTATTCTATTCTATTCTAAACACTTTTATGTAAAGAAGAGCCATAAGCATGGCATGTATATGCAAATCAGTTGGAGCTATACACTTCTGCTGTGTTCTTATACATATTTTTACCTACAGTTTTAACTGCTAGCAAGTTTAGAGTGCACTGCTATACAAGTTCAGAAGAGTTCTATTTAGTCATCATGAGCCCAGGGTGAACGGGCAGCTCTTATGTTGTAAGTGTGTACAAACCTAGGGATACCAAGAAATAATGTTTATGACTTTGCTTTTTTAGCTGGAACAAAACAAAAATAAGTAAGTGTTAGAAGGTATGGCCTAATTCTCAAAATAAATAAATAAATAAATAAATGGCCTCAGCCTTATGCAAAACTGATTCTGAAGACCAATATAAAAATATACATATATAGTGTATATATATATACACAATATATATATAGTGTATTGTCTCTATATATTGTCTCTCTACATATATCGTATACCATATATTGTATATAGTATACAAGGTGATCGACTCTGGGGCAGATGCATTCTGCAGTGGAGCAGGGGATTGCAGCGTGCAGGGGGGTTGCTGCACCAAGGTCCCTTGAGGCAAACAGAAGAAGCTGCCACCAGCCAGTAGCCCTTGCGAGAGCAGCTGATGAGGCTTGGGTGGAGCCAGCCCCCCACGCCCTGCCCCGCCCCACCCCGCCCCACCCCACCTCATACAAAGGCAGCCCCTAGGGAGCACAATGACCAGAGCAGGGTGTGGTATGTCAGTCAGGGAGTGGCAGGGCAGCTCCTGTAGGGAGGGCCTAGAAGCTTGGCCTGCTCAAATAGGGAGCAATGGCATCCACCCAGTAGAAGGCCACAGGCTCTCAGAGCTCAGCATCCCCCACAAGCAAGGCAGCCTACCAGGCAGAGCCCCAGGGGGAGCCACCCAGGTGTCAGGCTTCAGGATGTGCCCTGACGCAGGTCAGGATGGCAGGAGGAAGCACACCTGTGGGTGGTATTCCCAGGTGGAGGCACTCCTCCACCTAGCGACAGAGGTGAATAGGCTGAGGAGTGTCTGGGAGTCTGAGAGGGAGATAGACTGCTTGAGTCATTCCCTGCCTTCCCTGAGGCAGGTCCAGCAGGCAGAAGGGATGCTCTTTAGGGGGGTTTCCCTATCCTCTCCACCCTGCTGAAAGCACTGACCTAGAGGATAAGGGGCAATAGCAACAAGTCCCTGCCTGGTGCAGCAGGCATGTCCCCTCAGGGACATTCTGTCATTCTGTGATTTCAATTCTGTGGTTCTGTGACTTCCCCACCTTCCCAGGTGCCCATGCACAATAGGTATGAAGCTTTGTATGCTCATCAGAACAATATTGAGGAATATGGTACATCTGGCTTGGAGGAGACACTGAGCACATGTTGACTTGTACCCAGCTCCTACCAAGAAAAAAGATGGGTCATTGTTGACACTCCCTTCTGAAGGGAACAGAAGGACCAATGTGCACACCAGACCTACTTCATAGGGAGGTAGGGAGGTCTGCAGCCTCCCTGGGGCCCAGATAAGGGACATGAAGAGAAAGCTTCCTGCACTGGTACAGCTCTCATACTATTATCTTTTTTTTTTTTTTTTTTTTTTTTTTTTTTTTTTTTCAGGTAGGTTGTGATGAAGCTTCAAGATGAAGTCCAAGGGCTATCAAAAGAGACTTCAGGGCCTTGGGGCAACTAGTTATGGGATAAGCAGCATAAGTAGTGTTTTTCTCTGTCCTTCCAGTTGCAGGGACCGATGAGGCAAGAAACAGGAAGAGCCACTAATCAATATCTGGCTCCAAACCTGGTGTCAGTGGCAGATTTTTTTTTTTTTTTTGATCAGGGGTCATTCTACAAGGCACCAGGCCTGCTGGCCGGCGGGGTGGCTAGAGACAGGACTGTGGGCTGGCCTGAAGACAGGGTTCACCTGTCTCTAAGGGGGAAAAGGATCTCTGCTTAAGAGTTAGCAGGGCTCATTGATAGGGCTTTAAATTAGATTTGAAGGGGGAAAGGGTTAAAACCAGGCTTGACAAAGACAAGTCTGGAGGTGATATAACAATGGTTATGGGATGGTGTACTGGCAAGCTCTGTCACTCTGCCACCCCTGTGGAGGTAGGGGGGGTGGAGAGCCCTGTGGCAACAAAGTCACAAGGAACATTGATGGGTTAAAAATCACAGAAGTGCCTGGGAATAGTCATGCAGGAATTAGGGCTTCTCCCCCCAAAAATGTGGCAGGATCACTAACCCAACTGAATTGCATCTACACCAATGCATGCAGCATGGGCAACAAACAGGAGAAGCTGAATGCCATTGTGTGGCAGGAGGGCTATAACATAGTTGCTATCGCCAAAATATGGTGGGACAGCTCACATTACTGAATGGAAACAAGCTTTTCAAAAGGGATAGGCTAGGAAGGAGAGGCAGTGGAGTAGCCCTATATGGTAAGGAGTGTTTATATTGTCTTGAGATGGTATGACAGGATTGAAAGTTTATGGGTAAGAATCACGGGTAAAGCCAATGACTCAGATGTCCCGGTGGACATCTGTTATAGACTGCTTAACCAGGCTGAAGAGGCAGACCAAATATTCTACTAGCATCTGGGAGAAATCTCACAATAGCTAGCCCTTGTTCTCATGGGAATTCAATGTACCAGATGTCTGCTGGAAATAGAACACAGCAGAGATGAAACAGTCTAGATGATTTCAAGAGTGTGTGGAAGATAACTTCCTGACACAGCTGGTGAGTGAGTCAACCGGGGACAGTGCCCCCCGGACCTTTTTATTGTGAATAGAGGACTTATAGGTGATGTGGAGGTTGTAGACCATCTTGGGCTCAGCAGTCATGAATTAATAGAGTTTTCAATTCTTGGAAAAGTTAGGGAGGGGTGTTAGCAGAACTGCCACCCTGGGGTTCCAGAGGTCAGACTTTGGCCTGTTAAGGAGACTGGTTAGTGGAGTCCCTTGGGAGGCAGTCCTGAAGTGCAAAGGACTCCAGGAAGTCTGGACACTCTTCAAGAAAGAAATCCTAAAGTCACAGGAGCAGGCCATCCCCACATGCTGAAAGATGAGCTGGTGTGGAAGAAGACTGGCCTGGCTGAACAGAGAGCTGTGGCTAGAGCTCAGGAAGAAAAAGAGGGTTTATGACTTTCGGAAGGAGGGGCGGGCCACTCAGGAAGACTACAAAGACATCATGAGGCTGTGCAGGGAGAAAATTAGAAGGTCCAAGGCCCAACTGAAGCTCAATCTGCCTATTGCTGTTAAAGACAATTAAAACTGTTTTTATAAATACATGAGAAAAGGAGAACTAAGGAGAATCTTCATCCTTTATTGGATGTGGTGGGAAACATAGTGACAAGAGATGAGGAAATGGCTGAAGTGCTTAATGCCTTCTTTGCCTCAGTCTTTAGCAGCAGGACCAGTTGTTCTCTGGGTACTCAGCCCCCCAGAGCTGGCAGATAGGGACAAGGAGCAGAATGAATCCATGAGGAAATGGTTAGTGGCCTGGTACTCCACTTAGATGTACGCAGGTCTATAGGGCCAGATGTACTATTGAGCAGAGGGCAGGGGAACAATCACCCCAATGGTCCTGCTGGCTACACTATTCCTGGTAAAGAAGAACAGGCTGGGGGAAGAGTGGCTGGAAAGATGCCCAGCAGAAAGGGACATGGGGGTATTGGTCAATAGCCAGCTGAATGTGAGCCAGCAGTGTGCTCAGGTGGCCAATAAGGCCAACAGCATCCTGACTTGTATCAGAAATGGCATGGCCAGCAGGACTAGGGAAGTGATGGTCCGTCTGTACTTGGCTCTGGTGTGGCCACACCTTGAATACTGTGTTCAGTTTTGGGCCCCTCACTATAAGAAGGACATCAAGGAGCTGGAGAATGTCCACAGAAGGGCAATGAAGCTGGTGAAGGGTCTAGAGAACAAGTCTTATGAGGAGTGGCTGAGGGAGCTGGGGTTGTTTGGCTTAGAGAAAAAAAAAAAAAAAAAAAGCTCAGGGAAGACCTTAAAGTACTTTACAATTACCTAAATTGCGATGTAGATGAAAGTTTAGACACTAAAACTGCAATAACGGTTCAGCTCACATCTGATTTCAAAGGTAACGGGTTTATACTACCTACCTCCAGACACCAAAATTAGGCACCTACTCACCTGAAGTATCTCCTGTGTAAGTGGGAACTTATACGTATCTGCAGAAAACCAGTCAGATACCTAAGCTTTAGATTCTCTGCATGTACAGAACAAACCAGTCTTAATGTGTCTGAAAAAAAAAAAATCATCAGACCTCAGAGCTGTGACTCAGATGTCAGATGTCTTTTCTTTTATGTTCCCAAAAAGGGTCAGTTCAGAAGCTTTCTACAGAGCACATGTAACACATCCCATCAGGACTGATTTCTTCCCAAAAGGCAGTGGCAGAGCCCCACTCTCAATTTATAGTGGCCTGAATAGTAGCACACCTCCTTTCCCTAACAAGCAAGACTCGTGGGCTTAAGTCTTTGAAGTCTGGTAGCTTTCTAACATAATTTGGTCATAATCCCAACCAAAGTCCTTAACTAATGGGATATAGTCTATCTGAAATATTAGTACAGACATTTGTACTGTTGACACTGATCAGGAAGAAATTCAAGATTCATTGGCACAGACAGTATTTATTATATGTCACTTACACTTATGCTACTTCCTTTCATACAATTTTCTCCAATGCCAGGCATCAGTAATGTGAGGCTGCTTAGCATCTTTTCATTGATTAGATCAATGTCAGGATCTAGACTATTGTAGCTGTCTCTGTTAAACCAGATGAAAGATATTTTAAATTGAAAAAAAAAATAGAAAAACTTGGAAAATTACAGATGGTAGGTGTAGCCCTAGTGATTTTTAATACTAAAGCTAGAAAAAAGGATAAGACTGACAGAATGGGGAGAAACAAAAACATAAAACATGAGGATTTTTTAAAAATGCCAGTAAATTAACAGAGAAGTAATCCAAGGTTTCACATTAAGATCAATGCTTTTTAATACATTTCATTAACGATCTGGAAAAGAGGATTGTGCAGTAAGTTGGAAAGATGACACAAAAATGACAATCGAGACCAAAAGGGACTGTGAAAAGTATTAGGAAAGACAAACTATATGCTATCAGGTTTTCCAGTTTTTGTATTCACAGATGATAATTTGTTCAAAGTTATCTAAACCAATTGATGAATTGTTTCAAAATGGACATACACTCCTAGAGGGCCCAGATAACACTGTGGAAAGGCATGAGAAAACAGAAGCCGTACTGGTGGAAATAAAAACAATATTCTGCAGCACATTCTCTGTGTTTTGTGATACTTTTGGGTCCCAGTCACCCCTTAGTAACTCCTGATTCTTGGGCACCTCTGTAAATGTGTCAGTAAAACCCTTAGATAAAATAGGCTACTCAGATGTTTGGAGGAATAATGTAAGAAATAACTATTAATATGGTAAAAGCTATGAAGCCTTTCCATACATCAGCCTTACCTAGTGGCTGCTATGCAAATTACCATCCTTCAGGAAGATTATTCCAGAATGCAGAAAAAAACACACAATAACAAGAACTCAGAAATATATACATCTATCTCACAGAAAACATAGTTGAAAGGAGTAAGATTGTTAGAAGGAGGATAAGACCCCAAACCAGCACAGGATTATAAGTTTGTGTTATGAGTGCACTAATAGGCTTTAATGACCCTGAACAGCATCATCTGGCTGCCCCGTTAGCGCACTCTGCCCACAGGACCAGCTGCCCAATTTCAGCTCAGCCTTGCTTCTTCAGATCCTGCCTGGGCTAGGTTGTATGGGAACCTTTCTCCAGCATTACCTCCTGGATGGACCTTGTCCCTGTGCTGTGCGTAGCTTGTCTCCTGGTTCAGACGTATTTTGTAGCTTGTCTCAGGCTCTGTCTCTTGCCCTGGCTCTTGTTGCCCCTGATGGGATTCCCTGAACGCATCCTGGACCTGGTGCATTGCTTGCCATGTTGGAAACTGTTTATGGACTATCCCTCAACCCTGTCCACTGTGCCACAATTCCTACAGTTTAGGAAAGATTTACTTTTGACCTTCTTTTGAAGATGGACCCTGTGGCACTCAATGAATGTAAAGACTTTAACTTGTCATTAAAGCAACATTTTAAATAAGAGGTGTGGATTGAGACATTAGCCTACTTCTGCATTTTACATTACAGCCACTGAATAAAGCCCTGAAATTATTCTGGGAAAACTCAGACACCTTAAACAGTATCATCTCTTGTCTCTTTTCTACATATCTCATTCAAGATCTGTGTGTCTGTTTTGCAGAAGTGCTGGAAGCCGTGTACTGAACACGTAAAACAGAAGTTTAATGCCAAGTACTTTGAATAATTGGATATTAGTTGTCTCAAATTGGACATTTGACTATAACATTCTTGTTCTGCTGGTCTGCACCTGTAAAATAGTATCCCATTAACACAGCTGGGAAGGGGTGAAGACTTGCTGGCTGTTTAGTGTTTGAAACTCTAGAGAAGAAAAAATATCTGTGAAAAAAAAAAAAAGAATAATTCCATGTCCAGCACAGGATCTGAGAAGTGTACTAAACACATCCTTACACCACACGTTTTGAATACTGTGAATACTAAATGAGCAAAGTCCCTGACTAGGTATTGAGTGACACAGCTGATTATGTCAATAAAGACAATGTCACAGGATGAATTCCAGTTGCAGTAAGTGACAGATGCAGCTTGTGCTTTAGCTTGGGGTGTTTAGTGATTCAGTTCTCCTGAAACGGGTGTTTTATAAATGGTGAAGAGCTAGTGTCCTTGTCAGCATCTAAGGAAAGATTGTTTCCACTTATGTTTAGACATCTAAATATAAAACTGAAACAGAGCAACCTCATTACTGGCATTTTGTAACTTTTATTATTTGATTTCTGCATCCTTACTGTGACCCTTCTGAGACATTTTGTTTTCCTACAACATAATCTGTATGCAGTTGAACCAGTATCTAGTAACATTCTAAAGTGTATTCTAAAAAGTGAAAGGGATTTTGTATTGCTATTATTGTAGAGGAAGGTTGAATACCAGCCATTGCTAATATCTATCACGTTAGTCATTATATATATATATATTCTTTTCTAGCTTCCTATGCTTATCTCTTGATGAAATATAACACTTCTTGTAAATACGATCCTCCATCATTGCTTTTTCTGAATTGCTTACATTTTTAAAAAAATTAAGGTCATGTGAGGAGCTATAGTGCAGAAAACAATTCATACCTTGTTTGCTCCTGGCTTTTTCTTTTACTTTCAGGCTAGTTTATGTGTCTGACACTCTACAACTTGTTTATTTTGCAGCTCCATTGCATCTTTCACAGCTGTCTCCGTGGAAACCACACTCTTAATTGCAGATTTTAAGGTTAAGTTGCTTCTGTTAAAAGCTGCATTTGTGAGTGCTCATTACTGTGCCGAGTGGGTAAAGAATCTCTCTTTGGTTAACACACTACAGTGTTAACTGTGATGACTACACATCGCCGACCTAGCAGTATTCAACTAGTCACCTTAGCTTTACTATGCTGGCTGCAATATATTCACTTTTTGACTGAAATCAATTGGGAAAACTATAACAAGACGTTACAAAGGTTGCTGCTATGGGAAAAAGAGGCATCTTCCTCACAAAATAAAAAATAAAAAAAATGGTACAATAAATTTATGTTTTAATTTTTAGAGTATTTCTTTCTAATTCCTGCTCTCATTTAATTTTAACTCTTTGTGTGTGGGCAAACTAATTTACCTTTGCCAAAACTCAAATGTGGTTTGGGCAAGGATCACTACTAAAATGTAGTATAATTCAGTGATACTGTGCAATTCTGGGGGTATATCCACAGATTTGGACAATGAGAAAAACAGTCTAGTAGGCTGAAATGCAGCCCAGTGCTCAATTTATCTCAGACACTTTGAACTTAAAAAAAAAAAAAAAAAAAAAAAAAAAGAAGAAAGGCATGAAAAATGACCCAGTACTTAGATAACTGAGGGCTGTGTTGTGGCTTAACCCTGGTAGCCAGTCAGGCCTGACACAGCTACTTGCTCACTCCCCACCAGTAGGATGGGGGAGAGAAACAGAAAGGTAAAAGTACAAGAAATTGTGGGTTGAGATAAAGACAGTTTAATAACTACAGAATAAGAAGCAAAGTGAAATCAGGAATTCATTCACTACTTCCCGTCAGCAGGCCACTTCAGTTCAGCCACTTCCAGGGAAACAGGGCTCGCCACGTGTAACAGTTACTTGGACATCCTCCCCTTCCTCCTTGTTTCACCCAGCTTTTATTGCTGAGCATGATGCTATATGGTATGGGATATCTCTTTGGTCAGATGTAGTCAGCTGTCCTGGCTATGTCCCTTTGCAGCTTCTTGTGCACCCCCAGCCTCCTTGCTGGGTTTGCGGAGTGAGAAACAGAGAAGACTTTGAAGTTGTGCAAGTGCTGCTCAGCAATAGCTAAAGCATTGGCATGTTATCAACACCGTTTTGGTCACAAATTCAAAACATAGAACCATACGAGCTACTATGAATAAAATTAACCCTATTTCAGCTGAAACCATGTCTGGAACATGGATCCCAGAGGAGATAGGAAATCATATATAGGAGGGGCTAACTGAAAACTCTGGACATGAGTGTTTGTTCTTGCCTGTAGGTATCAGGGATCACTCCCTTGCAATGTATGGTTACTGCTATCTTGTAATTCAGATGCATCAGGCTAAGAAAAATTACCTGTTTAGAGCATTATACTAAAAAAAAAAAAAAAAAAAAAGGAAAAAATGGGAAAATAATAAGACAAATATTACTGCATCATGTTCTACTCATTGCAGAAGATGCCTGACTTTTGTATAGACAGATATATGCATCATAAAAGTATGTATTGTTTATTTAAAGTATATATTAATTAATTTATTTAAACAGAGCCATTATCATACACAAACCCACAAAATCCAAGGTGGTTTTCATTCAAGCAACTTACATGGATACTGTTGTTAGATTATATTTCCTTAAAGAAATTCAGTGGTTCAAAAAAGATCTAGCTCAAGTGGGAGATGATTAAATTCAATACTAAATTCAGTCTATAAGGTGGCATTTGCAAAACTCCTACAACTCTCTTAAGAACACTAGAGTGTCTATAACAGAAAACAACGAAGGGCTCATTTAGTCCAACAACCTGGAGTCTAACATCCAACAAACAATTGGGAAGAGCACAAGTAAGGCAAGGAAGAAGCGACACATTTTCTAGTCTCACTTTACTTTTCCAAGCATCAGCTCCCTGGGGCTTCTTGTGCTGGAAGTTTCATTTAGGCCACTGTCTTTAACAGCTACAAAAGAACCTTTACTTCCTGAGATTTTTTTAGTACCTTTTCAGAATTATCAACTTCCTATGAAAATAAAATTTTCATTTTAATTACACAGTGTTGTAGTAGGTTTACGTGGCAAGGTTTTGGTAGCAGGGGGCCATAGGGGTGGCTTCTGTGAGAAGGATCTAGAAGCTGCCCCATGTTTGGTAAGGGCCCCACTGCTGACCAGAGCTGAGCCAATAAGATGTTGTTTTGTACCTCTGTGAGAGCATATTTAAGATAGGGAAAAACAAAACAAAACAAAACAAAAAAAAAACCACTGTGCCACACACAGCAGCTGGGAGAGTGAGAAGAGTGAGAAACAGCCTTGCAGGCGCCAAGGTCAGTGAAGAAGGAGGGGGAGAGGTGCTCCAGGCGCCGGAGCAGAAGTCCCCTGCTGCCTGTGGTGAGGACCATGGTGAAGCAGGCTGTCCCCCTGCAGTCCATGGATTACCACGGTGGGGCAGGGTTCCACGCTGCAGCCCATTGAGGAGACCACAGTGGAGCAGGTGGACCTGCAGTGATGGAGGGCTGCAGCCTGTGGAAGACCCCTGCCGGAGCAGATTCCAGGCCAGACCTGTAGCCCGTGGAGAGGAGGCCACGCAGGAGCAGGTGACCTGGCAGGAGCTGCTGCCTGTGGGGGATCCAGGTTGGAGCAGTTTGCTCCTGAGGGATGGACCCCGTGGTACGGACCCATATCTGGAGCAGTTCTTGAAGAGCTGCTGCCTGTGGGCAGCCCATGCCGGATCAGTTCAGCAAGGACTGCATCCCCTGGGAGGGACCCCACAGCACAGGGGACGAGAGTGATCGAGAAGGAGCAGCGGAGAAGAAGCGCTACAGACTGACCATAAACCCCATTCCCCAGTTCCCCTGCACCACTCAGGGGGAGGAGATGGAAGAAGGTGGATGGGGGGGAAGGTGCTTTTGGTTTCTTTCCTTTGTTTCTCCCTTCTCTGGCTTGTTAGTAATAGGCAATAAATCTTACTGTCTCCCTATGCTGAGTCTGTTTTGCCCGTCATGATAATTACTGTGCGATCTCCTTGTCCTTATCTCAACCCTTGAGCCCTTTACATCATATTTTCTTCCCGCTCCTCTTTGAGGAAGGGGAGAGAGAGAGCGGTTGTGATGAAGTTTGGCTGCCCACCTGAGTAAAACCACCACAAGTGTGAAAAAACAAAACAAACAAACAAACAAACAAACAAAAAATTGTTGATCATTATGAAGCTACTGCCTGTTCATCAACCATTAAAGGTTGGACGTGGTGCTTAGGGACATGGTTTAGTGGGTGATATTGGTGATAGGGGGATGGTTGGACCAGATGATCTTGGAGGTCTTTTCCAACCTTAATGATTCTATGATTCTATGGTCTCCTGAGATGCTCTTTATTTTGTGAGTTATGGAAAATAGTGAGTAAAAGTTCCCTACTCACCAATTCTATCTCATTTATGATTTTATACTTTTTTTTTTTTTTTTTTTGACTGGTTTCATTGTGTTTCTTTCCTAAATCAGCCTTTTTGGACATACACAGGTTACACTTTTTGTGGGTGACATTTTTCCAATGTTCTTTTAGAGGTATATTTATAAAACTTAACTTTAAGAATCATCACAGAAATAGATAACTTTAGAGGGTTACCTGTTAACTTCAGATCTGAACTACCTCTCTCAAGACAGCTGTTTGCTTGAAACAGCATAACATAACAATCCATAACAATCACAAGAACTCAGAAGATCAGTTTCCCATCTTAATCTATTTCTAACCCTTATCAGAGGTCTGGCATTATTTCTGTATCCAGATCCTCAAACATGCTCTCAGGCTTGCAACTTTCTTTCTATCACTTTCTTCTGAGAGTCAGTAACACACCTGAAGATTACAGCTCCCACAGAATTTGCAGTTTCAGAGTTTTCCCAGAGTCTTGTAGGTATCCTGGGTATCCAGTTTACTTCTTGAGGACTTGCGGCTGTTAAAGAAAAAGATAACTGTTTCACAGAAAGGAACTTCTTAAAACAAAAATAGTCATCTATACTCCCTACATCATCAAAGGAAAGCGAAGATGCTTGGGTTTCTTCTGAACCCATGTCCATCATCACTAATAAGCACTTTTAGCAGACAGATCAAAGACTTCCAAGAGGCAGGGATGGAGACTGCATTCCCTCAAATCTACACAATGGAACCCCTTTGATAAGTTTGGTCATAGCTGGTCAGGCAAGGAGAAATACATGCTGTCAGTATTGCTTAAGAACAGTAACCTGACTGACAGCATGACTACTGCAGGAGGCACTAGACATAAGACTAATTATTCACAAGCATGGTAGCTTGAAAGGATATAATACAACCCTTAATAAAGATGTCTTTCAAACTCTAAAGCTGTTTGTTCTGCAAATTGTGTGCTTTCTGGTTTCTGTGAAATATCTTGTTTTCATCATCCTCCTATTTCTTATCAGCCTGGACTCAAAACTGTTATGTACTTGGACTTCTTCCAGTGTATGCCATTTCCCCAAAATATTATTTCAAACAATTTAATTAATACCACAGATTATTATACACATACTAATCAATCAAGTTAGAGAACCCAAAGGGCATCACATAGATTCTAGAGGGGAGCTGGGGCTGAGTGGTTTGTGTCACATAAGACCAGTCTATTCTGGAAGGAGATAGCTCTGAAGAATATGAACAAGAGCCAGTCTGTGCCTCAAGGTACAGGATTGGCCTTGACCATATTTTGTTTAGTAGTATAGACATAGTCTGCACGGTCTGGGTTAGGGAGCATACATATAAGTGCATTTAAAGAGGAACAACTTTTCCTAAAGTATTAGACAACAATATCTTCAAATGGCATTCTTTAACAATTGCATTATTCTATGACCTCGCACATCATGAGAGAATATTACATTTTAGAGTGAATTTTTCAAGCACCAGAATGAAAGTAATAGTTAAAGAACAACAACAGCAAACCAAGAACCAAACCAAACCAAACCAAAATAAAACAAAACAAAACAAAACAAAAAGCCTAAACATTCTTCTTGACATCTAAATGTTTATAGTCTCTGTACAGCCTTAAACTGTTGATGACAAGAGATGTCCAAAACCAAAATTACAGAAAGAGCATGGTACTGTAAAAAACATAGCAACTGCAGAAATGTTCCCTAAAGATTAGTTTAAATAATGATGCATTCATGCTGCATAAGCAAATATAGTTGTCAAATATTTATGAATAGAGTAAATGAGAATCCATCTAGAATCTTTGTTAGAAACAAGGCAGCACCAGGAAGACTTCCATGTAGCTCTCTGATTACATCAGTCTGTGAACCTACTGACATTCTGGGTCAAACCAGGAGTCTATCATAATGCAGGGAACTACTGTCTCTAATTTCTCTATCAGGTCAATAAATAGCATAACCAAATTACCATGTTTTTGTACATATGATCCTATTTAGTGGAAAGGAATTTTTTTCTTTATGTACATAAATGTATTAAACTATTGTATTGGTGTTGACTATAGATTCTTATTTTTAAAGAAGAGTGATTGATAAGATTGAACAATCATTATTACTTTAAATTATGATTCTAATGTTGTCTGCTTAATGTTCACTGAATGTTCCCACTGAATGCAGATTATGGACACAAATTTTCAAAGGTAACTGTTATGCAAGCTTAGAGGCATTTATTTAGGAAAACCTGTGGTATTTACATTTCTGCACAACAAATTTTCATAAGATAATCCACAGCCACAAAATTATTCTTAAACTTCTACATTCCTGTCCTCAAATTTTACAGTCTGCAATACCATCTGTCAGAACACAAGGCTCTGTGGTGAAAGAAGGTGAAAACATTAGATATGGTTGTAAGATTTGGGTCAGAAGTCTGAAAAGAAGGACCAAAAGGCAGAACCTATTCCTGTTAGAGCCTATGTTGAAAGAATGTTCTTCAGTCTCTGACAGGATATACTCTGAAAACTGTAGACAGGCTGATGCTGTAATATATGCATATATACAGCTACCTGGAATCTTGGTTTAAAAAAAAAAAATGTGGTTTTGGACATTAAATATATTTGTACACAGACCATTTCTATTTGTAGTAAAATGCAAAATGAAATAAGGGTTCATTCAATCCCATGTGGAATACTAGGCCACTTATGGTGCCATATAACATAGTATATATATATTTTTTTTTTAATTTTTTTTTTTCTGGACCTCCCTGTAGGAATCTATGAAGTACATATTTAGCCAAATTCTGTACCTGGTTCTAATCTATAGTTGTTTTAATACACAAGAAAGGGACTACAAAAGGGAGGAAATAATCACTATTTCATAGTTGCTGTTTCTCTTTGTGGCCAAAGAGCAAAACACAAGAGGAAGATGGAAGGAAAGAAGAAAAAAAAAAAAAAAGTAGTTAAAACATCTGAAAGGCTGAGAAAAAGTTGCTGAAGGTTTTTCATAGCTTTTGCCTACAGAAAGAAATTTGATGCTAATGAGGAAGGCAGACAGCAGTTGTCAATTTCCTAAGCACTGGAACCTCCTCCTTGGGTGCTAGAGGTTCCCCTCTAGCACAACTGTAGCTGCACAACTAAAGAGGACCTTCTTAATAATTAATACAAATACTATATTTGCAAAATATTCCACTTTCTATTTCTTTTTCTTTCTCTCTCTCTCTCTCTTTTTTTTTTTTTTTTTTTTTTTTTTTTTTTTATGAAATAACTTATTACATGGAAAAGTCTGTTATTCTGGAGCATCTTTTTCATCCTAATGGTAGCACATCTTCTTGAATGTTTATTAAAGTTTCAAGAAGTAGTCATGCAGATTAGCCTAAATATCTTATTTTGCCTTAGCACCAGATTTCTGTTAGAACAGAACAAATCATTGCATTCATTCATCATCATTTGGCTGTGAGGTTCCAGGATGCCAAAAGCAGTAAACACTTGTGGAATCTACAATAATTGAGAGCAACAGTAAATTACATTTTAAGTGCTCATCAAGGTGAGAACAAGGCACTTCATGACTCTTCGTACATCCTTGTTAGGAATTTTGCCAAGCTAGAAGAATGCACAGGTTCATAGAAGTTGCTAACTCTAACCTTCCTATGAATGTGTTTGTGCTGTACAAACTCAAGAGATTTTTTTTTTAGAGATACCTAACCCAGTTTAAAAGAAATATATATATATAATAATATTCAATTGCCTTGGATGGAGTACTAAAACTTTTAATACATGCTGCTGCTCTACTCGAATTGGATCATTTAAAATGCAGTGGATACCTGCTTTGTTTCCTTTAGAGTTCAGACAGGATGAGATGTATTTAGCTGTGGTTTGCTACAAGAAGAGTTCCCTCTAAGGCATAACATCAATGTCTTAGCATTGAATATTGCCAATAAAGCAGCTGTTGCTTAGTTTGTCAACATATGCATATGCTATATAGCTAGTAGAAACACCATCATAGAACAACTGGCTGCTTTAGAAGGTTCATTTTTTTTCGCAGTTTTGCCCTTATGCAAAGAAATTCAATTGGGTGAAGAAGTTTGCCTTTAGCACTAACAACGCACATTACCAAGGTACAATTTTTGGATTATACTTTAGCTGGAACACCATTACGTGGTCCTGCTAAATTCAGTTACCATTCTAGTTATAAAATATACTTGATCTCCTCATGTCATAGTCAAGATTCAAACTTATCCATACTAAATTAAACTGTGTGTTGCTCCTTTGTGCATTCTACTTCAAATTTTGCAAATATTCCACTATGCCTAAAATTAGGTAATTTTGGCCGATGAAGTCCTAAAGAGTCAAAGATGTATCTTATCTGTCCATTTGTATGTTAACCAAGATAGGAAGGGTTTGATCCCTCATGCCTACTCTCCATTTTCTTCTTTAGTGTCTGTGGAATATAAAAAATATAGGGAGGGAAGGGAGATATCCTGTTCCTAAAAATTCCTGTTCTTATAGAAGGAAGTTGTTTTTTTGTTTGTTTGTTTATTTTATTTTATTTTATTTTATTTTATTTATTTTATTTTATTATTTTTGTCTTCTGATTGCTCATCTGTCTGTGTATTGTACTGCAGGTGGCTCCAAAGCAGTACAGGCAAATGGTAATAATTACTCAAAGACTTTCCTTATATATGAGGCATCCAGGAAAAACGTATACATTAAGAATACAATGATTTGTAAAAACGTGTATGGAACCGTGTGTTACACTGAATAAAAATTGCATTTCTAAGCTGTACAGGTCCTTGTTGAGTGTGGTCATATATTATCAGGTGACTTAGATAAATCTTCAGAAAGCATAATAGACACAGAGATCCACTTTAAGATACTCTGAGTGGAAATTGCTTCCCCTTTCATTTTCTCAGCAAAGGAGACAAACGGCTTTAGAAAAAAATTTTGAAAGGTTTTGTCCTATACAGATAAAAATCCAAGGCCTCCCACATATCTTATTTCTTCTTTTGTCAGTTGGCATGGTTTGGTAAATTATTAAGTTGGCTGAGTGTTAAAGCTATTTAAACCAGGAATATCAGGCAGGAATGTTACCAATATATATATATATTTGGATGGTAAATCTAGTTTTCTCTCTCCCAGTTCTCCCATCATTCTCCTTGTTGTCTTAAACAAAAAACTTACGGACATCACTTCAGGAGAAAATATACTGTTAGAGAAAAGTAACAATAAGACAATGCTATAGAACATTTGAGATAGTGTTGGATACTTATGTTTATATAGTTAAATCCACAGGTTTCTAAACTTCAACTGCATTCAGTGAGACCTATTAGTATAAACTGTCGAGTCTAACTTAGCAAACACATATTTAGTGTCCTGGAAAACACAGATAAGTGGGAACAAGTTCAGATGTGGTAACCATTTTCTTGATCTATTGATTAAGTCATTGAGAGTGATGACCTGATATAAACCAAAACCAGTCATGTTTAGTCATTTCAGGTTTAGAATAAATGTTTATGTCTAACTTTTTTATGAGTTTTGTCTTGGGGAGGAATTGGAAAGATCAGTTTCTGTTATCAATTATTCTCTCTTTATTGACAATGAGATTCTAGTACTGCTGTGCCCAGTTTATAGGTATTGTTTTATGAAAATATAACCTGTGACAAAGAAAAAATGTTATAAAGATGCAGAAGAGCAGAAATAAAAGTTGTTTATTTGTTGTGTTGGGAGACAAACTGTTAGGGATTTTTGCAAACATTTTTCACAGAGGTGTAGGAGAGGAAATGCAGATCCAAATGCTGTCAACATTTCTGTCAGGATGATTCTAATAGGATGTTATCAGATAGTGAATTTGGTGACAAGGTAGTGGAAGGTATATTACTCTTTTGAGCCTTTTGATGCATCTCATAAGGATCCTAAGAGTATTGTGTCCCAGTGGGGGTATCAGGAATCACAGAAGCTCTCTACTGGGGCTGGAGGGGCAGTGCATTCCAGGGCTCATTCCACTACCCTTACTAAATGCAAATCTTGGGATGTCCACCAGGCTGTAACTATTGCCTGCCTATGTAATATCTCTGTAGCCTCAAGTCCCAACTCTAGCTCAGTTTTGCTGGACTTACTTTACTAACACTTTAATTTCTGCCAGTTTCTCTTTGTAATGCATATGGAATTTCATAGAACCATAGAAGCATGTTGGTTGGAAAGGGCCTCAGGTAGTTATCTAGTCTGTACTACTATCCATGTCACTTAAGATGTTGATCCAGCAGGGACTCCTAGAATACTCTACTTACCAGTCACCAGCTGGACGTTTAGCCATTGATCACTTTTGTGGCTGAGTCTTGTTAACGTTCAACCCACATAGCTAACCCACTCAGCTGTTTTTCCAGCACATACTTGCTCAGCTTCCTCAGCTATGAGAAAACGCTAAAAACCTCACTAAAGTAAAGAATGTTTGGTTTTTTACAAAGTGTTTTTTTTTTAATTTTTTTTTTTTTTTTTTCCAGGCAACATGATAGGCAGCAGCCTCACAAACACACCAACACCAATCAAGTCATTCAGAATCTGTTAATAAAACTTAACAACCCCATGATATGGAGTACATCTATAACATTTTGTTCTAACTATGAGAATGCCTTCACCATCCCAAACTTTGCTGGTACACACAGAGGTCAGTTTTGTCTTTCAACCTTTTCAATATTGTCCATGATCAGGCTGTCTTTTCTGTCCGTCAGCTTGTTCTCATTTTCCCTGACATTCAGTTTGCAAGCAGAATAACTATAGAATCCCTACCTGTATGCTTTTATGTCTTTCACTAGTGTTACCTCCAGATGGAGTTTTGCTTTCCTTATTTTGTCCCTAGTTGCCTAAGCAATTCCTCCATACTTTGCTTTTGTTGCCATGTTTTTGTTGTTGTTGTTTTTTTTTCCCCAGCCCTTCTGGATTCCTTTTGTTTACTTAAGTTTACTCAAGAGCTGTTTGCTTAGTCAAAAAAGTCTTTTGCCAAAATTACCAGTGTTCCTGCAAAGCAAAATGTTTCATTCCTAAGCTCTCCTTAAATTCTCTTTAAAAATCATCTGGTTCTCCTTGACTCCCTTCTCCTTTGTGGCAGCTTCCCAAAGACAGCCTACTAAGCAACACCCTGAATAAGATGAAATATGCACTTCCAAAACCCCAGAACTGATTCATGCCTTTCCATTTCTCCTCCAGATCCTTAATTTAATAATTTTAGACACATTGCAACCCAAGCTGCCCTCTGTGACTGCCACTGAATTCTATATTTATGAGCAGCAGGAGTGGAGTACTACCCCTGGGCCAACCCTCCAGCATTTGCATTTGGAGACTGTTACCAGGGTAGTCTAGTAAATTCTTGGACATCCTGCCTACTCCTGTATTGCCCTCCTAGAAGATTTCTAGCTTGTTGAAAAACCCCATAAAGTCAAGAACTTTTGAACAGGACACCTTTGCTAGATGTAATGAGGGAGAAAGTCTCATTTAATACACCCTCTTGTGAGTTTTCCCCTATCCCCAGTGTTCCTTCCCATTCTGGTTTTGAAAAAAAACTCTTAACAGGCATATCTCCATTTTCATGCTGGAGTTCTGCATAAAAAAGATCCTTATTCAGAATATCATGCCTGTTCTTCCCAAACAGCTAGCATCCACCTGCAACTGTCTTCCAACCAAAAGTGCTGTGATCTTCAGAGCAGTGTAGCCAAAGTCAGGGTCCTGGATTTCAGAGTTTTTAGGCTATGGTGGGTTTTGGTTTTGTTCTTGATGATGATTTTTTTTTTTTTTTAATTTTGTAATTATGAGAAATCAAGAGGAGGGAGTTGTCCACATCAGTTTTGTTCACATCAGTTTTGTTTATGTCAGTTGGGAAAGGATGAACTAGACTTCTCTTTGGATTGACTGGGAGTAATTTGAAGTGTGGAACTGTGTGTGTTTTTTTCTTTCTTTGTAAAGCTTGTTGTTGTACTCTTTTTTTATTATTAAAAAAAAATAATAAAGATACTGACAACTCTTCTTCTTTGAGATAAGTGACTTATGTACATGCTTTACATATACAGGGGCCAAAGTATTCAAGACCAAGCATGTTTTTGCCTTGATAGTGCCTGTAGAACAGTTTTAGTAAAAGTCTGTGTTCTTAGTAGCCAAAAGCTTTGACTTTTGAAGATGCCCTAAGACATAAGGTCAGAGAGTAAAATAATCTGATTTCAGATTGTAGCGTTTGTCTGTTTGCACATAATATGAATACATGGTCAATGGGAGACTAAAATTTTACAAGGCTTTTATTCTATTGTTACTGTCTATCTCTTACCAGAGATCCTAGACACACATTTAATGCCCAAATGAAAGGAATTTTTTTACTTACCAAATATTTCTGGCACAAGTCAGTGTGTGCTTAATAGCAGTTCTAGGAAAATAAGAGTGCCTGCTTTGTAATATTCTGTAACCATTTTTCATACATGTAGCAAATACATAAACATTAGTTAAAATGAAAGTTCCTGCATGAACAGAACTGGCTTATTATTATTATTATTATTATTATTATTATTATCATTATCATTATCATTGTTATTATCATTATTATTATTATTATTATCAGATAATTATAATTGTGTATTCGAGTTTTCTTTGTTGTTGTGTTTGTTTGTTTGTTTGTTTTTTCCTTTTAACAATGGTAGTGGTACAATCACAGCATTTGTGGAAAGAACTTCAACTTTTCTCAGAGAATATGAAATCTTTCACAGAATCACAGAATCACAGAATCGTCTAGGTTGGAAGAGACCTCCAAGATCACCTAGTCCAACCTCTGACCTAACACTAACAAGTCCTCCACTAAACCATATCATTAAGCTCAACATCTAAACGTCTTTTAAAGACCTCCAGGGATGGTGACTCAACCACTTCCCTGGGAGCCCATTTCAATGCCTAACAATCCTTTCAGTAAAGAAGTTCTTCCTAATATCCAACCTAAACCTCCCCTGGCGCAACTTTAGCCCATTCCCCCTCGTCCTGTCACCAGGCACGTGGGAGAATAGACCAATCCCCACCTCACTACAGCCTCCTTTAAGGTACCTATAGAGAGCGATAAGGTCGCCCCTGAGCCTCCTCTTCTCCAGGCTGAACAATCCCAGCTCCCTCAGCCGCTCCTCGTAAGACTTGTTCTCCAGACCCCTCACCAGCTTCGTTGCCCTTCTCTGGACTCTCTCGAGCACCTCCATGTCCTTCTTATAGCGAGGGGCCCAAAACTGAACACAGTACTCGAGGTACGGCCTCACCAGAGCCGAGTACAGGGGGACAATCACTTCCCTAGACCTGCTGGCCACACTGTTTCTTATACAAGCCAGGATGTTGTTGGCCTTCTTGTCCACCTGAGCACACTGCTGGCTCATATTCAGCCGACTATCAACCAGTACTCCCAGGTCCTTCTCTGCCAGGCAGCTTTCCAACCACTCGCCTCCCAGCCTGTAGCTCTGCTTGGGGTTGTTGCGCCCCAGGTGCAGGACCCGGCACTTGGCCTTGTTGAACTTCATACAGTTAGCCTCAGCCCATTGGTCCAGCCTATCCAGATCCTCCTGCAGAGCCTTCCTACCCTCGAGCAGATCGACACACGCACCTAACTTGGTGTCATCTGCAAACTTACTGAGGGTGCACTCAATCCCCTCATCCAGATCATCGATAAAGATATTAAAGAGGATCGGCCCCAGTACTGAGCCCTGGGGCTCCTTGGATAATATAATAATCCAAATTGAAGTCTGGTGCAAAAATCCCCATGAGCAAATATAGTTTATCTAAAAGAATTGCCATTGAGCCATTAACAATCAATGCCATGCTTTTTAACTCCGATCCAAAAACAAGAAGCTCTGGGCAAGACAAGGTCTCCACTCTTCTTCAAACAAGATGGCAATAGACATCTGGCTTTGGATGTCCCCACCTGGGACACCAGTTTTAATTTCTGCCACCTCTGGCAGTCTTGTAATAGATGTTCAGGACCACAAAATGCTAGAGATGACAGAACATTTGGTAGTGGTCCATGTAAATTTTGTACAAAATTTTCAATTCATCATATTATAAGACGGGGGAAAATAAGAACAGAGCTCATGCCATGAGCTCTGAAAAGGCAGGGAACTTATCAGGTGAAATAATTTAAATTAATATTGATTAGTTTAACGTTGACTTAGAAGGATAGTATCACCTGGTAAACGGTCCAGTTTACTTACTAGATCTAACTGTGTTTTCCTTGGAGACATCCCAAGAATTGACAAGAGTGAGCTCCACTTAGTTGATTTGATCTGGCAAAAGTAGATACTGTAAAAAAATAGATTTTGTATACACTGAAAATGCAAGCGTTTTCTAAGCTATGAAGCTCCTGTGGTCATTTAGAGTTTACAAAGTTTACTGTCTACCATCAAAGAAATTACGGTGCCTTAAAACTAAGTAATCCTGTATTTTACCTACCGTGGGAATGGTAGGGAAGTTGTAAGATTATAAATTGTAAGAATAATTTGCGAATAAAAGTGAATTAATAATCTGGAAAAATAAAAAAGTGTTCTGTTATAAGGAAGTGCTGGTAATAATCTGGTGCTTATATTTGGTTAAAATAAGGGCTTTTTATATACCTATCTAGATTTTACAAGTATTTCCTCAATCTGCAAATAAAAGCAGAAAAAATTTACAAGGGGGAAAAAAAAAGTCTAGATGCCATTTCAATATTTGTAATTAAATGGACCGTCCAAAATCATATTACAGATGAACATGAAAATGGAAAACTTTCAATTAAATAACTGTGCAGTAAAATGGATTTTTTTTTTTTTTTTTTTTTTTTTTTTTTTTTACCAGTGAGTAAGTCTACAAAAGCATTTGGATCAGAATGTAATTTAGCTGAGCCTTTGGCTCAGTTTTAAATCTTTCACTTTCCTGTGATTCTTTTTTTTGTGTGTGTGATGTCAGACTTTCAAAATTTTAATTTCTGCATTCAATTAAAAGCCACCTTTTTTATGATGCTGTTTTACTTACTTGCTTAGAAACACAGAAGGGAGTATATTCGCTGTTATTATTTGAAAGAACTTAAAATCTGTGGCTTCTATGGGGACTTCACTGTCACACCTATTCATGTTCTATTGTGAATGTCAGGTGCTACTTTTGGTACATAGCGCAAAATAAAAATCAAGCATTATCAAACAGCTTTTATACAGCTTTTTTTGGTGCAACACGAATATAAACGATTTTGAATATTATACATGGAGAGGTCAAATTATCTTAAATCAAGATCAGTAGTTTCAGTGATACACTGTCTATTTATCTAAAATTCTATTAAGAATATTCTTTCTGCCAGAAAATTTGACTTTGAAAAATCCATAGTTTAAGCAACTATCTGAATCATATAACAAGACTGAATTACACCAGGTGGTATTCACTGATATATTTGATAATGTAATAAAGATGCCAACCCTGACAAAATGTGTTAGTTTGAAAATAAGGCAAAATGACATTTTACTGGAAAGCTGGCTAATGAAAAATATTGCTTATGGATTGAGGAGACCCATTAAGTATATTTATAGCAGACAACATTTGTCAGATCTCAAGTATTTTAAAAAGATTTGAAGGCTTATGCAATAGGCAGTGTGACTATTGTCTCTTCAGTACAATGAACACAATAAAAAGAAGAAGAGTAAGTTCTGACATTCAGACTTGCATGGTAAAGGGCTTTCTGTGTAGTAAAACTCTTAAGCTGGGTATGCTGCTTCTTGAGCTTTTACAGGCACAGTCATGTCTGGACCACCACCTGGATGTTTTGCTAGCTCCACAATTCAAAGAGATACTGCTTGGGGGATTAAATGCTGTGAGTCGGATTCAGTGAATCCAAATCCCGGCAAAAGTTTGGCAGTGGACTGAGTCAGTTCTGAGGATGCCAGCATTAATGGCTGAGGGCCAAATGCTAATCTTGGATGCATGGCACGTGTCTCCTCCTATCTTGATTAAGCCAGGTCTCTGACTTGAACACACAATGCATAACAGAAGATTTTCTAAGACATATGCTAATTCCAGTGCTATACAACCTAGTTGAAAATCTGGTCTTTTTTTTTTTTTTTTTTAATTTTATTATTATTTGATGAAGAAAATTAAAAAAAAAAAGAAAGGAGGAGGGGAAGATGAAAATGAAAGTAAGTTTTGTTAATAGCAATCACACTGTTTTACCCCTCTGTCTGCTTCCTAATCTCATATTCTCCTCTTTCCAAAGGATTCAGTCTGTACCTCCCAAAAAACACCATGAAATCAAACTAACAGGAGAAGTAGCACAGGAAAATTATTTTCCTTTGTGGGACATGACAGGATTCTGAAAACTCGCAAGTATTTACTCTTTAAGCTAATTTTGCAGTGTTGTAAAACAACATGCAAACTGCAGGGTAGAGAGAAATAAGAGAGTCAGCATAGCAAAACTCGATTAGAAAGTTTGATTTGATTATCTGTTCCTTATTTGCATCACACTGCTGTTTCACTTGGAGGTACCTGACTGGAATATTTTCACTGCAATCTGAGCGTGAAAACTGAAGCTATCGGCAGAATACCAGACTGCAGGAAACACAGCTTTTTATGCTGGAACATTCTAGCACGCTGATTGCTGCTTTAAAAATCATACTGCAAAGGTTTTCTCTTTATTTAGATGGAAAATGTCCAGAAAAAATTGTGGTTGAGCTTGAAGATGAGAAATGGGAGATTGAGGGGCTGAAAGGTATCATACAAATGGTTTGCTGCAGTATCTTAATGTACTGGTCTTGAACTAGACGAACTTGACAGATTAAGGAGAGTGAGAATCAGTCAGTTCCTGATGACTCTAAAAGTCACAACAAAAGAAACGATGGTTGTGTATTTATTATCTCAGAGCTACACAGAAGACCTTCTTGTACAATAATAATTAAAAAGGCTCAGCTAGAGAGGTTAGCTTGAATAACAAGGAACAAAAACACCTGACCTTTCTTTTCTTAGAGGAAAGGCCATTAGTGGAATGATTGATTTTGTGCTTAACTTTTTACTTCTTTCTTTTTTGCTTTCTAATTCTCTATGTCACTTGAAACACCCCAATTTATTTTTAGCCATGGGATACTTAAACAAAATTGGGGAGGGGTAATTGTGAGGCTAATTAAAAAGTCCCTTAGTATTGAATTTCACTTTCAGTGAACTACTTTTAGCCTTCACATTCTAGCAGGATAGATGTCAGAAATTATACTGCTTTTGATTATTTTCTAAATAAAAAGAAGAATAAAATTTTTAAATTATTTCACTGAGACATTCCCATCAAACAGAAATTAAAAATTGCAAGGAGAAGACATTGTCCTGCATCTGAAGTGTTGTAACAAATAAGCTTCTCTCTTACATGCTGGAATCATATATAAAGTAGATGAGATTGGTAGGGCCAGAAATCTTAATTTATTTATTGTATAAGTGTAATGCCAGCCACCTCCTGTTTTCATTATACCAATCTACTGCCAGCCATTTCCTGTTTTCATTAGACTATTGTAATGCTAGGCTCCTACTGTTCTCGTTAGTGCAGGACTGTGTAATGGCAACCACCTCATGTTTTCATTATAACAAAACTGTATGGTGCCAGCTGCCACTTATTTTACTTTACAGAATAGCATTTAAATGTAGTCCATACTCTTTCCAAAAGAATATACACAGAGATGCCAAGGATCTTCTATTTCTAAGTTTTTCTAAAAAAAAAATGTTGGGAAACACCCTTACTGACTGTTTTGTTACTAGAAGAATGACAGAGGAGTTACACAATATACAGAGAAGCTGGGGAAAGTGTTAAACTGTTGTGGAGCACGGTTAAATTCTAGCAACTGTATTTCTGATCCAACCTGAGTTTACCGAAGATAAAAAGTTTGTTGTAGTAGTTCAAGGTCTAGATTTCATGTCTAGGAAAATCCAAGTTAAATTCCTAGCTCCAGCATATATTACCTGTGTGGACTGCGTAACCTATAAGTTTTCAGTCTGATTACTCCAGCTGTGAGTGGTCTGGAGATAATAAGATTTTCTCTGTCCAAAACATTGGATTATTTTGATTTTTTTGTTGTTTTTGATTATTTTTTCTCATAAACTGTTTTAAATAGGAATCATTTCAATACCTATTTGTAGTGATTTATAAGTACATGTTATTCCTTCTTCGTTGTCTTAAGTATGATTGCAATGATATTAAGTAGTACTAAGAACAACCTGATGATACAGAGATTTTCCATTGCAAGAAGATCTTAAAAGCATAGCCTCACTGAAAGCTGTAAGAATTATGTTACTAAAGTGCAGTTAAGTTGTGTTTACATTGCAAATGCATGTAGCTATTTTTATTTATTTATTTTGTATTAGGTATCATAATAATATATAGATAATTCTAAAAGGAATAAAAGTATGAGGTGTTGTGAAAATATTTTTGATTTACTAAAAAGTTGTAGTTTAAATGCTTAGGTTTTAGCTGATATTGAACATTACAGATGCCAAAAAGTAGTGCAGTGTCGCTGCTCTGTAAAGACTATGTAACATCTATGTAGATGTTCTGTAATATCATTGCAGTTAAATATGTGGTTTATGTAAGGGTGTTGTGACCTCAGGTCTATAATGTATGAATGAGTAGTGTTTTAGTCATGAGACAGAACCAACACATCTACTGGCACACACACACATCTGCTGCCTCTGTTCAGAAGCCTTGGGAGCTTGAAGTGCTTGCCATCAGGACCTGAAAAAGCACCACAGCAAAACCCTTGCTCTGTACCTGACTAAAATTATCAGTTCTGCACAGTGACTTTGGTTTTACTTATTCATGTGATTCCAGCTTGTCATGTTTTATCTGTTGTATGTTTTAATGATTTATAGCATCACTGTAGTTTGTGAGGAGAGGGAGAAAGCTCTGTGGACAGGTACCATGAAAATAAAATTTCACTGTTAAAAATACTGTTCCCTATATTCACTTCTTTGGAAGAAAACAGCTCTTCAAAAGTACTTTTTTTCCCATTTCTCCAGTCTGATGGAAAAGTTGTGGTTTCATGAAAAGAAAAGTATTCTTTGTCATTCTCAGATTGCTGTATTATTAACATCACTGAATAGAGTAATTGACAGATGTGTATAAGTTTTGTTAAAATGATTAAATGCTCTGGAAATCATAACCTGTCAGTGTTCCCTGGGAAACAAAGACCTTTCCATCTGTTAGGGGACTCTGTAAATGAAAGTAATGAGTCACCTTTAAAATGACAGCTGTCACCCATAGGATTTGAGGTTTGAAAGAAGTGCAAAAAATGTAAAGAAATATGTATAAACTGTTGATCAAAAAAAAAAAAATCTTAATCTGTTATTATTTTGATCACCTCACTGTGGGCAGGGTGTAATAACTTGTAATTTGTCTGTGATCTTTAGTGTCTGAATTAGGTCCAAGTCAATAGGAAAACCGTTATGTTTAATGATGTTGCAGTTTGATAAGGCACTATATGTCTGCATATATCTTTGCACATTCTCTGTCACAGTCTTCAAAATGAATAAAATTTTATGAGGATGGTGGCATATGATAGCAGCACATTTGAAAGTTACTTCTGAGCTGTGAAAGCCCAATAAAACAGAAACTAGGGAATAGAACTGATGGAGAGAAGGATTTTTATTTTTGTGCACTTTGGTTTACCCACAAAGACAGTAGATCTGTATACTCTATGTCCTCATTATTTGTTTTAATAAAAGTAACTGATTTTTCACTCTTTTTCTTGTACCTTTTTTTTCTCTTTTCTGACACATTATATGAAGTAAGGCAGGTGGATTCATACCATTTTCTGTGAAATAAAATGCAAATTTCATTATGCAAATGGACCATTAAGAACTGAATTAGATTGAGCAAAGGTGGAAAATCAGCAATTATACTGTGTGTGTTTTTGTTGTTGTTGTTTGTTTGTTTGTTTTTTAATACAGCAAAATTCTGTCTCAAAAGCTCAGATAAAATCCAACAAGTCTGCAACACATGTTTTGGATGGTAATGTGATTCAGCACTAGAAGAGAAATCCTAGGGCTGATGTGCTTTACTGAATCTGGTATACATTTAACTATCACTTTGATGTAATCTTTAAAGCTAAGGATGCTGAGCAAAGTGCTGTGAGTCAACTGGTAACATGGTATATTAATTACTGCTCATAATAACTTCCATTTTTACATAGTTGTTGAGTATTTGTTCATGTTAAGCCAAATAAAGTCCTCGGTCTGTGTTGATGATCATGATTAATATTTATGTTGCAGTTAAAAATGAGTATGCTTTTAGCTTCATCAGCGTTGAAGGCTTTCTGGATTATTTATAACATGAAACAAAAACAATAATTAAAGAAATTCACAAACTGAGCAAACGTGGTTCTTCAAATAAAATTTTAACTGAATTTTATCTGGCTGCAAAAATCCATTCTGTGCTATCCAACTCATGAAATGAGTAAGGATTGGTGTTTCTCCAAACCACCCTCAAAGGTTTGGAAATGTGGACTAGCATTTTCTAGTATGCCTCACAAGCACTCGGGATGAAGGAAATAAAGAAAGTGAATGAGGAGATCTGGCATGCACTTTCAGGAAGCTATGGGATTTGAGATTTGACTGCAGCACCTGATGGCTCCTCACTAGTGAATGTTGTCATTGCCCATAGAAGCTTGAATTTCTTCTAGGCAGCAGGTGATACAAACAGAACATTAGTCTAAAGGAATTACTGGTTAGCAGTAGACCAGTCTCATTTTTACATTCTTGATCCCACATTAAGCATGGCAAACCTCCAGGAAGGCTTTTTGAAGATGGGCCCTCAATTCAAACATCCAAAAATTGTTCCAACTTCTCCCACTGTTGCAATAATGTAGGGGGTCCCTGCCATTTTCCCTGGATTGATAAGATCTAGTAGGTACTCTAAGTCTGCTCAAACCATCTTGTTCTCTTTCCTTTTTTTTTTCTTGATTTCTGCCTGCAACCACAACATTTGAAGTTCCACTGGTTTTAAGTTTTAGCAGTGCAGATATTATTAATAATTGTTGGAGAACATTTACTAGCATGCTTATTTATTTTTTTTTTAGCTCAGTTTCTAGATCTTCCATTGCTATTTCCTGTTTTAGTCCACTGGAAATGGTGTGTTTAGAAAAGAATGGTGGTATATTTATAGTCATCAGCAGTGTTACTCAACTGAACAACTGTGGAAGAAAACTGTCCATGAACAAGGCTATATTTGCTGTCTTTCCTGTTTTTTTTTTTTTTTTTTTTTTTTTTTTGTTTGTTTGTTTGTTTGTTTGTCTTCTGGACAATATTTAAGAAGACTGTTACCTTTTCAAAAGTTAGGTGTTTTCTTCTTAGCAGAGTGCTTTGTCTTACTTTTGACATGTACAAAAACACTGTCAACTAAACAAATGTACTTCCTGCCCACATTACCACATTACATCCCTAAATAAGTCAACTAATCAGATTCTGCTGCAGTAGCATTGGTGCACTGAGTGGCAGAGTTGGTGTATACTGGGGAGCTGCTTCACTTATGCTGTAGTGTGGTTGTGCAAAATTTATTATGGAAGCATAATTACCAGTCTTTAGAATCTCTTCCAGAAGAAAATAGCATAAAAGAAGTCCAGAGTCTGTCTGAACAGGGTGTTTATTCTGGAGCCTTCCACTACTGCAGACTTTGCACTGAGGCAAAACCTCAATGTTTTTAAGAAGCTTATGTTGTGGTCAAAGATAAAGGCTTATTAACAGTTGCTAATCTCCCTTCTAAATCTCTTAGAATATAATGGTACTGTAACATTATTAAAATAGCTTCACATTTATTATTTTCTGCTATATTTACTAAATTCACTTGATGTTATACAAATGTTATTAAATGGCTTGCATTCATTTTGTTTTCCACCTAGAGTGAGACATAAGGTGAATGATCATAAGATGATCATTCCTATAGCCAATATTGATTTAAGCATAGAAAGTCAATGGGTATTGAGAATAAATACAATTTGTCATATGGTTTAAGACAGCTCCCAAAAATGTATTGATAAGGAAATACATAGTTATGATCCATATTATAGTTAGAAGATATTGAATACATTAGTTATCTGGAATATACATATCAGCTGTTTAACTTCCTCATATTTTCAGTTAAAAAATACTAAAACAAAATAATTTTCACTAAAGATGAAATACCTATACATTTAGTTATTACGAAAACAATGATTTAAATTTGACTAGTTTACTAGTAATATTCCTTTTAACAGGATCTCCCATTGAACTCACAACGGTGAATGGAGAATTTATCCATAGAAAGAAAAGTGTTTTAACTGGAAAATAAAAATATGGCTTTTATATATTTTAGCAAATATAATATGATCAAATTTTAAAACAAGTAGAATTCTAAGAAATAAATGGAATTCTTATCTACAGAATATCAATATTTTTAAAATTGTATGGTAAGATATGAATTCTCTATACAAGATAAATTTGCAATGTAAAATATTTAAATGGACATAAAAAAGATGAGGAAGTGTGCCTAATAAAAGAGATACTTGCAAAATCCTTATAGCATGTAACATTGTAGAAGATGTTTGTTGTAAAAGGGTTAAAACAGATGCATAGAATATTTTGCTAAAGACAATAATAACAGAAGAAGATAAATGTCATTTTCTGATGGTCAGACAGGTATGCTGTTTCCACTTTAATGTTGATGCCAGCTCAATAATCTCTTTTTTATCACTTTCAAATCAAACCACTGAAAAGAGTTCTGCATGTGATTGCCCTTGAAATGATGAAAAATTTACAGCTAATACAAAATGTAATTGCAAATTTGTTAAGGAGTATTTCTTTTTGCAAACATATTGCAAATATCTTTTTGAACTGCATGAGCAATCAACTGATTTCTAGAGGCAGTTTAAATGCTGTTTTTGGAAAAAGTTGAGGATGACAGACTTGCTGATCCCCTAGTTCTCTGACAGCAATTCAGTAGGTGCACTTTAATAAGAATTCCATGGACTTAACAGTCAAGGCACTAAACACAAAATATTTTAAGAGATGGAATTTTAATTATTCAATTTCCCAGCAGGTCAGAATCTAAACCTTTTGTCCAATCGTCTATGTTTCAAGCTATGTCTACATTCTTGTTTCTTACCAAGATAAATGGCAGAAAGTTTTTAGACATTTTGAATTCTGGTACAAATAAAATATCTCTAACCCAAAGGACCTAAGGGAAGGATCCCTATGTCAGGACACTATTTTCATTTTAAAGAATAGCAAAGGGCCTACAATTTGAACAGTATATATTTAGGGGAAAAGGTACATATACAATAATAATTAAAAAGGAATCAGTCTCCAAATCACAGAAAAACATTTCTCCAAAACTTGAACTAATGGCTTTTGTGAGCCAGGCATTATTGGGAACCATCAGTAATAAATAAACCAAGATACTGTGCTCTCTTCCCTGAATCATAACATATGCATTATGGAATATACATCTCAGAAAATTTTAAAGTGGCTCATTAATTCCCTGATCCATTTCTGCATGCACTACTGATACTAAGGTGACCTTTCACAAATAAAGTTATACATAAAGCAGAGAGCCATCCCTTGTATCTACTGGAGAAATACAATTTTTAGGGAAACATTACCAACTGAAAAAATAAGCTTTCAGTTGCTTTTATGTCTTAGACTCAATAAGGGATTAAGACAAGGCATTTATCCCATGAGTGAAAACCCTGAAGCAGTTATGTGTGGTTGGCTTAAGGGAGATCTAAGAATCTCTATTTGACAATCTGGCCACTTTCCAAATGAGAAATCAATGACTCTGCATTCTGGGTAAAGAAAAGCCAGGATGGTTTATGACTTGTTCTACATATACTGCGGATCCAGCCAAGCTCTGAATTACACACAGTTGAAGACAGCAAGACAGCAACATCCCATGTCCAATGAGGCCTTCAGCAGCATAAGGTACATTCTGGCAGGACTCTGCACAGACAGTGGCTTGCCAGATTTTGAAATTCAGCCTGTAGAAAGACAAATATATGTAGCAGGAAAAAGAGAAGGAAACAATAGGGGTTTTATGTACCTAGAATAGCCAGCTAATTAGATGCAGGCTTGTTTTGTTTCTGGCAAAGAGGCTTGCAGAAAACATGCAGTGGGTAAAAGTTAATTCTGCCTGCAGGACTAACCTATATCTTCATAATACCTGTAGTATTCTGAACAATCTAAAAATCCTATTTAGCTGTCAAAAGCAATGCCTATTTACTTAGTTAATAGTAAATAAATAAATAAACCAGTATAGAGGTTTTACATTATTTGCTATGTTATTGTTACATCACACAGAAGCAAGGAGAAAGGGCCACATACTCAGAGGAATTCATGATGCTCAAACAGAAGTTATCTTTTTTTTTTTTTTTTTGCTTTTCTCTTTGCCTTTTTCTTTCCCTCTCTCTCTCTCTCTCTCTTTTTTTTTTTTTTTTTTAAAAAAAAAAGGTTAATTAAGGTATTAAATTATAACAATCTCAGTCAGCAGGACATAGGACGCAGTCATATTTTCTCAGCTTTTGTCATGTTTACAGCAACATGAATGAAATTATTTACTCTGGCTTTTAAGAAAGACACACACACAAATAAAAAAAAAAAAGCCTTACATTCTTTAGATTATTTTCCCCACTTGTATACTCAGGCAGTGTTTTGATCTTTCATGTTGGGCTGACAGCCTTTGAGAACTTTTACCCTCATTTATAATACTTTTGGTGAACTCACACCAGTGTACTGAACCAAACTATCCTTTATTCAGCTCCATATATCTGTGAGCAAATAACAGCCTGTAGGGATTCAGCACATCAGCTGCTTAAAAGATAAACCTACCCAGCTTGATGAAAACTGTTCACCACCTTCCTGTTGAGAGAAAACAGTTACACATTTCTAATAAATGAAGCAGGAACTGTCATTTTTTTGGCAAACTGATAACTAGCTGTAACAGCCGCAATGCCACAAGTTGCTTTTCCAAAGTAATTACCATCAGGCTCCCTGTGGTATGCAGTGTTTAACACATTTCTTCTGTGTTAATGAATGCAAAAGCAGGCAACACCACTATTAGTAATTGCTTTTTATTCATAGTCCTCGTTTTCCAGATAGGTCACATTAAACACAGCCATTGAACAATAGCGTTTGAGATAATTCATACAATGTATGCTGCTTTTGTTTGTTTGTTTGTGTGGGATTTTTTGTTTGTTTGTTTGTTTCTTGTGTGTTTGTGTATCATTCACCAGTCATTGGTGCAACTTTGAGCCATATGGGGAGACATGGACTGATAAATGTGAATGTCAACCTGTAGCACAACTGGGCCAGAGAAGTCAAAACCTTAATCAGGTTTCATTCAATTACACCTCAAATCAACAAATCTTGATAGCCAAAACTCCCATTTGAATTAATGCAATACTAATCATTGCCTCATGTCAAAAGAAAGTAATTAAACAATAATGAGTGGGAGTATAATACACTAGGCTTCCGACTTCTTCTTGACCTTAGCAATTTCCCTTCCATTAGGCAACAAACAGCTTAAAAGTTTGTTTGGGTGATGTACATTGCCCCATTGTGAGCAATATTTAACTTCTGGGAGTAGCTTGGACTGCGAAGCCTATCTCCTCAGATGGCAAATCATAGTTTAGAAGAATCTCTTTCCTGATGTTCCTGCTAGGAAAAAAGAGGGGAAAAAATAAGGTCTGATTTTGAGTCCTGATTTGATTGGCCAATCTTTTAAGGAACTCTCAGTTGCTGGCTTTCCTTAATTAAAAAAAAAAAAAAAAAAAAAAAGATACAAAATGTCTTATGCTCTATTCACAGTGTACAGTACAATTTTATTAGTTACTTTACTTGCTTTCTCTAAGCTCAGCCATTCTCTCTATAGTCATGTGACAGACATTTTATTTCAGTTTTATAAGACATGTACATAAGAATGAGAGAAATAACTCAAACTCCATCTTCCATTGCTGTCTCTTTCTCCAGTGGTGATAGATAGCAGAGATACCAAAGAGAAAAAAAACATACATTTTAATTCTTTTGTGTGTGGTATTTCCTTCACACATAATCACGTTAATTTCAACTGAACCAGCAGAACTCACAATGTATAAGCTTCACTGTTTTTTTTGGTACATTATGAATCCTAAATTATGAAACGGACTTTTTAACCTGGGATATGCTAACTGGAAGCAATATGCCAAAGATCTACAACACAAGGCAGTTGTCAGCCAAATTAAATAAAAGCAAGATTTCCTAAACTCTTCCGTAAAGCTGTGAGTCATGAATTCTGAATTACCTCAGAGTGGTAAATAAATAATCACTACTAAATACAGATAATGTGTTAAACAGCTAAAGCTAGTAAATCACTTGACAGAGAGCCTTAAGGTAAATTTTTCTCACATTGGCACAGCCCTTTCTCAGAATATTGTGGGTTTATGTCTTCAGACATATACAATGAATTGTACAATTGGTTACTCAGTGTTAAAATCATTTATAAAATACACAAATCTCTATCACTTGACTGCATTTACATACTGGCTTAGATTTTGCTGAATAATGGATCTCACTGGCAGAGCTACAGACTTGGTGCACAGACACTGAAGTGATGAGCACCACAGAAATACGTATAAAAGACTGATCAAACGATAAGAAATCCTCTCCACTATGGAATTTCAAGCTATCAAGCTATCAAGCAAAATCAATCTTGGGTCTCCTGGCCAAAAAGAAAAAAATATATATAACACAGACAACACCACATTTTAGTTACATAAATTGTCCAAAACATGGAGAGTAGTTTGATAAAACATGTACAAGATCCTTTGTTTACATGTAATTGTAGACTTCTTCTAACAGCAGGAGCTAAGAGCAAACTTTCAGAATGTGTGTTTCCAACAACCAAAGACAATTCATTGTAGGACTGACTAGTTAAAATCACCCTTTAACAGCAAAGCCAACATGAAAATGTGTGCTGTTCATCCTTGAATTGATGAAAAGTATGGCTTTGTGAGATTCGAGATTGCCAACCTAAATAACCTCTTTAATTTATGTTTGTATAGTAGAGTTTAAATTTAATATGACCCAGACACTGTATTTAAAAAATGTGCCATAGCGATATGTCCAAGAATATCTGAGGCATATAAGGGACAGATCCTGAGCTAAACATTTTTTCTTTTTCTTTTTCTTTTTCTTGTTCTGTTTGTTATTTTATTTTGAACTTGGGCTTTTTTTTTCAACTTCCATCTGAAGGTAATTTTGAATTTTTCAAATGCAATAAAATTACCCTTCGAAAAAATACTTGAAAAGTTGAAACTCTTTCCAAGTTATTCTGCAAATATTTTTCATAACAAATGAAAACAAAACTAAAAACATCCCCCCCAGAATAAACCATGTATAACTAGAACTGCAGTAATCAATTGCACACTCTAAAAAATCAGAGAAAATACTGTTCATGACTTAACATGTTTTGGCACTGACATGTTTTGCAGCTCTCTCAAATTATTAGCAAAACTCTGAAAAGGGTGTCATCTCTTAAGAAGTCAATCAAATATCCTACATTAAACAGACTGTCTGCATGTGTTTGGGAAAGCAAAACGAAACAAAACAAAAAAACAAGGAGGTTACAGGTGTGGGTTTGAGTGTAATTTTTGTTATTAAACATGGGTTTGCAATAGAAGCTTCTACAAGGACTTGCACATAACCATGACTGATGGATATATTTGTAGGCCATTCAGTTAGCTCCATCAGCTCACTCAAACACATTTTGAACAGATTATGTACTGCAGTACTTCGTAGACCATACATTAAACAAGAGACTTTGCTCTGAGGCACTGCTTCCCACAATCCATGGGGAAAAGGAAGCAGGAAAAAACAAAACTCATAGAGTTCGACAGCTACCGAGGCAACACTTGCCATTTACAATATAAGCCCAAATATTTTTGCAACACAACTATATATTAATTTAATAAAATACACAATATAGCTCTTATACACTCAACAATTTGGCTCATATGCACTGAATCTGCAAAAAATCAATAAAAATATGTCATTTGATGTAAACACACTGAATCTTCTTACATTTGCACATTTAAATGATCATGTGATTTGTGTGGATGTCTAAGACATTTTCACTTTCCTGAGCTATTTTAGTGTCCACAAATGAATATAAAAATGTTAATAATGTTAATTTCTTTTGCGTATTACCCTGAAAGGTAACTATTTTCTTTTTCAAAATTTATTCCGCCCCCCCCCCTTTTTTTTTTAAACTTATCACTAACTATTTATAGTTTGTTGGACACTAAAATGCTAAATAGATATTAAAATCTTTTTTTTTCTTTTTTATCAAGTGAATTATCTTATGTGTGTGCAGGACAAGATGGACTATATCATTTTACATTTAACCTTAATGTGATATGAAGTGTTTTACTAATGATCAGGATATGTTTTGTTGAGTAATGATTTAGAATGGTGGGTTTTTGTTTGTTTGTTTTCTTGTTCCTTTTTTTTTTTTTTTCTCTCATATTTGTGGCAGATAACTTTGTACATAAATGTTTACCACAAATGAATGTTAATGTTTGGTGTCACTTGGACTACTACAAGAACTCTTTTTAGGACTTTCAGTAGAAGCCTGCGGTGACTGCTGGAAATTCACCACAGGTCAGAAATATTCAACCCTGTTTTTCTTGGGGTTTATACGTAAACAGTAAAGTCAGCATCAGCTATTGAGGACAGTCTCAAAGTATCCGATGTATTTCCATTCCACCTTTCTCACACCTTCCTATCAGATTGTCAAAATGGCACCATCTTTCCTTCATTCATATAGTTCTTAGTGTACTTGACTCTGTCCTAATGAAAGTTTGGTCAAAATGAAACCAGTGTTATCTGTCAAAAAGAAAGATCAGTGAAAAAAACATACTTGTGGGCACTTCAGATGTTCACTAAAAGCCTTAAAGCAGCATTGGTCTTCCTTCATTCTTGTAAATCTGTTACAACCAGGGGATTTTATGATTTCTTTTTTTTTGTTTGTTTTGTTTTTAATCAGCAGAAGAGGAACGTAACTGCCAGCCTGTCCTTATTTTCCCCCTCACTTTCTGACGGCCACAGGGTCGCTTCCCCGACAGTCCTGCAAGAGCTTGTCTATTTCTCTGACAACTTCCTCGGCATCCACCGACTCCCTGCCTAGATCCCGGGCTGAACGGTCTAACTGCTCCAGAACAGAGTCCATCTCACTCGAGTCTCGGCTCACTCGGGAATGCACATCTGCAAACGCCCTAGCCATCTGATCTGATGCAATGAAGGGAGTGTCTTTTGACTGTTTACTAGGCGATAGATACTGACTGTCAGTTGACAAGTATTGGCTGTTTGGTTCAGCCAAGGCTCCTGATTTCACTTCACAACCATCCAGAGGTCCTTTTGTTGAGGTGCAAGGCTCAATGCATGTCTTGGTTGGGCTGCTCGATGCTGAGGGAACCTCCTGAAGCAGAGGACTCAGGGCACGTTTGGCTTTTAAGTAAGGTTTAACATTGGCAATGAGAATAGTGTGCTCTCTCTTGTCTTTCCCAAATGTACAAAAAGTCTTTTTCCCAGTGGGATTCACAGTTTCGTAAGTCTCAGTCTCAACATTAGCTTCAACTGTGGGTACAAAGAGATTTGTGCGATAATCTGCGTTCTCAGCCTGGCTGGCTGCAGGGAACTGTGGCATCCAACACCTGTCAGAATGACCAAGCACTCTGCATTCATCTGTGCAGTTAACACATTCTTCTTGCTCTGCAAAACAAAAAAGAAAGAGAAAAACTCTAGTTATAAGTGGTTTTCTTTAAATTAAAGGAGAGTCTATGATTGACTCGCGATGGATTTACTTGACATCTGGTTTATTAATTATGGAGAAAAAGAAAAGCTATAAGTAAAATATTTCAGAAGGATTGCATAGACTGACTAGTTGAGACAATAGGTTTATTTAATGCTATTCTCTAGGTATTAAAGCATTCACACAGCCCAATGGAAGCAAAAAGAGGTCATTAGAGAATCATTCTCGGTGGAACTGAGCTTCATCTGTAAATTAATCTGCTATAGAAATCTGTTAGGCTTTGTTCTGTAAAACTCATCCTAGAAAATAGTGAACAGTACTTAAGGAACTCAAAAGGCATTATCAGGATTAATTTTTCAAATCAAATAACTGAGCAATGACTGCCTTTCTGGAAATACAAACACTTCATAAAAATCAGCAAGCTGGCTTTTCATTTTTGTCACCTCCATTTCTTTTGTAATTGTTATGTTGTATGACAGTCATGAAATAAAAAGGTTTTGTTAAAGAGCCTACTTTTCCTGCTGAGAACAGAGAACTAAAATTTTCCATCAGTATGCATTAAATATAAGCTTGCCAAAAAGTGCATATTGGAATTTTATTAGGCATGAGTATGGATCATGTAATCAGCTTTCCCATTTTTTGTTTTGATGCAATAACTGAAAATGTATTTCCTCAATACATACAGTTTGGAAGAATGACAAACCATGACATGCTATTTGAACTGATAATGTTATCAGGATTTCTGTTGTCTTATTTCTTTCAAAAAATATATAGTTAAATAATATATATATATTGTTCACTACAGTCTTAGAACATAAATTTTAATAGTTCCTGTCCTACAGTTCAAAGACATAAAGAAAAAATTCTATTTTAAAAAACTTAGTTTGTCTGTTATTTTGCACTAAGAGAATATGTTTGGGTCATCCTTCATCATTCTGAAATTCTTTACATGACTCTATCCTAATTTCAGGAAGCAAGAGAATTCCAGAAATGCCCTTTAAATGATTTTTATTCTTATTTTTTTCAGGAATGCAGAACTGTGATGCAAGTTACCTTCGCTTCCTTTAATTTCGCAGTACTCTTCAGTCAATACTGACAAAATTAATCCTTTTACCATCTCTACGTTTTGATCAGAATTTTGACTCTGATTTTTAACTATTAAGTATTTTCAGCCACAGAATGGACAAATGGGTTTCAAATTTGATTTGAGGAATTCAGTATGTACAAAATGCCTGGAGTTTCGGCTGGACAACAAAACAAAACAAAACAAATCAAAACAAAACAAAAACAAAACCCTGTAATTATGTATTTATATGTAAGGATGAATCACACGCACACACAAATGTACAACAGGTCTTAAAAAAAACTGAGCAAACGTGTTGACCTGAAAATAGGGTAAATTTTAAATTAAAAAATAAATTCCTTGTAATCTTATGATGTCTGTAAATAACCACCAGATTCATGGACAGCTGCACTGCAAAAACCTAACACAGAAGAAACACTTCTTCTGTGAGTCCAATAGACATGAATATAATGTGACTTAAATTTAACCAAAATTGTGTTATGTCACAATGATCAGTTAAATCAGAATGAGATAATTTACTCAGATTTTTTAGTTATTAATGATGAAGTCCTATGAAAGAGTATTATTCTGTATATATGCTCCCTTCCTTGAAAAGTTTAAAATCAAATAAATAAATAAATAAATAAATAAATAAATAAAGCAAGTGAGAATGATGAGGAGGACACAGAGTGATTTTTGAAGAGAATGTTAAGACACAGGCTTAAAAAATAAAAATTTTAGGGGACCTCCAAGGAAAAGTAAACCATATTCTGGTTCTAGTGTAGAATACAAATTAGAGTAATCATAATGAAAAGCAAGAGTAAAATACATCCCCAACTTTGAGACTATAGCACACTGACAGAACTGGGAAAAATTCTGATTTTACTTCACTTGAATGAAATGGAATGGACATATATGCCCACCCATAGGCACAACATATGTGGGAAAACTGTTTAATGAAAAATATAGTCATACATTTAATACATAAAAACAACATATACCTTATTCCAACCATTAGTTCACCACCACTAAGGTTTTCTGTATCTAGTTTTCCAGAGCTTCTACAGCTTCAAAGCTCTGCTGTGTAAAGCAACCAAGTGAAACTTCTAATCCCTCCCTCTAAAGAAAGGGGGGGAGGGGGGGAGAATGGAGGGAGGGAGGGAAAGAGGGAGGGAGGGAAGGAGGGACGGAGGAAGGAAGGAGGAAGGAAGGAAGGAAGGAAGGAAGGAAGGAAGGAAGGAAGGAAGGAAGGAAGGAAGGAAGGGAGAAAGAAAAGGAAGGAAGGAAGAAGGAAAGAAGGAAGGAAGGTAATGAAGGAAATGAAGGAAGGAAGGAAGGAAGGAAAGAAGGAAGGAAGGGAAAGAAAGAAAAAGAAAGGAAGGGAAGGAAGGAAGGAAGGAAGGAAGGAAGGGAAGGAAAGAGACAGAAAGAGAGAGCGAAAGAGCGAAGAGAGAGAGAGAGAGGGAAAGAAAGAAAGGAAGGAAAGAAAGAAGGAAAGAAAAAGAAAAAGAAAGAAAGAAAGAAAGAAAGAAAGAAAGAAAGAAAGAAAGAAAGAAAGAAAGAGAAGAAGAAAGAAGAAGAAAGAAAGAGAAAGAAAGAAAGAAAGAAAGAGAAAGAAAGAAAGAAAGAGAGGAAAGAAAGAAATGGAAATAAAAAAATGTTCCAAGGCCAAGGCAAACCAAACCCTTTCTATAGCAATTTGGGAATTTTAGATTTTGCAAATGCTTTCTCTAAGTTGATTTTGCTATTTTTTCTTTTCCTCCTAATCCTACAGAGTGGATTTGTGGTAAACTTATCTTAAGATAAGTGTAACTTAGAACTTAGGCTTAAGAAGTGTAACTATCTAGTAATGAGAAATAATAGTTGCTGCATTCAGGATTTTCTCTAACATATATCTAAAATGACTTTCTTCTAATATGGTATGCATGACAATGCTGAATAAAAGTCTGCAGGCATTTTTGAAGGTTCCCTTAAGCAAGTAATTTATTTGCCAACAATTTTTATTTTTTATTTTTTTGCAAACTTAACTATCATTTATACCATTTTTTGCATATAATTCTGGTCTCTTTTTAGCAAAAGACAAAAATTAAAAAAAAAAAGAAGGAAAATAGCTCTCCCATATTTAATATGTTTAAAGGTCACAGTTTACTAGAAGAGCATCAGAAGATCTGAAGAAGGGAAGCTTTTTCAGTCTTTCAGGTACTAGCTTTGTGTCATAGTGTCTGAAAATTAACTTACATAACTTCCTATCTACATTTAATACATATTTACGTCTAAAATACACAGCTGGATAATTTATGTGATAGGATATTCTATTTTAAAACTTTCTCTTAATCTAAAAATTGACCGTACATTATTAACAAAATAATTCCCTGAACGGATTCATTTGTTGAAATGAATAAACTTAAGATGAAAGGTAAAGATCAGAGAATTTCTCAGCCAGTGGAAATATTTTAACTATGCTAGGTACTCAGTACTGTGCCAAAAACTATGCTTTGAGATTTTCAAAATTGATTAGGTTAATTTTGTCACCAAGTTGTGTTCTAAGATTTGAATTTGTTAGCTCATTTGCCTACACATACACTGGGTATGAGGATAACTTATACAGTATTTGCATTATTCATTCACACCAATAAAAATACAAAGTTTGCTGGCAAGCTCTTTAAGTAAAAGAGATATATACCATACAGCATATATATCATATATATTGGCTGTAACATCTTCCTTCCCCTTCCCATTTCCTGCATTTGCTAAAGCAGTTTTTATACTTGCATTCATACTCACAGTATTGACTAACTTTCCATTTCTGCTCCCCGGGCATCTTAGCAGTGAGTGAATTAAATATGAAGCCAAAAAAGAAGGCAGTTTTATGAAGAAACAAATCCTGAATGACCTTGAAGTGAAAACCACCTGCATTGCATGAATTTTGGTATTCTAGTTCTGAAAATCTGTCTTTTCACTTCACTCTTTTGTGTCACATCATGGGAAATGGATTTCAAGTATTGATTATCATGCATAATAAGTTGCTCATCTCACCATTAGCCTGTAATTTTGCCTGTTACAGCTAGCAGGCAGTGAAGAAAATCGAACAGGCCCTGTTGTACTAGCAGCAAAAACTATAAACATGAAGTGAACTATCACCAAGGACCAAATTAGTATTTATGAGAAAATAGAATCAATTTAAAGGTATATATATACATATATATATGTAAAATAGGTCAAACACTGTTCTATACAGCAAGATGTGCTGGTAGAGTGATGTGCACCATCGGTCTTTATCTCCATACTTGTTTCCCTCTTGTTGAAAATAAACCCTTAACAGTGCAAGTGTGTACAATAAACAGAAGCAGCCTAGAGGTTTTCCAGATTCTCTGGAGCTTTAAGGCTAAACAGTCAGAAGTGTTTTATGCACTTTAGGGAGAACACACACAAAAATAGAACTGCTAAATTGTCAGCCATACAAATAAAAAGAAAGAAGCTAACTGGAAACAACAGACATCTACATAGCAAAATTTACTGGACAGAAATTTAAGACAGTTTAGGAAGAAAGTTATGTTGAAAAAATATGAATTGCAGTGCAAGATATGTATTTTGTTGTAACCTTAGACATACCTTGCATATTTTATTCTAAACTACCAGAGAAGCTGGCATTTAACAGCTGTGTTCTGTAGCAAGTTTAAAGCAAAAGATGCTTTTATTGCACTACTTTTAATTTCCTACCCTTTCCTCACAAATATTATGATTACACTTAAAAGCAGGTACTTGATTTCATGATAAATACATTTCACTATAAAGTTAATTAATTAATCAATGCTTTCGATATCTGTCTCCCTTCAATAGCTAAAACTGCGATATCACAGCTTAATTCCTTAATTATACACAATTTTAATTATGGTAACAGAAAGGATTTTTTTTTTCTAATAAAAAAAAGGAAAAGAAAAGAAAAAGCAGTGACTCAGTGTAATCAGAATTCATAAATTCGTTGTTTTCCAGTTTAATTGGACCGCAATTATTTAAATTACACATACACACATGAAGCTACAAAGCGAATAGAAAGTAAACAATACATGTACAACCTCACCATTTAAATATTTCTAAGAAATATTTCATGTGCTATGTTTTTAACATGAAGAACACTGTAATTTATATGAAAGTACTCTATATAATGTAATAATAAATGTCCAAGTTTCTGTATAGTGAAAATCAGATTTTAAATATATGTATATGTGTATACATCCCATACATGTAAGCTTTGATATATATACACACATGCATATATATATATATATATATAATCATATTCCTCCTTAAAACGGTAAATGTTTTTATCAAATTGTGTTAGAAGTGAAGCAAAGTAGACAGAATTTGACAATTTATAAAATTTGACTTGTTAAATGGTTAAGTGCATTCTTTTCTAAGAACTTGTTATAAAATGTAAAAAAAATGTAGTTCTATATTAACATATGCTCATCAAAGGAGGATAAATAAAAATATGACCAAATAAATGCACAAATAATACTGAATATTTTCAAATGACAGTAGCCTTTGTTGTATTTGACTGTTCCAGGAAATGCTACTTAATCTTCTTGTCTTACCCATTTACTCTTTTTTTCTCTATCAACAGTTGACACCTAGTTTCTACTATGACATGAACACCTCCTCTTAATAGACTTTCATTTTTTTTCCCCTTCTATAAATATGAAAGCTAAAAAATAAGCAAGGATGGTTCACTGGAACGTCTCAAGGACTAACGGCTCCAAATGAAAAATACAGGAGAGGACTGGTCCCAAAAAGTGCATCTTCTTTTTGAAGCATGCAGTTTCACACTGATGATGCTATTCACCTTCACTCTTGCAATGTTCTATCCTTCATTACTTTACAGAATAAGCAGTAATTCAGGTATTTCTGGTCCTTGCTTCACATTACAAAGAAAAGGATTAACCTTTGAATGCACGCATGGAGTTCACACTGATTCCCTATGAGACAGACTTATTTTACCCTTAATTTTGTGAATTTGTGTTCATTACTAAAAACATTTCCATTTAGAATTCAATCAGTAATGAACCAAGGTATAAAATTATCTGTAGTGTATGTTCCTCTGGTCTGATGACAAGCATACTATGGGTGTGCATTGTGGGGGGGTGGGGGGTGGGGGTGGGGGGGAGAGGTAGTATATGCTTTACACTAATAAAGTACAATTTATATATTTTAATACCATGAAATAGATAAGGAAGGTCTGTATTTTCTGTAAACATGTGTAAACAAATGGACAATAAATTATATCTGATGTCCAGAGGAGAATATAAATAACTCTGGTTTCATAATTTCAGTAATTCCTGCAATATACCTGAAAACCTTTTGATTTGAGACAGACAACTGCCTTTACAAAAGAACTGAAAGGACTGTAAGTAGGTATTTATTACAGGATGGAAATAAATGGGCTTCTTTGACATGGCCTAAAGACTAGGGCTGTATGACACTTTTGATGAGAACAACCACCTATTTCTGTGGTTAGATTCCTGTTTAATTACAATTGATTTTGACATAAATGAGCAGAGGTAAACAAATACTTCTATGCACATGCTTACGGTTATTAAGCAGAACTGTCTCCAATCTGAGCATTTTTATTGGCTTGTCTGTTTAAAAGCTCCTTTCAGTTAGGCAAAGCAATTATGTAGCTCAGATTAGCAAAATGACTGGCAGTAAAATAAGAACGGGCTGCCACTTTGTAAACCCCTTGGATCATGCAGTCCTTTCCTGATATTATAACTAAAACATTTATGCCTGTAATCCTTATAATTTTCCTCTGTTTGTTGTTGTTGTTTGTGTTGTCATTGTGTTTTGTTTTGTTTTGTTTGCTTGCTTGCTTGCTTGTTTTATGAACAGAGGATAAATAAATTATATTTCTAATATTGGCATAGCATAAAACACTTTTAAAACAATAAAAAACAGGTGGGTTTATGGATTTAATTCTAGCTCACAGTTGTCCCAGACCATAAATATTAGAGAAATATTGCAGGATTACAATAAGCACTACGGAATATTTAACATTTTCTTTTATGGAAATGTGCTTTAAATTCATATTTACAATCTAATGACGATCATATATTTTTACTTAAAGACAGCATAACAGCAAGAAAATATTTCTGTTACCTGAAAATTTTCCATCCTCACAGCGGGCTGGTCCACAGATCCCAACAATGGGTCTTTGGCCTCTGCCTTGCTGTTCTGGAGGCAAATCAAACCTGTGAGTCACAGACAGGGATAGGCTCTGCTTCCAAAATTCCCAATAATGTCAAAACTTCCAAAGCAGAAAAACAGCTTTTATCTGTGTTCTGGGCATAGCTCATGGCCCTTGACACTTCTTGCTATCGTTCTCAAAAGTGACTGTACAAACACGGTCATTTATAGTTGACAGTGAAGTGAAAGTGTATTCCAGCCCCATGCACTGAGATGGCAAATGCAAGGGACACTTCTCCCCAACAAACTCCAACAGACCTAATGGGAGAGGAGTTGCCTTAGAAATTGACACATTTTCTATTGCACCTTGACAAAAGCACATAGAAGAAAGGAGAGGAGATGCTTCTGGGTGCTTCATTATCTGCTTTCCTATCAGTCTGGGGCAGCAGTGAAAAAAATAGTGCCCATCTGAGTAATAATTTCTTCCCATTACAGGAGAAAGAGGAGAGGCTGAGAAACCTTTGGAAACCCTTTTTTTTTTTTTTTTTTTTTTTTTTTTCCAAAGTTTGCCTGTAAGTCAGACTGGCACCTACTCTAATTTGCAGTAAAATTACCATATGACAGCCATGAAAAGATATTTTGGCCTCTTCCCCATCCCACCATAAAAAACTCTTCCCAGCCCAGCACTGCAGGCAGGAATGTACAAGGGCTAGCTATGCCAGCTCTGCACTTAGCTGAGAAGATACATGGAGATTTTAGTGACCTGACAAATTCACAGTTTTAAACAGTAAATCTTTGTTTTAGAGCCCAAAAGCTGTTTCCTGGAAAAGAAGGGAAACAAAATTGCAGTGATTAACATAAGAGAATAAGTTTGAGGATCTGTTAGGAATAATATTTTTAGTATAACACATTTTCTTATTCTTGATCAAGGCAGTTCCACAGATTTTATATTGGAATTTTTTCAGTGCTGACACATAAACTGGAATAACTCGTATCTGAAACCTAGCTGAATTTGTGCAATCCTTAGCAGAATTTGCATGACATTCAAAAATAAAAAAATAAATAAAATTTTGCTAACTTTATTGTGAGCTAGTCATAATTGCAATATCAATAATTTCCATATCTAATTTGTAATATTTAGTAAATGCTAAACACTGTATATTGTACTGCAGCAATGTTTAGGAATCCAATCATTAAACAGCCCCATTATGCTGTGTCCTATACAAATAATAATAGACTGTACAGTTAAAGACAAGTGATTATGACAAACAAAAGCAATGAATGGGAAGGAAAGACAACATTAATGAAAATATAATCATGCTGTTGACATTTCCTGAAAATACCAATATAAAAACTCCATAATTTAAAGAAGCTATCCTCATCTGTCACACCATCAAGCCACCAATGATTAGCTATATATTATACTACTGAACCTTCTCCACCAGTTACCAATTATCTCAATACACAGATCTTTAATTAGAAGGCACTAAGCTTTTTGCTTTGTAAGCTTGTCTCAAATTTGGATATGACAACTTGTTTACAGACATTGACTGATGAGGGTGCCACTGTGTAGAGAAACAGGCTTCTGAAGAAATCCATTTCTATATCGTCTGATAGCTCTATTTACATCCTGACTATAGGTAGGTTCTCTTGAATGGAAGTGTATCAGGTTCTGTGTAGGAGGAGGATTTTGTCCAATACAGAATCAACACATTAAAGCTTTTCAGATAATCTGTTTTCCTTTGCAAAATTTCACACACAAACAACAACAACAACAAAATTTAACAGCACCACAGATGTTGAACCATTCAAAATCTGGCTACTTTGGTGAAAAAGAATACAGCTTTCCCCACATTCCTGCCAGCATGCCTGGATTTACATTTAAAATCTCCTTTACAAGACATAATAAGACCATGTCTGTTTTATACTAATAGATAGAGAAACCCACTGGATATCATTCTCTGCTTCAAAAGGTTGATGTTGTATAAGGGTCATACACTTGGGCTTCATGGGAGGTGAAATGCATCTGACAGAACAGGAGGAAGAACTCTTTCCTTGATGTTTCTCCTTAAGGAAATCTCATTTGGACATACAGACACAGAAATGTCTTCCTAGGAAAAAGAACTGATTTACCAGTTTCATATGGAGTCTCCCTTATGGCATGATAAGTAGCATATTCATTATTGTTTGATTAGATGGTGCCCTAGACTATTGTTTAGCAGATTGCTGGTGTTGTGTTTTATTACCACCTTCAAAAGAGATCTCCAGAATGGGATTAACCTTATGCCAATTTATAAAGCACCCGCACTCTTTTAGGAATTTTAGTTTCATAATGCTATCTTACTTAGGTTTATGCCTGAATGGTGCTCTAATTAGATCAATCAAAAAGAATAATGAATGATGCCTTTTTGAAATCTGACTCTCTAAATATAACTAGTTTGGCAAAGAGGATTGTACACGTAAACAGATTAAATAACATATTTTCAGGTTCTCCGTGAACTGTAAATGAATCTCTGAAAGACACTGAAGATGATTTCAGAGTATTCGTGTCTTCATTTCCACAGATCCTTCATCAAAAACCCTAATCTATATCACGTTCTTATCTTTCCAGGATCAAGAAGACTATATATATAAACAACACTAATACAGAAAATCTCTCTTGCTAGTTACTTTTATTTGCAGTAACTGAGCTGCTCAATGGACTGTCATATTTTTATGTCACCTTTTCATTTGTTATAGCTTAATCTGTTGTGCTGATGTCAGAGGACTCTGATGTGACCAAACATACCGTTAAGAAAGAATTGATAATTTGGGGTCTATGTCCAAGGATGTTGTCATTATGTGTTCATTGTTTTCACTAATATGTTCACTTTTTTAAGCCTGTTAATTGCTAGAAGCTCTTTTTCTGGTCTCTAGAAATCCCTCATCTGAGTGATATTCCTATAAGAAATGCGTTTTAGTTCTGGAAATAGATTTAAAGGCTAGGTACAAAAAATGCCATCAAGTAAAATGCAGTCAGTCTTAGCTTTGCCCTCAGATTACTTGTCTGAATATCCTTCAAAGAAAATTCAACAGCGAGACATTAGATGAGTTAAATATTGTTCTGGCAAAACAAGTAGAAGCTGGAGCTGATACCTTTAAAACTGCTGAAGGATTCAGAATATGTCAGTCAGTGTCTATCTGCAGACTTCCTTTAAGGAAATCCTTACTCTGTAGAGATTATGATGATGCTACACCCCTAGAAATGGGGCAGACATGCTATAAAATGTTGCCAAACCCACTGTAGAGATGGAAACATGATCAACATTTATTTATTTATTTTATTTTATTTTATTTATTTTATTTTATTTTATTTTATTTTATTATTTTATTTTATTTATTAATTTACAGAAAACCCAGAGGCTGGTTTTGAAAAGCCATGAGGTAGATATCGAGGTCCATTTTTCTCCTCTTTCCATTATCTGTGATACTAAGATTTCAGGCCAAAATTATCTGTAGTAGTCTCTTGTCTTTTCTTTCCAAGACAACAAAAAGGCTAAGAGGTGGGGCACCCATTAAAGTAAAGTCATGGTGGAAAGCATATAAAAAACTGTAAATGAAGTAAATATTATAGTGATGGATTCCAGTAATTGGAAAGGTTTCTTTATAATGACCTTGCACAAATTCTGTAAGTAGTTAAGGTATGAAAAAATTGTCTTATGTGAAGAAAATAATCAACTTTTTTTCTTTTCTTTAGTTCATCTGTTACATCATACACATGGTGCATATCCTGCTTCTTAGGTATCTAAGAAGCAGTTTAGCAGAGCTCTAAACTTATTTGTAAGCTCTCAAGTGACTCTGCAGTTGCAGCTGAAGATGGATACAAGGCAGCTAATTTGCTACCACCAAGGGAAAATGTTATAACATAAAAACATTACCTCCCTTAGCTTCAAAACTGTTGAGTGCCTAGGGAGCTCGACTATTTGTAGAGTTGATACTATGCATATGCTTCCTCTGTAACTGTTACATGCGTACATCTGGCATCTGTCTCTGTGTTAAACAGTCATAATTGTCCCTAGTATTAGTATGTAGAAAACCTCTAACCTAGATGATTAATTTGAAAGAAATAAGTGAAAGGATATTTGTGTTTTGTAGAACTATTTTTGCATTACTGACAGTATATGCAAGGAGCTCTGCACTATGGCTATCAACAAAATATTTTAGCTCTGCCTTCTGAATATTTTACATAGAAATTGTGCTCTTTTCTTAGAATGACATTTGGCCCTTTGTACAGCCTCTTAATCATATAGGGTTGTTTCCTCTATAAATGTTTTAGCTGGTATTCCTTTTTCTATTTATTCTCTCTCTCTCTTTTTAAAAACTTTCTTGATTGTTGCTCCTCATTCTTTTATTCACACATCATGTCTTCAGAGCACCCAGTTATAGCCAGACCAATTCTGAAGATTTTTTTATTTTTTTTTTAGATGATATTAGGAAGACTCTAAATCCTAGTACATTATTCAGCTCACTGTTGCCAGTGAAGTCAAACTCAGGCAAAGCACTTGATTTCAGATTTCAATATATTTTGAAGAGATCAAAGAGCATAGCAAATCCTATTCTTTGGTCAGGCAGACCATGCAGAACAGTAATAATCTAAAAGATGGAGGTAGCTGTATAGGACGAACACGAAATTGAAGACTTTTTGAAGTTATTTTAGCCTTTGCGTCAATGTTCACCTCAGAAACCCCCAGCAAAGTGTTTTTTTTTTTTCTTCTAATTGGGAAAACACAGAAATTAATTCTTAAAAAAAAAAAAAAAAGTTTAAAAGAACTGGCAATTTGACATCTGACGTTATCCATGGTAACAAATAAAATATGCTCAAGATAAGTCTTTCACTAGAATTTATTTGTGTTAAGTACAACTATTGAGCATGATCTTTCCTTTTACATAGCTTTTAACTAATATGCCAGTCTAAGCCTGTTTGGGATTCAGGGAAAAGATATGCATTCCTACAGCTGCCATTTTTTGAAAGGTCTCATTTACTGGACAAAATCAAACATTTCTAACGTGCCATTTTACATGGTGGTCACTTCAAATTTTTATTGTGAATAGCATTGGTCTGCACCTTTTACACACCCAGAAATTTACCCATAGAGTGGGAGAATTTAACTATGCATTCACCAGAAGACTTGTTTGAACCTGCAGCTCTTACCACATACATTAAATCCTAGCGAATAGGAAGGCGAGACATGGTTTTGTCAGCCCTCCTCTTCAAGCTTTTACTAGAATGCAACAGGGAAGAAAACTAGATCTTACATCTAATTTACAAAACTCTAGGAGAGTTCCTGTCAATCAAAGGATTAAATAATAATAAAAAAAAAAGGATATTAGTTTCAACAGATGCCTAACAGCAGCTAAAAGAGAGATAATATGCTCTTTCAAGAAACAGAGAAAACCACATAATCTAATTTCCTGCAACTAAAATTAACTAGAATGTTTATGTTGTCTTTAGAGACAATGGAGAAGGATGGATTCAGAGAGTCATTCAGTATTTGGTGATACACTCCAGATCTAAAATACTTCCCAGACAGGCCTACCTATTTTCAATGAATGCACAGAGTTCATATCCTGAAGATACCTATTTCTGTATTAGAGTCATACACACTCATTGGTTTGGTTTTTCTAATTAGCTGGCTGAAGCTTTTCATCACTCAACAAACTGTTGAGAGTCTAATTTCCCCTAATTTAATGTAGGTGAGATTTAAGCATGTAACTCAGCATTCTGAGTCCCCTTTTCCAAAATGTGACATTGTTGGTAAGAAAATTGTCCCTTTGCAAAGTAATATCCTAGTGATTACATGCATTTATAACTTCTGGGATTCCCACTGAATATTTCATTCACTATATAGTCAGATCAAAATTTCTGGTACTTTTCCACTGAGATATTTCCTTTCAAAAGTAAAACAGATTAGTTTCTCCTCTTAATACTGTGCTACCATGCTTATGCCAAACTAAACTCTTTTTACACAAGTAAAATTTGCTTCAAAGTGTTCTATTTTGAATGCCTGAAAGAACACACTGGGATTTGCTGCTCTTCTCTGAGGGAAATTGTGGATGATCCAGTCTGTCCTTGAGGTTGCAGCACTGGTTCCAACTTGTCAGAGTCACAGCAGGGAGTGGCTTTGCTGATGTACAGGTGCTGCTAACTTTACAGAAGCAAAATGTTTTACATGGTATGAAGAACCCTTTATTTTATTTTATTTTATTTTATTTTATTTTATTTTATTTTATTTTATTTTATTTTATTTTATTTTATGTTTCCAGAAACTTAGCAAGAAAAATGCAGAGCAGCTGATCAACTGTACTTTGTGAGCAGAGCAAGTTAATATAATAGCTATGTCCAGAACATCATCCTATCTCCTGCTTGAATTAAGAGACAGAGGAAGATGAGAGCCAAGCTCCTCACTAATTCCTCTGAGCTGCCATACCTTGTTTTTGCTGCCCAGGTTCTGTTGGCTCCCAGATCTAGCTGAATCTTAAACACAGCAGAGTACTGGGTAATTTGCAAAAATGCTAAATTTCATTTTTTTCTTCTAGCTGTAGTTCAAACCTACAAATCTTCTGCAAATACTACAAAAGCATACTTTAAAATTTTACTTAACAAGGAAGTTAACAGGGATTTTTGTGAATCAGCCCATACTTTTGTGTCAGATTTTTTCATGCATTTCTGTCCATCCTGAGAATATAGAATTGCTATCCTTGGATCTTAGAGCCAGATTTTGGGTTGTCTGAAAAGTAAAGAGTAAAGTAAATCACAGTATGCCACTTCTCTCCTTTCTGAAGACAAAATAAAAAATATTGGTATAAATCAGCATATCTCAAATTCCCATCAACTGCTGATTCCACTCCTGAAAACAATTCTGAGCTCAAAAATCCTATTTTAAAGGTTCAGTAGGACTGAACTCTCCCATTCATTGAGTCTGTGTCTTTCAAACATCAGCCCAAATATTCATTCCTTCTTTAAACAAATTCTCAGTTTAAATTTGGAATGTGCTTTTTGATTTAATGATGGCATTTCTGAGAAAGTCGGGCTGGGATGATAAACAAGGATTTCCAAACTGTCAACAACTTTGTTCATAAAACATCAGTCACAGTCTTCTGAAAAGCTGACATGCTTATTTAGCAGTTTTGTTGTTTTTGTTGTATAAAGATGATGAAAACCAATGACGATAACCCTGTAGAGCATATCTGCATTATCAAATGCTCCTGTGTTATATGAACACAGCTACTTTTAGCCACTATTTTACACTATTTTACTGTTTTACATGATATTCAGATAAATTCAATTGCAGCTGGGTGTTACAAACTGCCTCCAACGTTTTGCAGCCACAGTTCATTGCACCTGAATAACTGCAAGGAGTATTTTAAAGCCATATTGGACAGATTAGCTAGGCTGACATTTACAACATATCTTGGGATAGATATTGTCAGTTTTAGAGTGGTTTTTTTTTTTTTTTTTTTTTTTTTTTTTTGTAGAAAAAAGCTAGGGGCATATTAAGGAGAAAAAAATAATTGCGTGAAAAGTATATAAAACCAGCACAGTCTATAATGAGTTAATTACTCAGCATAGAAAGAAGACATTTTGCAAGTCTCTAATTTTCAAGTAAAAATAAGACAAGAAATTATAAAATAAACCTGAATGTTTATGTAAAATTTCTAAGTTTCATAGAATTTATCAGTAGAATTAGAATATTCATTAGAAATTAGTTTTCATTCAAACTCTTTCTTTGAAACAAACATATCTAAAGTAACATTTAATTTTGCTTACTGTGAGAATCTGTTTTATAAAACAATCAGCAAAAATTATCTTTGAATATAATTGCCTATTTAATTTCAAAGAGGAAAATGTGGAATAAAAATACAGAATAAAGCATTTCACACATAGAGAGAGGTTTATATTCCCCATCCCTTTTTATTTTCTACCTTTGGATAGGAAAATGAAGCATTTTCTGTATAATTCCAGTGTCACAGTTAACCTGCTCCAACTATGACGACAACATGCATCTTTGATGATATGGATGAATGCATCTAAAATTCAACTCTTCCTTCTAACAAGACCGTAATCCTGTACAGAAGGTCAATGAAAATCTGCCTATTAAGTCCAACTGGTTGTAAGTACTAAGCAGCATTTTCTTAGTAGGACTTTTTTCTCTCTGCTTTGCTAGCTGATTTCTACAGGGACATACATCTATTTACCACACTAAATCCTGTTGTTCATCTAACACATACTCTATGTTCATTTCCTAGAGGTAGACAAACAGAGCTGGCATTATTGTTAGCATTCTCTGAAGACACGGTCAATGCAGATTTAGCTAATCCCCTCCTACTTGTTATTCAGCAATCAGTGTCTGCCAATAAGATTTGGGAATCCCAAAAGACAGTGCTTAAAGGGAAGGGTTAAAATCAGCTTGTTTAAAGACATTCTCTGTTCCTGAGATCATTCGTCATATTCATGGAATCTGATCCATGGAGAGAGCTAAGGTTGTCAATTAAATTAAATTAAACTAGATGGACAACCATCTGAGTGAATGAGATCACTGTCATGATCTGAAGTAACTTTATTAATAGCGAGAAGCTATGTTGGTACAGACAGTTCTTTTAATCTGTTCTTGAGGCCCACATATTCCTTGCAAAAGGCTCCATTTGGGAGGTATCACCTCTAGAGCTCAGCTCCCTGTGAAGCGATCATATTAAAAGAAACCTGCTGGGGTACTTGATTTAACATTAAAGTGAATTTATCAGCTACTCCCAACTTTTTGAGAGACTAATTGAATTATCAAAGGCTGCAATGGGGAATGTAAAGCCTTCTGAGAACAGATCTGTAATATAGATAAAATCCTTAACTCATGCCATGTGATTATCTCAAAATGTAGTAATAGGCCAGGGCTAAAACACACCTGAATTTAAGATTTCTTTTGCCTGTCTTAAATGTCTCTCTACCCACCAACATTATGGGAAATTCATCAAGTGTTTTGAACAGGAAAAAGGCAAAATTATTTTAAAACATCTTATTTATTCTCTTTTCTCAACATCTTCAGGTATGCTGTGTGCCCATTTGGGTAAGTTGTATCAGATTTGCTGTTCAACTCTTTACATTACGTACTTTCATCTTTCACTATTTATTGATATTCAGCAGGAATACACAAATTTCATCATCTTCAGTGAGATGACACATAATTAAAATCAAACTTGAACTCATCATCTTCCTGAATTAGTGCACATAATGCTGATATGTTTACACAGAAAAACTGCTATTAGTGAAAACATGAAGTTCATCTGTGAAAATTCATGTTTGCCCCATATTTTAAAAGAGATTTATCTAGTATTTTTATTATTATTATTACTGTTTCTCTTTGATGTGCATATAGTTTTGGAATTGTAAAACAGATCCTCGCAAAAGAGACTGATACAATGGGTGCAGGTGAGTCTGGCAAAATTACAAAGTGAAAGAGATTTTTTTGTATTCCACTGACTATTTGTCAGAAAAATCATCTTCATATGCATAAATAAACATAGATGTTCACAACGATATGTTTGAATATACATTACAGAAACAAAGCTGGCACTGTACACATATATGAAAAGTACTTAATTATGCTATTAATGTAGTGTAATTATAAAAATAATTTTTAAAAAGCCACATTAAAATTGAAAGTGTGAGAGTAAAGCTCACAAGACTTTCATTGACAGAACAAAAGATACAAGGCTGGCTGTGACCCTGTAAGCCTCCTATGCTGCAATCAAGTGTAGTGACAACAATCTGGATGTGTTCACTGTGTGAAGAGGTGAAAAAAGTTGATTGTGAGAAGTGTGAAGACAATTCTATATCCATAATGTGTACATCCCACAAGGATGCATTCATCTCCGATGCACAAGGACACCTGTTAACATGCTTTCTCTTAACAAGCAGTTTTACAGATACTTCAGTAAAACAGGTAAAGGATCAAAAATAGAGGATAATTTAACAAGATGCTTTAAAGCAATAGAACGGACATACTGTAATCTTACTATATTGTAGAAAGGTGTCATGTCCCATGGACACCATCAGTTATAATTGTGAGTAGCTAATAGTTGTACCAAGAACCATCTGCTTATCTTTCATTTACAGAGCAAAATCTGTAGCATTCTCAAAACATTCTGGTGGTGTTTGCATTTTTGCTTTCTTTTATGGAGAGTGGCATGCAGAATCTGAGGCTCAGTGAAGTAAACCTGCAAGCAGATCAGGAGAAGCTAAGGAGCTACTAGTTTTCTCTAATTTATTCTTCTAAATACAAGTAGTCTGATTAAAGAGTGTGAGAATGGAAAGAAAAAGACAACTCCTCCCTGATTTAAATGCATATATATATTCTTTCAGTATTTTAATCAAATGTCTTGTCAGCCTCTCAAGAACCTGAGAAGTCAGCTGGTTTGTCCCTGATTTTTAGAGCATCATTTCACTTACAGTTCCATCCTCTGACTTTCCATTTGTCACCAAAGGTAATTTAAGCTTCTGCAAAACTTTGAATAGCTTTGCTCATTCACTGGCCTTCTAGCATGTTCCTTCTGCTGATATTCCTGGTCATAACAGTTTTGCCCTCCATGAGTCTTTCCACAGTTTGTGAATCATTTAGATTGGAAAAGACCTTCAAGATCTTCAAGTTAACTGTTGACCTGACTTGTTGAGTCTCATTGCTAAACCATGTCCCATAGTGCCACAAACTGGGGATCTTTCACATATTCAGAAAGATTGAGTATCTTGAGGTGTTTTTAAGCAAAATTTTTAAAGAAACAATGTATTAAAGAAACGATGTATTCAGGGGTGATTATACTGTCTGCAAAAAATAAAATATGATGGTATTTTATAAAAGCCTACATGTGAGATAAAAATAGATTTTTTTTTTTTTTCCTAAGAACCAAGCTGTTCTCATTTTACAGTAAGGTAATTCTATTAAATTTCCAAGAACACACAAATGCTAGGTATTCACAGAATTTCACTTTACCACCTGAATGATAACATGGTAACAAAAACACATAGTTCTGTGAGCAATAGAACTAATTAATACTTACTTTCTGCATTTATTATTTGTATTAGTGTTATTGACTAACATGTCTTGGAAGGCACAGTCTGCTTGAAGCTTTCTTGGTAACTGAGGCGTTGAAAATGGCTTTCTTCAGTCAAGAGTCTCCAGTGTCTAATATTCTGTGACACTGTTTTTTCGCTTATGTTGGGCAATTATATAGTTTATTACAGCTGTCTATAAATGCAAAAATTGTGGAAACTTATTTCTAAGTCCTGTGTCCTTGGATAGACACTGTATCAAAAGTTACTCGTAATCAGGGAAACAGTCAGACACATTTTGCAATTTCATGGAGTTATTGGAGTTACTATGGTGATATTTCTTTAATAAATAAATAAACAAATAAATAAATGAAAACTTGAAAATACATCTTAAAATGATTTTCAACAACAAGCTATAATTGTAGTTGAAAGGCTGATCTCCTGCCTACATAACACTTATTTTTGTTTGAATATGTGCAAAGCACAAAGAGATCATGGACACTACCATATATTACATAGTGGCTAAGTTTTTCAAATATCACTCTCTGGGCTAATCAATGTAAAATCTCTTAAAATGATTCCTTGTTGAGAAGCTAATAAGCCTGAGAAAACCAATATACTAATGTGTCCAAATTGTTTCTGATGCTGAACTAACTCAGACACTTCCACTCTACATGTAGTACTATTTTGTGCTGCTCATACAGACAGGTATATGTATTTTTACCTGACTAAGGAATGTAAGTGGGACATAGCCCCAGATTCAGATACTTAGGTGCCTCTAAGGAAGGAGGTTCATATGTCAGATAGGTGTCTAAGTTCCCATTATAGTAAATGGAGATCTACTTAAAAGAGAACACAATGCTCACCGTAATCTAGATACCTACATTTGAGTTGAATCCCATTGCTAATTAGCTGTATGAATAAATCCCACTCTGAATGTCTAAATATAGATGTAGGTTACCATCTTTAAATAGAAATCTATGACAATGTTTGGTTCTCTACCCTAAATACAAAATTATATGTATTCTATAACTCTAGTGGAAATGTATTTTGCACAGAATTTTGGCAGAGATTCTGAGCACAGCTACAGAGCTGACATCTAATTGGATTCATTTTATTTCTGTGTTAGGAAAGGCCTATTTTGATTAATCAGTCTTACTATAAAAATGTGCTATTTCATTCACAGCGGTTTTCAAGAAAGCTGTTTTGAAATTTCTTGGAAGACATGCTCCAGCTTGTCATGCCCAGCTGTGTTACATCACATGATTAATGAAACCCATATCTTCCTACACCAGTCAAGAAAGAACTAATTTAACTTGTTCATATTCCTACCTCTTCCATAAGGGAAAAGGAACTCATGTACAGATTTCCTAGTGATACTTGCAAAAAAAATGAGCATGTTATCTTTCATACTCTCGTACTTTAAGCGAAGGTTGAGAAATGTGAAGTTTTAAGAGATTATAGGACAAAATTAGTCATAAGAGGCCAACATACTTCTATTAGATCATATCAGATCAATATATAAAAATAGGTTGGGGAACGGGAAGGTAAAAATTTCAGGCAATACTTCTAAACTGTTTCTCTAAATAAGAATTGCAAGTTTAGACTTATCATTCTGCAGCATGCACTGTTTTATAAATATTCAGTCTATAATAATTTAGATGTCATTTATTTGGATACAATTTTAATAGACATTCAAGATCATTTCAAACACAGAAGGGAAATTTATTAATATAAGCTTTCAGATCAGAATTTCACTATGGAGAAAAATGTCAAGGTAAAACAAACTTTAAACCTAGCAAGCTTAAGCATACCATACTCTACATGAGTAGGAGAAAAACAAAACAAAACAAAAAAACTCTTTTATAATGCAATATTTGTGAATAGGTCTTTCTGAAAAATTCAAAAGCACGAACAAAAAAATGTAAGTACCCACATGAAACACAGAGTAAGAGGAAAGACCCTGTGTATATATGTATTGCTTAAGGGTAAAATCCTATTAAAAACAAACGAAAACCTGCTAATTATCAAAAATTCCCAGTTCACCTCTTAAAACAGTTTCTATTCCTCTATAAGTTTTACTTGTTCTAAATTGTTGTATTTAAGCTCAGCTATAGTTTGATTGTTTTGCTTTTTTTTTTTTAATGTTATCAACCAAAACTGAAAGAAGGTGTATGTAACAGAAAAGTTTTATCTCCAGTAAGCCTTAAACCAGAATTCATTTTAAAAGATGTCCAAAAACCAGGACTCTAGCTAAGCATTAACATAAGTTTTCCACACATCCCTGCAACTGACCCAACAGGAGATGAGCAGGAATGAAAATAGTAGTACTTTTTATCCTATGCATGCCTGTAAAAGGTCTGATTCTAGATAAATATATATATATATGTAGTGATGAACATGAGAATTATCCACACGAAAAATATGTTAACTTGAATGAAATTTAAACTGCTGCCAAGTGTGTGAAAAATGGTATGTTCTTATAATTATTTTTTTATTCTTAATTCTTTTGTTTCAAGTCTTGTTCTTCTGTTTTTCGGTTCATTTTTCACTTCTTTTGTTCCGCCTTGAAAACCTGTAGCACTCTGCCCTTTTGATTTTTGACATATAGTTTTATGAAGCATCATAATTTTACTTTTCATTGAATAAAAATATCCAGAACTAAAAATAAGTCAGAGAATCAATATCCAAAGCTGAAAAAAATATTAAAAAAAAATCTGAATGGTTATCATATCTGGCTATTTTTCTTTTCATATTATGTTCAATTCTGTTTTATTGATTTATTTATTTTACTATTATGGATTTAATAAACTCATAATTGTACACTGACTACAATTATATGACATCAAGTGAGATGTGGAGTCAGTCACATGCAATCACGGAGAAAAAAATTACAAATAAGGTCTCAAGCTTGGTACATTTTAGTGAGATATAGGAGTTCTCACAATATGGACAGGCGGATTTGAAATGAAAATCTTTTTTCATTCTTAGCTGGTATCTGTGTTTTGCAGTAGGGCAGGTAGTAACAAGACAAAGTATTTCAGGCTCTTTAGCAAAAACTGCCTTTTCAATAAATTTACACTAGGCAGTAATGAGCTATATTGTGTGGTGCTTAATCTGCTCAGAAAAAAAAAAAAAAAAAAAAAGTGGGAAGAAATTCTTCTGCCCAGATCTCAGGTATTAAGTCTGTATATCTTTTATGTTGACAGTTCAGCTTCAGGCTATAAAATAGAAGAACCTGTTCTACATCTACTGTTTAAAGCAAGAGCAGAAAAACTAAACCTCCATCAATCTGCTGTCTTCGTTTTATGGCTTATCTGTGGCAAAAATGAATCATAAGAAAGATTTGTTCTGATTCCACAGAACAATCCATCAACTTGCTGGTATCCACAAACCATGCTTTCCTACAGAAATTGGTAGTAATGGCACAGTTGCAGTATCAAGCATGCTATAACATTGAGCTACGGCTACTTGCTTGCAATTACAGAGAAAATCTGTAATAAGAATGTATCTAGAAAATGTACATGCACCCACTACATACCCACAGTCATACAAGTTGACATGGTCATTTTTTACAATACCTCTTCTAAATGGTGTACTCTCTATTAGAAGCTATACCAGAGAACTAGAATAAGACAGTGACTTAGTTTGATATTTTTTTTTCAGATAAAATTTGTCATATTCAAATTTTATTTGAATATAAGATGCTTAAAAATGTATAGTTTCTTCATCAGTTTACTCGTAAGCTTTTCAAGAAACAAGTCTATCAAGTTGTGAGCTGTTACTTTTTAAGCTGTGACTTTTCAAAAAACCAAATCCTACATAGCTTTATAATATTACATTTAAAATTTGAATCACAATAGAAAAAAAAAATAGCAGAAAATATTTCTTCACCTGAAGACAGTTCAGCAGACCGAAGCCCACTTTTGATGGTATGTAGGGTGAGGACAACAACAACAAAAAGCAAATTTGAGAATGCTTGAAAAATAAAATTTTTCCATTAGCAAGAGGAAAATTAAAACACTGGGGAAAGGATTCATTTCACTTCTGAATCCTTCTCCCAGAATGGTCTCCACTTTTGTCTTAACCTTGTGAAAAAAGATCTCTGAAAAAGTGCAGCAGCAATGCCATTCAAGTGCACAGTTTCTTTAGTTAAGGGTCACTGGTCAAACCCACAGGGCCTATTCAACTTGCATTGAAACAAATAATCTACTCAGGTTAAAAAGGGGTGTACAGTAGGGTAGTAATGAAAAGGATTTAATGTATTAAATTATTATTTATTAAATTATTTAATGTATTCTAATGTAATGTACTCTGCATGTAATTTGCAGCCATCTTTTTCAGATACCTCTATCTAGTCCACAATTTCATAATGTATTCAATCTCATTGTAGAAAATAACTAAGTAGAGAAAAAGGAAAAACAAACAAAAAAAAGGGGTGAGGGGCATTCTTAAAAAAAGTATAGTTCAGTTTGCTTTAAATCATGATGCAAGAAATGGAAAAAGGGATGGAAAAACAATGAAGTTTAGTTTAGTGGCATTTATTCTATAAAGATGGTGGAAAAATAATGCATCAGCTATGGATTATTTAGATATTATTTTTTAAGTATGAAAAAAGACTAATTGCATAAGCAATCAAAAAACTTCCCATGGAAAGAGCTTATAGGGTTTCTGACCTGATATCATACTCATTTAATCTACTTTATGAAACTGCTTGAGGAAACATTCTGCTGCTTTCTGAAAGAGTGACTTGGGGATTATTGGAGCTGTATAATTGTTTAACTGATCAGACTGAAAAAGAAACACTTTGTTTTGCTTTAATCTTGCAGAAATGGGCAATGAATTTGAGAAATAGATTGCTGTCTTGCCAACAACAACGACAACAACAAAAAGTCTAGCTGAGAGCAACCATAGCTACTTTTTAAAAAACATATATTTTGAACAGTCTCATTTTCTTATTTTCAATCTTTATTCAACATCTGTTCTTTCCCCTTCCTCTCTAACACTAATTATGCAGAAATCCAGCATAAAACAGGTTGAGCAGTTAATAACAGGCAGCTTAAAATTTTTTTCACACTGATGCCCTGCAGTTGTTTCTTTTTTTTTTTTTTTCCTTTGGCTTCTCATTCAATTTGTATATATTTCTTTACTGAAGTATGTTTTTACAACATATGGAAACACTGAAAAATAAGTCTGGGAAATGCATATGTTCATATTGTTCTTATTGTGATATCTAGTGCATATAAAGGGAGGGAGCAAAATTCAGAGATTGTCCATTTAAAGCAGAAGGAATTCCCTCACCATGCCCACTCCAGGAAGGCTTACAGATCTGTTTAAGACATTATGTATAAAGGTTGATAGTCTTTCAGTATTTATCTATGTATTTGTTTTCTTATCTCAAAAATAGGTTCACTTTGCTTTTCTAATTCTGACATAAATTCAGTATACCTCCCAAAAGTAATCATGGTTTCATGATAAATCCTCCTCATTTTGTAATACTTCATTTCAGTAAGTAGCACTTGACATTTAGCCTAAAAGAGATGGAAAATGTTATACTGACAGATGTTCAAAAGGTCCACTAAAATATGGCAGTTCCTCAATACTGAAAAAGGTACAAGATGTTGTTTTTCCCTGAATTTCCAAATAATTCACTGATTAAGATAAGTAAGGGTCCTAATTCTGGAAACATTACTTAAAGTTGGGATTAAATGAGAAAGAACTAGTAAAATTGTAGTAAATCTTCACTTCAATTCACACACACACACAAGAGGAAGAGAAAAATTACAAAAGCCAATACTATACAGAAATAGAATGGATTTCATTTTATGTGAAACATTTAAACAAACAAATTGTGGAAAATAAATGTGAAAGTACAGCCTACCTCTCATAATTAGAGAATTCTGTCTTCAGGTTTGCATAAATACCTGAACTGAAATTATTCAGTGAATGTTGAATTAGTTTATAAAAGGTGGGATCCAAACATGTTTATAAAGTTGAACATTTTCCCCATGGGTTTAACAATAGATAACTCCTCATATTTGTGCTCTGTGTATTGAATTGTTTTGTTTGGTTTTATATTTTCAGTTTTATTTTTATATTCTTGGTATTTGAGGCCACTATTGTATATTTTCCATATTTTCTGTCAGACTTGCTTAAATAATGATCATTTTTAATATTTTTACAGTGTGCCTGCTGCATGACATTTGTTTTACATTTATGTGAAGTTTTGCTCGCACATTTATTATTTTACAATTGGAATAGATACTGCTCTTTATTAATATGACATCATGTAATCTGATGGCTCCTGCTGGAGGAAAAATATTATCTGTTTTCTGTTTTCTCACAAAAGGTGACTAATAGTTAAAATTTACCATGAAGGACGCACATAAATTCCCAGCACATATATGAAATATTTGTTCTTTAAGAGGGGTCACAAGGCTGCAGATCCTGAATTTCAGGCTTTAAGGAAACGAGAAATTAAGCCATTTAAGTAGTATAGTAGATTTGACACAGATGAATAAAATAATGCTTTTTAACTAAATATGAATTTAAAAAAAAAGATTAATATATTTTCTTTAGGCAAAATTACATGTAGGATAGTTACAGATTATCAGATTATTTCATTCCTTTGTCTTTCTAAAAGATGTCTGTTTTACTCCCCAAACAGAAGGTTAAAAAACATCATTTTCAAATGAAAAACAAAACAAAACAAAACACTTCCAATCTCAAATCCCTCTTTGTGTTAATATATATGTATGAATACTAAAAAAAAAAAAAAAAAAAAAAATGATTTTTTTAAACAGGGCCTAATGCTAGAACCTGCTTTAATAGTGAAAGATTACATGGACATCTTTTTCAATGTTCCTAGTAAAGTTAGCTATAAATATGTGTATACATAACAGGAGAAAAAGTCTTTTGTAATGCAAAATTTTACTTTGTGGGAAATAAATAGATAAATAAATCCAGGAAGGATTTCCTCAGCATATGCTTGAAAGGACTCTGTAGTTAAACTTTTAAGTTACTGAAGTTGCAGAAAACTCTTTTGTTCCACACCAACTTTAACTGCTCCCAGCAGAGGAATCAAAGTAGAAGAGACAGTTTAGGAGCAGAGAGGAAATGTTAAAGAATGTTAAAAGTAACTGAAAGACATCCTGCATCTTGTATATACTGAAATTACCTTGGAAGACTGCTTAGAACTACCTGTCATGTAGTGCATTGCTACTTACTGTGCAGTCAAGTGTACCTAGAAAATAGGGATTCTTGGAACTGATCCAGACAGACTGCAATTTAGATATTTATTAGATTTACTAAAGATTTATTAGATTTATTACATTATCGGTGTGTAATAGTAATAAATGCATCAGCAACTTCAATAAACGTACAAAGAGCTGTTTTATAAGAGATTGATACAACTATACTATCATTTATGGTAAAGTCTTTCTGCACATTATCAACAAAATTGCAATACTGTATTTTTACACTGCAAATTACATCTTCCTCAAGTAGCGTCAATAACCTCTTCCAAGTAGCATATAATTTTCTTCATTTTCAGCAGTTACTGATGGGAATTCTACTAAATGGATTTCTATAGTGACTAACTAATACGATTAGTTAATCTACAGTTTTATGATATTGGGACCTCTACCCACTACACTGAACTGAAAAAGATACACAGTTATATCTTCTTAAAATGATTATATAAAAGCAGAATTATGTCTTTTAAAAAGGAGGAACAATACACTATGCTTCTATTGACAGTGGATGTCCACTTATTAAAGGTGATCTTTGCATGCAAGTTGCAGTAATTCTGGGGAAATAACTTTTTTTGCAAAACCATCTCTTTTTAAATTTTAAGTATAAATGTAGAGAAAATTTATTTCTTATTAGAAGAAAAACCCTGCCTATAAATGTTTTCTTTTTCTTTTTTTTTCCTATATTTCATCAAAACCAAAGATTTTGTAATTGCTGTTGAGTTATGTTAGTATACAGTAATAAAGAAGACACAATTACTATATATACCTAACACCACTTCAGGATTATACCAAGACATGCTAGCTGTTGGAAAGTAATATCTTCGTAGCTTTGAAGTAGCCCTTACCTTCTTACATGGACTCTTTCATCATAGTTTATCTTGCCCTGAGCTTTGTTCTTACATATAATGTTTGAGGATACTAGTCTGCAAATGCCTTGGTTTGACCATACTTATTTTGGTAGTGATCAAATACTTCTCAGCTCTCAGAAAGAAAAACAAATTATCTTGATTTCAGAGAGATAAAATTAATATCTATATATATCCCAGCTGTCTAAGAAATTCCATAGGCTACATCAAAAAAAAAAAAGTGGTTAGTCACAAGATGAAGATGCAACAAATCTTTGTAACTTTATCTGAGCCTCAGCTACTGATAGTCTATCCTTCAGAAAATCTTACTTTTCATCAGATATAGAGACTCCCTTGTTTTTTTGAGTAAGACCAAGAAATCCTTTTGATTTATTTCCATCAACGTTTACCAAGTATGTCATATCTCACCCCAAATTGCCATTAAAAACAATAAACTCTATAATCAATCTAATGCCTACAGTATACAGCTGAACTGTAAACTTTTGTTTTATTAAAAGCAGTTCATATTCAATTGCTTTCTAAGTTGTTGGGTATACTTCCGCAATAAGCACCAGCTATGTGTTTATCAGAAATCCCCAAATTCAGTATAACTATTCACCAGAGATCTGGTGCATATCCTGAGAAACTGATGGTCTAAGAAATCTGAATGATACCCTTTGCAGTTTAGAAGATAGAGTGATAACCAGAAGTTGTCTGGTACTGATCCTGACTAGAATTGATGCTGACTAGTGTGTTGGTCAAAGAAGTCATATTTCCTTTCTTTGCAAAAACAGTATTCCAGTAAATGCTGAGACACACCAACTATAGCAAACTGACATTAGCTATCCAATTGCCTAAATCCTAAGCAAGCTCCGGAAGATGTTAGTTAACTAAAAAAATCTAAGCAAGTTTAATATTCTTGAAAATTCAGTCTGGACTTGGGTCATGGCATAGATTTGACAGCACATTGATGACGGATCTAAAGAGGAAGACAAGACATTCATTATTCTTATACTCCTGTATTTCTGCATATTTAATATTGTCAACCATGAGGTCTGTCTAGTTTGTTTGATCTAGGGAGAATGTGCTATACCTTTTTGACAGAAATGAGCAATAGCAGAACCTCCATGTGTATCCAGCATGGCAAAAACCTGCACTTCTGGTGAACTGCATAATGATCAGTATACTTTCAGGTCCTAGATATATGTATCATGATTAGGTTATATATGATATATATTATGTTACATAATTCACATGATATGGACTGAAAAGCCAACACCTCATGTGTAGCAGATAGTTGACCTCTTTATCTCAGAAAAATGATGCTACCTTCATCAGGAAGGTACTCATGAAGGAATTCATCTCATGAAGGAATATTAACTAGTTCAGCAGAAATTCAAGAGTAAATGGTGCTGAAAGACCCACAGAAGTATTGTAAAGCTCTCACAGTTATACTGTAGTCTCCTGTGGATAAAATTGTACCACTATAAAGAATAAGGTAATATGTGTTCGGGGAAGGGTACATTACTTAAATAAGTAAATTAGGAAGTTACCCTTACTATGATCCCCACCTACTTAGTGGAAAAAGAGAGGGTTATTTAGGTCAAGTTCTTGATATAGTGGCTAAAATTCTTTTGGAACAAACTCTCACTCTAGTTTGTCTATCAAATAAATGAGGAGGAATAGTAACTACACCATTTATCTTAACATCTCTATTCTAAAGTTCTCACAAAAAAAGCACTTTATAAATAATATTTTCCTCTTTTGCTAGCTCGCTACAAAACTGTCTCAGCCAGGCAGAAAGTGATCTGCTCTTGCTCAGTTATTATTCCATTTTTCAGATTAAATGCCACAAATCTGAATATGGTGTTTCATAGTATATCCAGAATTAAGAATTTTAGCTAGAATTGGAGCCCTCTGGGACATAGGATACCAAAAATGCATGAATTTAAAGTTGAGGCACTCAGCTGTTTTCTCCTTCTGGAAAGAAAATGAGAGATCTTAAGTCAAGAGCTTATCACACCACTGGGAGGTACTCAGAGACTACTGTGATGAGTGTCAACAGAATGAATAGGAATATCTAATAGATAATGAAAATGTGGGAGAAGGATGTCTTTCAGAAAACTACCTGCTCTTTTCATGATAACTAGGCAGTATATGTGCAAGGTGTGCATATATATTTATAATATTTTTTCCTACTACACAGTGATGATAGCAATCTCCTCTTTTGCTATACTCCTGTTTGACAAGACTGATTTCTTCAGAAAGAGATACATGCCTTTCACTTCCAAATTGAAAATATGTCTGAAAGGCCTGGATGCCTTTAAGTTACTAAGTTTTGCCTGAATAAACAAGAATTCTAATCACAAGCATGAGATAACTAAGTTGAACAAAACTAGTAATAAACCATCCTGCTATGTGGTAGTGCACTGGAATGACTGCAGCATAAAAATTAATATATGAAAGAAAAAGAGGGAGGTGGACCACACAGTGCAGTTGTCGTGGCACTTTATTTTCCTGTTGGAATATTTTTTTCTTTATTTTTTTTTCAAAACAAATTTAAGAAATTTAAGTTAAAATACATGTATATATGTTTAGGGCAGGAAGGATTTGGGGCCATTAACCATGACAGAGCTTTCTTTGCCCTAAGAAAGCAATCTTTGTGCTTTCATAGCATGAACCAACAATGTTCATTAAGACTGAAATGAAAATACAACAGTATTTCACTCTTGAACTAATATTCATGTTTTGTTAAATGTATCCACTTAGTCACTGACATAGGCTCCTTTTCATGATGCATCTTAAGAGAAAATACAATTATTCAAACGTGAAAACTCAAAATATCTTTTTCTTGCTCAGATGTTCCAGTAATTAGGGTGATCATGTAATCACCTTCAAATTATTGCCCTAAAATGTAGAGAACTGACAATAAGTTGCAAACTTCGACTACTGGAAAAAAAAAGAGAAAATTGCATAGCTTTAAACAAGGACAAAACAGTATACAAAATTCTTACTAGAAATAGAAAATAAGATTAGAAGCATTGCTTCTGATCAGAGACAGTCAAACTAATAGAATGGTGTTAGATAGCAAAAAAGAATAAGAATGGGAACAGTGTGTAAGGGAAAGCAATGAAAAGATTAAAAAGACATGCCTTATGCAAAATAGGGAAAAGGTGATCAAAAGCTAAAAAGCTAATTATAAGATCAGAGAAATAAGCAACATATAATTAAGAGGTAATAATGAGAAAAATCAAATACAAGGGTGAAAACAGTATGTAACTAGCAGGAATGATCTGAAATACTAAATAAGAAAGATAAAAAAGGAGATTGTGCAAGAAAAAATATGCAACACCAAAGTATATGAAATGGAGGTAATGACAAAAGTAAAATGCTGGGAAAGAAATGTAATGTAGTGACTGGATCAAAGGAGTGTGGTAGAAGTCACACAAGTGTTACTAAGAATGATTAATAATAATAATAATAATGATGAAGAAGATGATTAAATTGATTTGTTTTAAAAAGAAAAATCAGGAACTAAGAACAGTTATAATGGAAAAGAAATGAAATTCACACACACACACACACACACACACACAAAGAACAATTTAAGCCACCTGGAAATGCCAGTAATATCTGTTCAATGTGACTAAATGTATACTTCCTAATGCATATTTTAGTGCCCATCAACAGTATATAAAATATTACACAGAATTGCATGCATAATAATAATACAAGCCTAAACCATTCAGCTGTATCACAAATAATAATTATCTGGGACACTAAAAGATCATGGCAAAAGCTAATCTAATAAGTCTTCCATTATCCTTTAATACTTTAAAACTGTGCCGTGAGCTAAACAGTTGTCAAAATTGAGTTCTGTTTACATCGAGCTGAGTAACAGTGAAATAAACAGAGATCACTGCTGAGCTCTAATTACAAAAACAAATTGTTCTCTCTGTAATCGAGCTGAAAAGGTTAGTCTCCTTCCCCTCCTGCCCCCATCAGACTTTATGCTTATTGGAGGCACAAAGGCAGATGAAAGATCATATGTCATTTGTTGAGCAGATAGGAATTGTAAGAGAGGGGACATAATAGAAAGACCCCACCAGATAACACTGATTAGCTGCTGCCTTGCAGGGATGAGGTCACGGAGAGCATAGTGACTACTTTATACCAGATATTGTATTTCATTTTAACTCAGTTAATGGCATACTCCCTTCTCTCCAAAGCAGGGTGCCTAAAGTGTGGTCTACCAGATAAATGCAATCCACAGCTATCCTTCTTCAGAAGGGAGATACAGACAGGAGACATTATACAGACAGGCATAGGGAGGTTAATCTCTGCTCAAACCTGAAAACCGTATGTACTACTATTCCCCATATCATATATGTAAAATTTGTGATTGTATACATCCCATCTTATGCAAACTCAATATACCATAAATATTTGTGGATAACTGACAACATACGTATTCAGGAACTAAACTATTAATAAGCCTGCATCAGAAGACTGTGTCCAAATTTCATACTGTGAAGTACTGCCCATGTGAATGCCCAGCATAAGAGGAAGTAGAATAGCTCACTATTTATCATGTCTTCTAAGTTTTTATTCATTCCTAATGGGGAAAGATTGTGAGCTCTTCATTTTGAAACAATAAAGGCTTACAATGATAGGCACTTTGATGTCTAGCTCATCACTTCCCAGCCCTCTTGCCAATGTTTTTCTCCAATCGCAATCACAAATTAACTAGTGTCTGGCACCAATATAGATGTTCATGCCTAAATATAAAATGCTGAGTGCATATTAAGAGCCATGGTTGCCTGTATCATCACTTCTCTACAGACATGCAACTAAGAAATAAAGAAATAAAGACAGAACTAAATATAACACAGCTCCTCAGCAGGTACCAGTGTGGTGAGAATAACCCATCACAGTTAGACTGTAAAAATTTTACACAAGCCAGTCTCTGCTTGTTCACTATCAGAGACAATACATTTTGCATCATCACTTATGTTGTTTTCCTCATCTAGCATGATAGTTACAATCTCTATTTCTCAGCTCTGTGCCCCAGGGACTAAAACTTTCAAAGTACAAGGAAGGAAAATACACTAATAAAAATGCGGTACCAACCCATCTCATGAACAGAATCAAAGTCATCTTTGATTTCCAACATGCTCACAGCCCTATCCAAGCTGCTAAATTACTACTTTAAAACACTGAAAGCCAGCATGAGAAAAACTCTTATTTTATGAATAACTGTTACCTAACACAAACAGCCTAGCCTGGATAAGAATACTAATTCATTACAACTAGCACACAGTTTTGCATCTAGAACTCAAATCAAAGAAAGGACTACTGAGAAATTTTATTACAGTGGCAAAGCATACTGTTCCTTTGAATAGTGAATAACAAACCCAAAACAAAAACTGAAAAAAGGCAATTAAATCTACTTAATTCCCTCTTCCTACAAAACTACATCAGATCTAAAAATTTAAGGCTCATTTAAAGCAAATGGAGTGGGTCATTAACAGCTTGTTGAAGATGTCAGTCAATTGAAGATGTGGGAAGAATTTAAACACATGTAAGTACTGGCAGTCCTCATGCCTAATTTTTTTCTTCTTGTTTTACTAAGGAAAAAATTTCAGTCTTGCACCCGTATTGGAACTGGATGCTTGCTCACAAAGTAGATTTCCATTTATAATTCTTTCATAAGATACCTCCTCTAATACCATAGATGTTAAGAAACCTCATGTTCTGGGAGTGGAATGCCTACTTTCTTTATCCAGAGAAATTGAATAGAAATGATTTTAAAGCTTGCTATTAACACCTTAGAATTTCTAACACATTTGACTAGATGCATTGTATCTGCACTTATAATACATTTTGTAAAATCTGACTCCTATAGGTGTTGCAATCTTGTTTTATTCAACAATATTTAAAATTCTTTTCAATATTTTGTCTTTAGTACAAGTCTGAACTTTCTATTAAGGAATAAATTCACCTTTTTTGAATATTCAGAATGGACATTCATTCATGCTGTATGCAAACCAAGTAGCTTACATTTAAAAGACATAATAAAATAGGGCAAATTGCAGGGAACAGCTATTCTAATTGTTTGAGCCTATCATCCAACATCTTACCTACATCTATCAGGGACTTCTATTCAAAGGATGTGATTTTTGCAAAGATCTTCCTTTTTTTTTTTTTTTTTTTTTTCCTTTCTCTTATGTTCGGTTACAGCATCTGTGAAATGTACATTAAAAATCTGTACCAAGATGTTATAAACTGCATCAGGCTACAAAACTGTTCACTTCTTCATTTGCAAAATCGTAAAAAGAAATAAAAATACATATTTTTTTCCTCTAAGCTATATGGATTTTTGACCTTTCAGCCTAGGAAGTGTTGTTAGAAAACACATAGTTCTGACAGAAGCAATATTTTCCTTTCTCTGGGACATGGTTCCCCAATACGTAAAGCTAAAGTAGCTTAGTACATGCATCAGTAGTGCATGGAAACTGCTCTCAATGCATTTCCACCCTGTACCTTTGTGGTATAACTTTAATGTTATGGTGAGTTGATTCAAGTGGCTAAAAGAGGAAAAAACACCCATGCCAGGAAAACAAACAAACAAATTAACTAGCAAACAAACAAACAAACAAACATTTTGACATTCAAGAGAACATGACAGACCATGTGCTCATCAGGAGCTAATACTTGCTAAGGACAGTCCCTCCCCTTAGAAAGCTTTTGTTTGTTTGTTTCAAGTGCATTAATTCCATCCCAAGTATTGGCCTTCCTAGGCATCAACTGCTTCCACTGCCAAAGAAACCTGGGTACACAAGAGATTTCTAGGATGTGAATTCTTCATGTGAGAGCATGAATCTGCCCATACAACTTAAGACAACAAGTTACTTACTAGCCACATGCATGAGTGAGACTGTAAATCTATACCTAATGGGTCATCCACAAAATGATGGACCCTAGCTTTATATCTACTTCTTCTACATCATCACACAGATGTCATTAAATCTAAAGGACAAAAAATAGCTAATTCGTAGAATCACAGAATGGTTTGAGTTAAAAGGGACTTTAAAGTTCCAACCTGCTACCATGGGCAGAGACACTTTCCACTAGATCAGGTTACTGAAGGTCCCATCTCTTCTTCTAGGGAGAGGGCATTCACAACCTCTCTGAGCAACCTGTACCAGTAATTAGCCACTCTCAGAATTCCTCAAAGAATTCCTTCCTTATATCTAATATAAATCTACTATATTATTTATTTTAAAGCTGTTACTCCTTGTCCTATCATTACACACCCTGGTAAAGTGTTTGTCTCATTCAGTATTAGCCAGAGAAAGAAAGAAGTGATGATGGCAGGAAAAAAAAAAATCTGAATATCTAAATACTACGAATGTCCTCTGTTTTCATAAATCATACACTTAGTGTTTACCTAGGTAGCACAAAATCTGTAGAGTAGAGTAGAGTAGAGTAGAGTAGAGTAGAATAGAATAGAATAGAATAGAATAGAATAGAATAGAATAGAATAGAATAGAATATTTCAGTTGGAAGGAAATTTCAAAGGTCCTATAGTTCTACATTACATCTCATTAAAATACAGAAAAGGAACAGGAATTCCTTATTTTTACCTTTGAAGATATTATTGTTTGTTGTTGTTGTTGTTGTTGTTTGATTTTTAAGTTGGATTTGACAGCAACTATCAGTGTGATAATCTCTTCCTGTTGTCATTAGCATTATGTGGAAATCAGAGTGGAGGAAGCGTGTATAATTGGCACAGAACAAGACAACTAGCTGTTTAAAAGGAAAAGCTACTACAACAGATCATATCAACAGCTCATATTTTCCACTGGTTCTCAATTCATTTTCAATGCCAGTTCAAGAACCTGGTCATAATATTCAAGGCTTTTATTGAGCAGGATGCATCACAGAATAATTCTCTGCTCACTGCACAATGAGACAGCTGTGTCCCTCTAGGCCACTTTTGTGAGTGTGAACCGATCAAGACTAGAAGTAAAATGTTCTCATTTGATGACTGCCATTTGATGGAAAAGGCACATCACCAGAAATAAACAATGGCTCCAGTCAGATTCTTCTACACTGAGGAAGTAATTGAAGCCAAGAAAAATAATGAAAGTTAACAAAAATGGAAGCTAAACAGCAGTAAATAAAAACTCCCTTGTCTATAAGCTAGGGGTTGGAAATCAGATCCTGTCATTAATTCCTCCATGGTTACATCAAACTTTACAGTGTGATGTAGATCTACTAGGATGTACACCTTGCTATGGCTCCATATCCACATATCCAATTCTCGTTCTTCTAATGGAAACTCAGGTGAAATGAAGACAAAAACATGAATTCAATAGAGTCTTAGGGACCCATTCTGGATTTTGTCCCAATAACCAGCTGAGCACAAGCAGGTCTCACGGTCTGAACGCAAAGCTATGGTACACTGCACTGTCAGGTCTCACAGGATGAATATATCCAAATGATTTGGATTGCTAGTTCTCACAGATTGTGATAAGAGACATCTGGAAATGTGATTAAGGGGTAGGTAAGATCTGAATCCAATGGAATTTAGCATACCGTACTTACCAAAATGAATGTGCTGTATATTTCTTTGTCTTTTCACCTAAAAATATGACTTTAATATTTTTTGACATCCTCATGCGTTTTACAAGGAAATAGGAGTCTTTTTTTTTTCTTTTTTCTTTTTTTTTTTTCCTTTCATATGTTGCTAGTGTCAATTTTTATTTATTATTCCCTGAAATTCACTCACCTTGCACACTATTCTTACAAAATAGCTGGAAGAGCTATTTTCCTGTATAGGAAAAGTGGCAGGGTATGCTTGAAGAGTTACACATCTGGCAGTCACCACGGAGAAAAAAAAAAACATATAATGCTAATTCTCAGCATGCATCAGGGTGGAATTGAAGCTCAGCTGAACAAATTTGCAGGTATCCTTGTCTAACTTTGAGACGTTCAGCCTGACAGTGCAGTGTACCATAGCTTTACATTCAGACCTTTTCTGTTCTTTTGGGTAAGGAAAACCTGAATACAGGGCTCATGGCTTTGCTTGTGATTCTGTGAGTTTGTGATTCTATAAATTTCAGTTTTTACTTTAACAACTATTTAGAACAGAAATTGATAGAAGTTTGCTTTTCCTAAGGTTCCACATGAAGAATTTAAATAAATATATATTGGAATTGAAGGTAAAATCTCTCAGATTAGCCGAGACTGCCATCTTTCTCTAAGAAGTTGTGAATCTGTGGAGCTCAAATGTTGATTCATTCTTTACAGATTCTTTGGTCAGATCTGAGTAAGCAAATTAGAAGTGTCATAGCATTAAAGTTGCATAGCATGAATACCTCGAGTACTGTGTTCATCTCTGGGGCCCGCAGGACAAGAAGGACATGGAAGTATTAGGACAAGTCCAGAGGAGGTCCATGAAGATGATTGAGGGGCTGGAGCACCTCTCTCCTATGAAGACAGGCTGAGGAAGTTGAGGTTTTTTCAGCCTGAGAAGAGAAAGCTTCAGGAAGACCTTATAGCAGCCTTCCAGTACATGAAGGGGGCCTACAGGAAAGCTGGGGAGGGACTATTTGTCAGGGAGTGTAGGGTCTATACCATTTAACTACTGTACCTATAGCATCCGTATGGCTGGAATCTGTATACCCGGCATACCTTTGGTCTAAACCAGTTATTCTGACAAGCATTTTTAAGCAAGATTCAGAAGTTAGCATAGACAAAAATCAGAGATTTGTGATAACTCTGACAAGTGGAATTTCCTTCTTGGATATTACTTTTTACCTTAATGAAAATTCTGAGTGAAAAACACAGTAATTACAAAAGAACATGACTTTTCTGCATTTCAGGGTAAAAGAGACTGAAAGTGTTTATGTGACCAGATCATAACAGTTGGTTTTGGGGACTTAGAACCATTGTAGTCAGAGACTCCATAGTCTCTTTCTACAAAGGTAAGCTTTGAGGGACCTGAGCAACTGTGAATATGGATACATTGACAACATGCTTCTTTTGTATCTTCTGATTCTCCCTGTATCAGATACAGCTGTGAAGCTGCAGAAAACTCCAAAAAGCTGTGGCAGCCCAGTTAGGACCCATGGTGAGAATGGATCCCACAGCAGAGATTTTTAAAGCAGGGCATCTGGTGGAGAAACAACCTTAACATATTGCTTTGATGAAACATCTCTAAGGTACGCCACTGAACATCAGAGCGTGTAAGTTCATACATATCTGATTACAAAGGAAAGTAAGCAAAGGAAGTGATGCAAGCAAGGGAGGAAACACTCTGGCAAATTAATCCTTATCAATTAAATGGGTGAATTTAAAGAAGATCTAATGTGGATGTTCTTATTCTTTTATTCTTATTTTTATTCCTATTCAGAAATAAAATGCTCCTGATTCAGTTTAGTCTAGTTGACTTTCGAATTGATTTAAGCTTAGTCAATTGGCTGTATTTTAAACACAAATGAAGATATCTATACAGAGATTTAGAGTGATTTAACTAATCCACCTGTAATGCTAATTTGGACAAATTTTCACAGCTGAGCCAATGTAGAAAAAGACAAAAACATTAAGACATGCACTAGAATGGGAAAAACAGTGACAACATTAAACAGTGAAAATAATAAACTGATGTGTATATTCCTGAGTGGAATTCTGCAACAATGACTCATGAAAGAGCTCTAAAAATATCTTTCCAAGAGTAAGGAAAGTCAAAATGACAACAATGCAAGGAACAGGCCTAAAATAAGCATTCAATATGTTGTGTAACAAAGTAACAATTCAAACATCAGAAAAATGTTGTCTTTGATATGCATCATAATAATGCATAATAAAGCAACATGGATGTTGCTACTATGTGTATTTGTTATTGTTATTTAACAAAACACCCATGAAGTGTGAGAATAAAAATCTGAAGGAACAGAAAATACAAAATAGTGGCAAAGACTGAAGGCTAGCAATATGATGTAATTTGATGTCATTTGTTTGTTGTTTTTGTGTGTTGTTTGTTTTCCAGAAAAAAAAAAAAAGCAAGTAAATATTTTTACTTGAACCTTATAACTCAGTATGACAACGAAGTCTCTTTCATTAAAAAAAAAAAAAAAAAACTATGAAGAGACGGACTTGAGTCAATTGAATCATAAGTGAAAGGTAAAATTCAACATGAAAATGAAACAGATATGGATCTCTATAATTGACTTGGTATACATGCGGTTTTCCTTTTGCTATCTTTCTGTCATAGACGCAGACTTACGTACATTTTTGGGGTTGAAAATTGATTTAGATAAGTGGACGGTAGTTAGTGACCAAGAAAATGTTTATAATGGATGGAACGTATTCAAGAGGGATAGGAATTAAGTAAGCCAGCACAGTAAAAATAAAATACAATGCTGGCAACCTTTAAAAGTGTTGTGAAAGAGGTTTTTTGTCATAATTTTTTGTTTGTTTGTTTCTTTCTTTCTTTCTTAAAAACAAGTCACATGCACAGAAAAACACACAATCTTAGGTGATTTGTCATCTACAGTAAACTCCCAATTTATACTCAAAAAGGAAGAAGGGTTAGAATAAAAGTTTACCATATTTGGGCAAAAAATAGCAAAGAACTCCAACAAATAAAATCCTAATTGAACAGAACACATAAAGGTTTGTAACCAGACCAAATGTTTACTTGATTCTATATAAATTTTAGTTTTTGTTGTTGTTGTTGTTGTTTTGTTTGTTTGTTTGTTTAAAAAAAAAAAAAAAAAAATTGCAGCAGCTGGTTCTAAGTGAGGAATCTGATGTAACAGATATTTCACAGAGGAAGTGGAAAGAAAATACCCAGCGGAACCCAGAGTAATTATAGTGCCAAGATACAAATTACATAGGAATGATGAAGTACATTGCACTTAAAGCAGCTAGTCAAAGAGTTCACAAGAGGATAAACATTGCCTGTGTGATTTAGTTTTTAGCATTCAACAGGCTGGGCTGAAATATAATTATCTACATGCTACACTGTACTGCTGGCCATAAAGCACTCAAATTCAATGTCATTGTAGAAAAGATAAAGGCAAGAAATTGACTACAGTAACATTTAACTTCAAAAATGGGAATTACCTGAACATGACAAAGCTTTTTAGAAGGAAGTTGAAAAAGACAACTAAAAGACTAAATGCTAACAGATAGCATAACAGACTGCTTAGAGGTACTATATTAGGAGTTCAGAGTAACTGTATACCACTTATCAAAAACACTAAATGGATAGAAAAATAACTAGCATGTGAGACAGCAGCATAATGGAGGCTATTAAAAGTAAAAAAATACCCTTTAAAAAAGCGGGAATCATGTGCAAATTAGGAAGAGAAAAATGCATAAAGTCAAACTAATAAAATGTTACAATATTTTAGGGAAGGATGGGAAAAGATTCTGAAGACAATTTATTCATGACATAACGAGTATTATATAGAAGTTTTATCCGCCCCCCCCCAAAAAAAAAAAAAAAAAAAAGATAAAGGAAAGCATGCCAGAGAATTATTTAATTGGTGAGGCTGACATATATCAGCATATATGAAAGCAACATTGAAAGAAAGGTCACAAGCAACACCTCCCTTCCAAAAAAAAAAAAAAAAAAAAAGCTTTATTTTTTGACTTTAGACTGAAGGGAGTTTAGAAAGATTCCCAAAATGCAGTTATTATGGAATAGAAATGAGTCATAAAAACTGCCTGCAACTGAAAGATTAATACTCTTAGAGTAATACTTTTAGATTAATACTTAGATTAATACTTTTAGAGAAAATGGGTAAAATTACTCCCAACAAATGAGAAGACCAGATGGAACCCAAATATGAAATTAGAGTATTGTAACACTACCACTTAAATTAACTTTGGTGCCAAACAAATGTAACATGGCAAATGTGAGTAGTAAAATCTGAGAGTGGTTGTGAAGAGCTGCAAATAGCTGTCATGGTATCATATAACTATAATAAAATGACACATGAGACTCAGTGTCAACACATGCAGGTAACGTACATGACGAAAAACAGTAGCAACTGTCTATATGCAAACTGTGAACTCTAACACAGATTTTAGTATTATTCTGGACAGTTAAATGAAGATGTCAGGTCATGCAGAGATCAGTTAGGATAGGAAACAATCTTGGAAAAGGAGTAGAGATTTAAACACAAAACATTGTTCTGTTTAAATCCGCAGCTGCTGTGTCTAGACTCTATATGCGTTTCTGCTCATGCCACATTAAAAAGAATATAATAAAACCAAAAGATAAAAAAGGGTAGCAAAGATGATTAAAGTTATGAAAAGGCTTTCATAAAATAAGGTTTTAAATAAGTTTAATGAGTTTAAAAAAGGTAAGATTTTTCTTTTAGCTTGGAGAAAACACAACAAAGTGAAAATATGAAAAGATTTGTAATTTGTGATTGTCACTAAGAAACCTAATAGGAAACAACTATTTACTATTTCTCCTAATGCAAGAGCACTGTCAAAAATTATCAGATGGAAGCTTCAGTCAACGAAATTGTGTTTGTACGCACACCTAAGTAACTTGTGAGTGACATTGGTAGTAGGGTGACTGTTGGACCAGATGATCTTGAAGGTCTTTTCCATCCTTAATGATTCTATGAGATTATTACACAAGCCATTATGGATGTGAAGGGTCCACAGTGCAATTTTTTTCTTCCAAATTCTTGGAAGAAAAATCCATCTAAGTATAATGCAAATTTTTAAATTTTTTTTTTCATTTTCATTGATTCTCTTCTATAGAACTTTAAATAAAGAGAAGTGTAGTCAACCTAAAGTCTTTGTTTAATTGCTGGAGAATGATAGGAAATTCCACAAGGTGACTTAGATGTTACGTCTAGGTGGATGATTGAGTTACCTGCAGCTGTTATAAATGAAGTATATAAACATATACAACTGCCCTAGGCTGGATGATGAGTATTAATTTGTTAGCTGACAGAAAATCCCACATCTCAAGCCTTACTAGACAGTTATATTCATATCTTTTTAAATTCCTGCAGATGTATATCTTATGTACTAAAGAAAATGTTTAAATCAGTCTGGTATTTGCTGAATCAGTGCTTACGCTGCATCTTCCTAGCAATTTTTATTACTCTTGCTTTCATGTCCATTAATCTGAATGTCAGGGAGCTATTTTTTAAGTACTAGATTAGTTCAGTTTAATAAAATATATTGAAATATTTGTACACCCCCAAAAATTAAATGAATTCTTTATTAAGATTTTTTTTTCATAAAATCAAATATATATGTACCTAACTGCATGACTAGTCCAGACGAAATGCATTTTAATGGGGGTAGAATTTCACAGTGGATTCCACTATACTGATATGAAACAAAAGACAGATGGGATCAGGATTATGAAAAGTCACAGAAAGCATACGTGATTTTTATATGTATCATGGAAGAAAAAATCAAATAACCAATGGAAAATTTAGCCCCCCTTTCAGTACTTTTTTAGTATGATCATTATTATTACAAAATTAGTGTTCTAAGCTGAATTTCTGTTTCAAAACCTCATCTGTTTTATTCCTGAAAGCATAATACTTAACTATGCTTATATAATATTTAATTCTCACATTTATTAAGATGAAGGCTTTCTGATGATTTTCTATGAAATGAAGATTAAAAAAAAAAGAAAAAAAAACTTAGTCAACTTTCAAATTTGCCAAAAATACAGTTCAATCTTTATCTGTGTGAGCCTTGTAAGAAAGAACAATATGTTCACTATTAATAACGTTGATAATGAAGAGCATCTTGTCAGAATCTATGTTGTGAAGTATTACTGGCAAAGCTGTGTCATCTGGAAGTATGGGGGGAAAAAAAAAAGACAACCCCAGTTCACACAGCTATTTGGCAGAAAGCGCTGTCATGTATGTAGCCATATCACTAATATTTAGCTTAGCTTATCTCTTTTGGGAACAGGGTGTAGAAAGGTTAGTAGAAGTCCTTTTTGTGCCAACATGTGCTACATCTCCAGTAGATGGCTTTGGCAGTAGAGTTGAGATAAGAGTGGCAAGTGTTCTCCTGCAGATAAACTTCACCCTTGCCACCAATGGCACGCACTGCAGTGGCTGATACAACAGGATAGACCCCAATTATCTTAAGTAAATCTTTACTTAGATCAAATAAGATTGCTACTGTATGTTTATGAAATGCCAGTTGATGCTTAAATGTATTTGCCAGGGATTAACAGCTATTCCAGAATCCGTTGCTCTTTAATGAACATGCAAGAACTGCTTTAGACATAAGAAGAAGTTAAGTTTGATAAGATCACAAATTACTTCAATTCGCCAAGTGATAAAAATTTACTGAAGATTAACACTATGTAAGATACAGATAACTAATATAGAGGTTAATCCTTAAATTAATATGTTTTTATTCATCCTTTCGTATTTAATTAACATAAATTATAATAGCTCAGGAAGTCAGATAAATTTATTTTAATTTTAAGTACAGGTCTGTGTAAACTAAGACCATCCTTTTCCTTTCTGCGAGTCATTTCAGTAAAGTATTTTGGCACATAGGGATTTTTAGAAGCCAAAGTACAGGTTGATCTCAGAGTCTAATTTTAAATCTCTAACATGCTAGACTTTATTGCTTCTGGCACCAGCAATTTGGCCATAAGAATTCAAGAGGAAAAAAAATAGATGAATATTTAACTAAAGCATCAAAAGCTGTGAACCTTACACAGTCACTCAGCTTTGTGAGTGAAGAAACTGCTCCCAGCTACACATATATGGAAGAGAGAACAAAAGCTGTGCAAACAGAAATCATATTCCTCAAATGAAAGAGATTCAACACCTCCACATCATAATTTGATGAAATAGGAAAGATTTGTTGAACAAGTTAATAGCATTAACTTATCATTAAAAAAAAAAAAGTCTAGAAAAAAAAAAAAGAAAAAAAAAGGAGTGTGTCTAGAACCATTAACACCTGCAGCACAAATAAGAGACATAGACATAGACACCAAAAAGGTTGGGATAAGCAATGGCCAGTGTGTAAAAAGCTGTTTCCTGAATAAACACTAACTGCAATTCATCTTTCATAACTTTAGACATCAGCAAATATTGAACTATATCTGAGTTAGTCACCTTTTACTGACAGTGGAAAGAAATGAACATTTTGAAGGCATGATTCATGTAAATAGGTCAAATGAATCATGCTCTAAAAGTGCCTATTTCTCGCTTCGTTAATTCTAAAGAGCTTGTCAACTAATTATATATATATAAACAAGGTATCTCAGATGTAGGTAAGACAGTAGGTGAAATGATAAGATTCCTAAGAAGTTGTGGTCTGTTCTCTCCTTCAAAAGTGTTGAAAATGTAGAGGTTAGTGATGTTAAGCTTTTTTTTTTTTTTTTTTCTTTTTTAAATACTTTGAGATCCAGGTTTTCCACTTCCTTTGTACTTATGGAGGACTAAATATCTAGGAGAAACTCTGAGTCTTAGTTTTTGGAAAGGTAAAATTCACTGTAAATAAAGATAACAAACTAGCATTCCCTGAACTTAGTTAAGATTATAAAGTGTAATTTTGTTGTCTTGAACTTAAACAATTTTCTACTTTTGTTATATTTACCAGAGTAATCTGTTCCCAAATCATGACAGCAAACTGAACTTTAGTGAAAGCACTAAATTCATAAATAAAATATCCATATTTTGAGAAGTATTTTATTTTTGTTCAGCTACAAATGACATCATTCAGCAAAAGAATGCTGATACCTGACATTGGATGGGAAAGAAAAAATGTAATGTTAGTTGATTTGTAAGACTAAATATATTATACTGTGTTTGTCCAAAATAGGCAAGGTGGTACAACCCTACTGACTTTGATGAACCTCCACTATGCAGCAGCAAGTACCTGTCTAATATTGAATACATTATTCCAGTTTAGTATTATTTAGTTGCAGCTAATCTTCAGGAAAAATAAAAATGTTGATCACTTTTTGCAGAGAATTAGTAAATTCAACAAAAGCACATTATCTCCAAGAGTTGAGCAGTTCCTCGTTTCTTCATAAATCTGTGTTTTGATTACTTTTTTTTTTTCCTCATTACATTATCTTCCCACACCTTAAGCTTCTAAGCTATTTTTCTTCTTCCTGTAAATCTTTCTATCCATACTTGTGCATGTCACAAAAATGAATCAAGTTTACAATGAAGAAAGCAGCTGTACAGTACTCATCTTTCAAGCATGCTAGTAGAAATACAAGAATCTTTTTATAATAAACAATAAGCCATTTATTGTTGTCATGTACATGTGAAAAGACTAAGAAATTTATTAAATTTACAATAGTCTGAAGTTCTACTGTCTTAAAGAATTTAAAGAAAAGTTTAGACTTTAAGTAGTAAAGATATATGTATATATTTAAGCTTTAAATAGTAGAGCTTATTTTGTCTTGTTTAACCTCTCTAAGTAACTCCTGAAATCACTTTCAAATATTAATGAATTAGCAATGGGTTAGCATTTCTAAAGCTCACAGAGAAGATGGGTTCCAAATTCTTATTGATTATCTAACCTGTTTTTGAAAGACTACTATTGTGTCAAAATTCTATCAATGTAAACACATCTGCCGTTCTCCAGATACTGAGGAAAAAATGTGAATGTGCACAAAATAAAATAAAATAAAACATAAAAATACAAATGGGAATAAAAATGAAATATTAATAATAAAGAATGGATACATAAATATTTGAATGCAATACAAATATGGATATTATCAATAATTCCATACAAATAAAAGGTATCTGTAGGTGAAGTTCACCATTTTTATAACTATATATCAATAACATGCCTTAAATATCTCATGGGATTTTATTTCCACAATAAAAGCATGAAGACATTCAATTTAAAGATATTATTTCAGAATTTCCCACTACTTAAACGCTGTTCTTACCCTGAAATACCCATATAATGAGAGCTGAAATAGTTTTACGGATTCTTTGTAGTTCCTGATACTTCTGTTCAAATACATTATTATTATTTCAGGGTTTGGAAGGTGTAATAAATGTTAAATATAAGTGCCCTGAATTAATATAATACTGCTTGCTTTAGAGACAGTTGGAAGCTGTATATATTTTACCACTCATGATGTGTATTTTCCAGTGTAATTCCATCCAAATAAAAGTTTTGAGAATATCCTTATTTGTTTACTATAAGCCTGAATGCCAAAGGGAGAAAAAGAATCCAATTATATGATAATCCCAGTGATTAAGGGATATGCAGCATCAACTTTACATGATCTTTATTAAATTTTATGGTCATATTCATTAGTGTGCTTTATGGTACTCTGGAGAAGCAAAAAGCAGTCACAGTATACTGACAAGCTAAACTGGGTTTATAGTTGTCCTGAAAGCAGTGTGGTCTGGAGTGGCTGGAGTTTACAGTATAGTTCTTTCTCCATCCCTCTTTGCTCTACCAGCTTCCCCATTCCTATGCACCCTGGGTAACCACCTGGTATTACTTGGTTATAACACTTTGACTTGAGAAAAGAAAGTATTACCTGACCTAACCTAGGGTCTTTTCAACTTGGTGTATTTTATGACTTGGAAACAAATTTAACAAATATTTTAAACAAATTCTTTTAATGTGTTTTGTTGGTGGTTTATTATTATTGTTATTATTATTTGCTTTTGAGCAAATACCAAGCATACAAAAGATATCAGATTGAAAATTTTACAGGAATTGATTTCATAAATTATTTTGCAGTTTTTGTTGTGGAGAAATTATTAGTCCTGATTAAGAGTGTCCACCCAAAAATGATACATTTTTAGGATGCAATTGGCTACACTAAATGTAAAAAAAATATTTTCTATTGTAAGTACAATATTCCTATAAAGAGGAATGTGAATTACTATAAAAAGAGGATTGTGAAGCTGGTATTTTCTGAAATTTTATGAAGGTGCAGCATTCATTTTAATACCTCAGGGGGAATTAAACAACAACAACAACAACAACAGAACTATTACCCTAAGGAAATAACCTATTATATAGAGGAATATAAGTAATATATAGAGGAAATATAGAGAAGAAATAACCTCTATTGCCTATAAGGAAAGGCAAATTAAGATAATGTACACACCTACATTATCTTTGTGAACTTTGCTTGCAACAGCAATCTCATAGACAAGTGATAGACTGCTCAAATCAAACTACGTAACCTTGTACCTCTACTATCTGTTCAGATAGTAGAAAAGAAATCACATGCTAAAACTAATAACAGCGCATAAAGTTTGGGATTATTCATATTCATCTGTGCACACAGACCAAGTAGACGCTTCCCTTGGCCATGCAGATTACAGACCAATGACATAAATCTTTTGACAATATTGAAACAGACACAATTCCACTTGTCTTTCTGTTGTTCTTGGTCTTTACTTGGGGCTTTTAAGGTTTGGACTGTGTAACTAACTAGAGATCATGTCCAATGGGCAACTGAAATTACACTTAATTTAAGAACTGCATTTATTTGTTCAAGCAAAGATTGGTTCACATAATAAAATTCTGTATGTTCAGATGGTAAAGTTTAAGCCAAAACTTAAAAAAAGTTGATAGAATACCCTATAAAAATCAAAATTGTACATCCCGATAATATTTAAATAGATACTACAATTACATTGCAATATATGTTTTATAAATATATTAAATGTCTGTATACACATGCATATGTGCATTATATGTGCAGTACTATACATTAGCAACTATATATTTAAAAGCTTTGGTTTTTGAAATATCTATAGTATATTTTGGATTGTTTGCTTTTACTTCAGAAATGTACTTTCTCAGAACAAGATTTCTGATGAAATTAATTAAAATAATTTGCAAATTAATAAAATTAATTTGCAAAATGATCTCATATTTGCAGTCTTAAAAAAGCCAAAACTTTTAAAGCTTTCAATTTTCTATATTTTTAAGATACAGGTTTAGTTTAAAAAAAAAATCAGGATCATCAGTTAATAATATCTTTTTTATGCACATGTGTACATATATTAAAAACACATATTACATATACACCAGAGGAACTATTAAAAGATGAAGGATTTTTTGACATTTACTCACATGTCTATCCCTATTGATTTATATGAGACAATTTGTGTATATAAAACTAGAAAAAAATATGGTCCTAAATTAAAAAAAAAAAAAGTACATTTTAAGTAAATTTTTTTTTTCTGTGTCACATTATGACTTGGTTATACTGGTCATATGCTCCTCTCCATTTCATGCTGCAAAGGGGAGCAAATGGAATTAAATACAGCTTGGCATGCAGTACAGGGGCAGCCGTGGAACAGTACTTTTTAGTACCACACAGGCAATACCAGCTATATATACATTAGAGATGAAACACAAAAAAGGGCATGTCACCTTCAGGAAGGGGTAGTAGTCAGGGAACATCTGTTATACATGCACTGTTCCCTGTAGAAAAACTGAAACATGATGAAATATGCATCAAAAGTTCCCTATGCACTGAGGTACATTAAGTCCCTTTCAAACCATATGAAGCCCACTTGGGGAAGGGAGGTTATTTGAGTGTGGCAGCTGGAATAGAAGAAAGCAGCAGCAGGGAATGGAAACCAGCTGTTATGCCATTCTGGATATAAGGATGGGCAGTAGGCACACAGAGGCTGACACAATGCATGTGTATATCACTGACGTACAGAGCGTAGAAAAAGTTGCACTGAGTAGTAATAAGCTAATCATGTTGCAGCTCTGTGTCTGAGCAAAGTCCTCGTTAAATGCTAAGTGCTATTACAGTAATCAGGGATTCTTGTTGTGAAGCACTGCACAGTCCACATTCCCTGCAGTTCTCTCATGTGGTGGTATCTTCTCATAAAAGATGTTCACAGACAAAAGGGTATAGAACAGGTCAGTGTAAATGTTCCCTTTCAGTACATTTTACTCAGGACTAGACAGTGCATCTCACCCTTGCATTTAATTATGGCATCATATAAAGCAGGGCTAAAGTGGATCCTCTGGCCCTCAGTAGGTTGAAATAAATCTGGGTTATCACTAAAAAATTTAACATGTTTTAGAAACCACTATGCAGAGGGATTCTTTAACTTATATGGATAGCCAGCTTCAGTGCATAAATATCTTTATAGCAAAGTTTTCCCTCATATTTAACCTAAACAGTTCTCCCAGCAAACTACAAATTAGTTAATTAATTAAATAAATAAAATTACCACCCTATTTATGACAACTTTTTATACACATTAAGAGTTTTATTATGTTTCCATCCAGTCTTTGTTCATTTAAACAAATAAAAACTCTAAACAAAAACCAGTTCTTCCAGACTTCACCCATGGGCCATGTTTTGTAAACCACTGTTTTATGCTGTTATTCTAACCCCTCTATTTTTTGAATTTGTCCAGATCTTCCTTAAAAATGTCCCCACAAACTGAGTACAAAGGCTGTATCACTAAATAGCATGTGCTGGAACTCTGGACTAAATTAAGTTATACCATTTCTCTCCCTCTGGAAACCTGGACATAGCAGAAAAGTAGTATGTACACAACAAAAAAGGCCAGCAAAAGGACAGACTGGATTGTTGTATATAGAAATTACAAGATATTCTTTGCTCCAGAAAACAAAATTCAATTAATGTTATTCTAACTGAAGTATCACTAAACAGAATAATTAATTCCTGTCTTTTATTTAAGATGCTTCTGTTGATATGTTTTCCTCAGCTGGACATAAACTGTTGATAACCAAAATCCAAATTCAGGTTTCTAACTAATAGGCATTAGCTGTGGAGTAACTCCATCTGCAGAATATTCCTTCAGTTTGGTAACAAGAATGTTGCTGGAATGTGCAACGGGATTGTGTGAAAACCTGAGTAATATCATTTTTTTATCATATCTGTATTTTTGTTGACTCTTTAACAGGAGATACAATCATACAATAATGATGTAAAATTAGAAAGAGAGGACAGGATATATATAATTTACTTTTTATATAACTGAATAAATATATGCACATATATATTTAAACTAGAATTAATTAATTAGCTTAATTAAAAGAAAACAGACTAAGAAGTAGAAATGGACTCCCTAGTCCAGTTAAAATAGTTTGTGTGATATTAAGTGTCTATTCGATACATTAATATATGCCCTAAAATTTTCATTAACAAAAGTAAGCATATCCAGTTATGTTCCAAGGAAATGCATAAAACCTGAAACAATGAAAACTATCAATTTTTTGATTTCCGTGTTTCAAAAGCTGTTGATGTTTCTATGCTCCTACTTTCCTATCAATTTATAAAAAGAATCTGAAAATAAAAAATGTTAGCTCAAGATAATGATTTTGACATAGAAGGGCTTCATTTTACTGAGAATGAAAAATCCTTCACTTGCTCTTCTATTGGGAATAAAGCAAAAAGATAACTTATGGATTCTAAGACTTCCAAGAACAAACTGCAGTACAATAAGTGAGCTCAGCCACAGGAAAGGCAGTGTCAAAATAGAGAGTACAGAAAGGAAGTGATGAGATTTAGACTAGCGACAGGGGAGGAATATTCTGTTTTGTTGCCTTAAAAGTAAAGCATGAAGAAATAAGCACCATCAGTTACAGCACCCCAATGTTAAAATTTACACCTACATCTCAGACATGAGACTCATGGTAACAGACTTTTGATCTTGAAGTGCATGATATGCATTAATTTGCAAATAAGCTCATCAAAGAAATCTCTTCTGAAATGTATTAACGATTCAGTTGGTACAGTTTCAGCCTTTTAACATGTTAGTAATAATATATCTAAATTGATTTGTTTGTGAAGTTTCCAGTGAAATCAAGATACAGGGCAAAAATACAGACCACTGAATTAATCTGTAATTATAAAAATAAGTAGAAACAATAGGGGACAATAAAATTACTTGGAAATGTAGCATGACACATCAATGGTGCAAAGATCACGATGTCTGAACTATTATAGTCCTTTTTTTGTGTGTGTCTCATTATTGTTTTGTGTGTGTACAAAGCAGAAAGTTCTTTCTGTATGTATTGAAAGTCAGTCATAGAAATTTCTGCCCTAATCTATGGCTAAGTACATTAATTAAATTTGGTTGTATGCTCTTCACAAAACTTCACTGCTACTACATGATAAAATCTGCAAGATGATGAAACACGTCTGATTAAAAACCTGGTTTGGCAGAACTCAACTCCAGTTGAAAGCAGGATAATAGGCAATACAGGCGGAAATAATAGCTAAGATACCCTGATGCAAGTGTATTCACTGTCACTTCAGCTGCCAGAATGTTTGCACTGCTTTTCTGTTTTGTAACAATGAAGGCAGCTAAGTAAGTAGTCAAGGTATTAAGCTAATCTATCCCTTCTCCATTAGGTTGCCACTTCACATCCTTTTCTGATTTCTGCTAGGACAAGCACCTGCTCCATCAGACTTCTCTTTCCTCACCTGGATAGCCTTGCTTGAACTCAAGAGCTGCTCATATGAGGAGAACCCACCACGGAGAGAAGCTATGCATGGGAACACTCTCATTTCTAATGAGGAAGCATCAAACAAACTGGGCTCTGCTTCTAAACACATCTGGCTATCACTCAAACCAATGTTACAAAGTGCCACTCATGAACCTAGACTCAATATCAAAAAACTGACAGGTAAAAAGTGAAAGTAAATTCTCTGGTAGAGAATTAGGTCTAAAAATAAAACTTAAGAAGATATCCAACATAAGAGCAACAGAGGGGAAAAATAATAATATAATAATAATAAAAGAACTTTAATACTATGAGTAAATACATTTGTAGATAAAGGACTTTGTCTTTATTTTCCCAAATCCATCATATAATTTGCTCAAGAGATAATGCAGCAACAGATATGTCACAGGTACTGGGTATTAACATGAGAAAGGTTATGACAGGCATCTATATAGCAAACGCAACCGAACCATATTCCTCAGTCAAGTTCAGTTACTTAGATTCAAAGGGGAAATAGTATTCTGGTCACTCAAAAAATGGCATTACAGAACATTTGCATAGCCTTGCTCAGCCTATCTAAGCAAGTCTTGCAAAGACCTAGGTCAGCTTTAAATTACTATTAGAGACTAAGGCACTAATAATATCTGAAATTTTCCTGAGTACTCCTCTAACTAAAAAAGTGAAAAATATTAATTTAAAATTTAGATACCAATGCAAAGACTTCACAAGAAGGATGAGACCATAATAATGTTGTTAATTTTCTTAAATTCAGAAGTACTGTTTACTTGACCAATGTTATCACAGCAGAAAAGTAGGAAAGTGCTGACAGTTTAAATGTCATAATGATTTTTTTTTTTTTTTCAGTGCACTGGAGGGGTCATCTAGCTAATGTAATATTGCCTTATTCTTCATAAAGTCTATAATTCTACAAAATTTTTCAGTCAAATTAAAAGTCCCACTATTAGAATGAGGCACAAATCAAATATCTACAGTGCGTTGATGACAAACTTGGTCAAGAAAACAGTTGCAAAGAAGTCTTCCTCCATAATAAGCTACAGAATAGATAAGTTAGTCTTTGGCCTGTCTTAGTCTTCACCCAAGATCACACATGTGCTTGCATAAAGCAGGGAAGCTGAACAAACAAGTGAGAGAAATTACATAGAAAAGAACAAATGAATGGGGAAAAACATCATTTTGTGTGGGCTCCACCTAACTGTTTCCAGACTTATAGCTCTAGAAACAGGTATTACTAAGTCATATTAAATAAAAGGTGAGACTCTCAATACAAATAAGTTGCTATTGTAGTTTGCCTGGAAAACACTTAATCAGATGAAAGTGAAGAAAGGATATTGTGTTCAAGCCCTGACATAAAACAGCAAGGTAGTGTCTTACCTGAGATTATTAGGGGTAACTGAGTTGGAAGGGACAATAGTCCTGGACATAAAGACTCCTAGGTGACATCAGAACAAGTGGTGCAGTCTGACAGCTGTTCACATTCTAAGTACAGAGAGAATGTGATAAGAGATATTCTGTCCAGAAGAAAAAACACTACTGTGAGGAAGTAATGCTGAACAAAATATCTCACAGGTTGTGTCAGCTCTGGGGGCACTCCCAGCCTCAGTCAGTTTCTCCGCATAGTCTTTCACTAGCTCTGAGAACTTGGTAAAGAAATATTTCTCTAGTCTTCTTTTCCATTACCTCATTAAATTGATGTACTCATAAAAGAACTCATCATCCCCAATGGCACAGAAAGAATTGGTGATTATGTCAGACAGCAGAAATTTGATTGTTGAACTTTCTGCACTTATCAGTCTAGACTAATTCTCATTTAGTTAAACAGAATGAATATTAGTTATCCTAAGACTAAAGAATTATAACAAGAAAATCAATGAATATTTCAGAAAAAAAAAATTGCTAAAAAATCTGGTAATTTCTATTCCACTGCAGATGGATAATGCAGGATACCAGATTTCAGAGACCTTTTTTTTTTTTTTTTTTTTTTTTTTTAGAAATTGAGAATATAAATGCACAAATTACTTGAGTTCTGTTCCATGAACAGGTTCAGTGGACATACTCAAGTTGACAGTATTCATAAATATTCTAAAACACTGATTAGACTGTTGCATGCAGGGCTGCATCAATTGTAATGCTTGTAATGCGTGTGTTGTTTTGTTGTGACAACAGAAAAAGAAAATTATATTTTTGAGTGATATTTAATCTCTCACTTTTTTTTTTCCCTGAAGATTAACTCCAGCCCTTTTATCCTAGTCATGTATGTCTTAGATTAAAAGCGTACTGTCCTACAGAGAAACCCGATAAGCAACACAGTTTCTAGAGGAGTCTCTGACTCCAACGCTGAAGCTTTCTTTCAGTCTTTCTCCATGGAGATGTCTCTGGTTTTCCTTTATTCTCGTGATTGTGCTACTGTTAAATAGGTAACAGCACATGCAGAAATACCCCCTCTACGGGATGCAGGTGTGAACGGCAAGCAAATGTTCTGAAAGCAGGATGTGATGCACAGTGATAAAGCAAAAAACAAAAACCAAAGCTGCTGAATTCAAACATATGTTAAAGAAGGAAAACAGAAGGGGAAGAAAAAAGAGAGAGGTAAAAAAGGTAAAAGAGGTAAAAGAGAAAAAAGGTAAGGAAAAAAATTATAAGCAACTGCAAGAAACCTCCACATCTCTATAGTTTTATATCAGTAAAATTATCATTATCAGATAAACATATTCAGGATTTACTAAGAAAAGTATAAAATGCACATTTTTTTCTGATGTACTGCATCCCTGTAGATATCACATTATAATTTTCAGCTTTGGATATCTTTTCAAGGAATACAGATTATTGCTGCTATACACAAACGACAGCAAAGAAAAATATTATTCTGTTAGTTAATCATCAGATGTGAATAATATATAATACATCAGGTGGAACAGGAATTTTTATATAACAGACATGTTCAAAACTAATAATTCTTGTAAGATTTATAAGTAGGGTGATCTCAAACTGTCTGAATTCGTGGTGGGTTTTAAAGTCTCAGAAAGAAAACAAATAAAGAAAAAAAGAGGTAAACAAGACAGACTTGTCTAAAACTATTCTACTGAAAAAGTAACAGACACAACAAGGTGCTTAGTAAGACAGCTGAATCAGCATAAGTAAGCTGATCAGAAACAGGTATTTTTATGCGGAAAATTGCTTGGAATTTACAGGGGGGAAAAGATACATAATTGAAATAACTAAAAGGTGGCATACTTATTTCAACACAAGACTAACTGTCCCAATAACATTTAAAGGGTTGCCCTCCCCCCACACACACACCTCCCCACCCTCCACCCCTTTCTTTCCGTTAAGGCCAAGTGACGAGCTTCCAGAAGCATTTCATAATGATAGCTAATTGGTAATCTTTCTCGTTTGTGTTAATGTTTATTATCACCATTAGACAAAACTTGCTATTTAGAAATATTTTCCTTGAAATCAAATATTTTAATAGCAAAGTTTTTGAGGCTTTACACTGCTTTCACTATTTTAATGAAAATCATAAAACGAGTTTGCCTCCCATTGCATACCAAAATCAGATGTAATTTATACAAATTATTTTTTCATATACTGTCTTATTTCTCCATTACTGATTTTCAAGCTGCCTAAGCTAGATTTGCTCTAACTTTTAGTTAAAATACTAGTACTTCTAAGACTCTTATTACTGCCCTGGGTGGAACTGGAATCATGACAATAGTGACAACTACATACAGAAGATGTAACTTCTCAAACTCAAACTTAACTCACTTGTTAAATTAGGAATCTGAAATCTAGATCCTGAGTTGATTGTTAAGACTGTTTATTTTTTTAAAATGTCACAGTTCTAACAGAAGTTAAACTATTTTAGATATCTTTAAATTACAATAATAAAGCCTGAAACTTTGCTACAAAACAGTGAATTCCCATCCGTCAGCACAACCCAGAAAGATGACAGAACCACCACTTCTGATACTGCTTCAGGTGCTGCTATGTAAAATTGTTTCTAGCAAGCTGTCCATCTCCTTTCCTAGGAAATATTTTTTCTCTAAAGAAAATGCCATCTTTTTTCTACCCACAAACATTATTTCTCACCCTCTGTCAACATGGCAAATGGATAGGATAGGACAGGATAGGATAGGATAGGATAGGATAGGATAGGATAGGATAGGATAATGACTAGAAAAAGCAATTTTGTTCATTATCTTTCAAAAGAGAGAAGTTACATTGGAGTAAAAGCCCTAATCATACTATGCTCAATGACAAGCAATCATTGATTTCATTGAAAAAAACACATTGCACCACATTTGTTACTATAATGATCTGTAACCCCATAAGGTTCTCACTGCATGTTCAGTTTTCATAAAATGCCAATGACTTCATTACCTGACACTTGAGATGGAAGAGTTCATACAAGCAAACAAATGGATGTCATTAGCATTTTTAATTATATTTGGGAAAAAGAAAAAAAAAAAAAGGAAATAAAAGTTAGTTTCTCTCTCCATGCTCATACTTTTTCTCAGTACAAAAAATCACATAAACACCTGCTGCTGCAACTCAGTGGCTGACAGTACTTAACATTCATAGTTCAGTATACGTTTAATGAGAATGTGAGAAATTAATATAAGCCACAGGTATGAGATGTTTCTTGATAAATGGGACTGCTTATATAGATATAATGATAAGTGCAAACCTCCATATAACTCTTTGTGTTATAATGAAAATAAATAATAGGAGTGGTTGGCTTAATATGCTGACTAGTGCTCTTATATTTTGAGCAGTATTAGGCTTTATGCTGTTGGACAAACTGCAGTAAAAATTGAACTCTAGCTATACAGTACTTAAAAAAAAAAAAAAAAGTACTTTTTTATAATTTATGGTAAATTATTTTCCTAATTAAACTTTTTGGGTTTTAGAACTTCATGCTTTCATTGCTCTACTTTATTACTTTATAGTTAGATACTCGGGGAGATACAAAACTGAGAAATTTAGATACACATTCAAACAGCTTCTTAAACTACAAAAAAAAAAAAAAAAGTCTAGTATTGTATCTTTATACAGATCAATGTCCAATTATAAGCAGAGAGTTGTTGTGGCAAAAGGTCAGGAAAAAATAATCTTTCTGGCATTTATTACCTGGAAAATAAGGTCATATGTGAGGTCAACCCTCTAGTACATACAGAATAAATTATACTGCAGTATTCTAAATACACAGCAAAAATTATGTTGCAATCTCAACATAACCAAAAAAAAAAAAAAAAAAGTTGAACATATATTCCTCATGATTGTACAACAGATCAGACCAGGCTAGTGACAAAAAATCTAGTTCCAACTAATCAACAATTAATAAAAAGCTTATAATGTATTTCTGCTTAATTATAAATGTAGCTTCTCATTAAGGCTGACTTATTTAATCATCTGTTAACTGTCTTTAACACTGAATCATCTTCCACACAAGCTAAACTAAAGCAAATATATAAAACATTTCAAAATAATTCAGTGGTGCACTTCCTTATTGCTTATAGGTTATGAAGGAAATTGCACAAACACACACTGCTGGAGTGGTCAGATTGTCTGATGCTTAAAAAAAAAAAAAAAAGTCTTTCTTTTGAAATAGAAGACCTTATAGTTAGATAATACATATCTCTAAGGAAACTTTAATTGGGCACTGTTTGAAGAAATAAATATGCTTATTTGTCAGAATGAAGGTTTGCAGAGATCATTGTCATTGTCCTAAAATACGTTATTTTAGCTGTTTCACAGACACTCATCTTTGATAAATTCCTAGAAAATGAATGAAATTATACTAAAAATCATATTAGTTTAGTATTTGACAGTTCTCATGTTACTATTAATTGTGAAATCAACATTACAAATAGGAAAATTACATCCATGAAATGAAACACCTTCTGATCCATTTTTACTGTTGTCTGATATCCCAAGTCTCTTTCCTTTTCCTCTTCTCCAAACTACATGTGGAATGTAAATGACTGTCATTCTTTTATCTGTTGCAGTCATGTCTAGTTTGAGTTTTCAAATCACACTTTGGCTGAAGAACAGTACATAATATATCACAGGAAATGCCAATGGAGATAAAGTATATTCTAATCATTTTAGAAAAGTACCTTTTTTTTTTTTTTTTTTTTAATCTGCTTTGGATTTACAAAAAAAAAAAAAAAAGAGGATACTTGTGGTTTCATTTCATGTTCATTCTGAAAGATATTGAATGTCTTTGCTCTGGGCTATCTACAAGATTTACTGTTTTCTCTGATAGTATTATCAGAGGGCTATTTCACCCTGATACACTGCAATTGCAATGCTAATAGGTTTATAATGATGGCTTAAACTTTACGCTCTGTAAGCATTGGAGACTTCACTCACCTTGTTCAAGTGGTTGGCTTTTAGTTGAAGTAGTTTTCATCTTGAGTGCCTCCCTAACAGACATGTCACAGCAGGAGCCTTTGTTAGTGTCTTGGTCACTGTCAGCCTGATCACTGTCCCCATGCCCGCTGTCCCTCAAGCTGGCTCTTTCCGGATCCTTGAACGTGGAGCTACTGAAATACATATTTAAAAAGAGAGAGAGAAAGAGAGAGAGAGAGTTGTATTTACTTGTTCTAAGTTGAATTGTACTCTCTGGCAAAGCAATTTTGACAAGAATGCAAATGGGGAAGCCGAGAAAGTTATTTAATAGGCCTTACCTTTGAACAAACTGCTGCCTGCTGCCCATGTAATTGGGCTCTGCGGGAAAATTGTCTGTCTGCGAAAGAGAAGGAAAAAAATACGTATAGTTGTACACTGGACAAATCTCCTGCAGAGCAACAAGATTTCCTAGAGGAGAAATGATTAATAATTCAAAAATTCCCTTAATCTTCAGATTTGTACATTTTAATTAAATTGGAAAATGCTGGCATGTAATTATGTGCTCAGAACAATTAAATGATTCCGGTCCACAAATTACCTGCTAAAGTAAACAATGAAGCTCCAAAAAGTGGCATTCTCTGTTAGCAACCTGACAGATGACACTGTTTATGTTTTTTCATTAGTTAGATATTAAGACTGATGGTTATTGAAAATGAGAGAAAAAAATTACTTTTGCATATTACAAAAGTGAATTATTCAGTAATACTAATTTTTAAGCATAATTACATCATCTACAGGGATTCTGAAGCCCTTACTACTGTAATGTAATTTAATATATTACTATATAATTTGTGAATCACCAAAAATAAATAAATAAATAAATAAAAATCAAGACTATTTGTGGTTATTTGGCTGTTTGTTGTTGTTTTTAATTCTACTGGAAAAGTGCAAGTATGAAAATATTTGGATTTTCTCTCTTTAACTGTCATCAGTATTAATAGCTACATCTGAATAATGAGAACCACACATGCAAACAAGAACATTAAATGATTGTTGTAGACAAGTGGTTTTAAAAAAGAAGATACTTTCATCAACTCTGTCATAAGTATATTTTTAGCAGCATGAGCTAAGTAACTGTAGAAGCAGAAGTATTTACAGCATCCAGACCGACATGGAGTCCTGCCAAAGGGAACTGAATTCCCCTTGTATCATCAGCTGAAGTTCTTTGGGAGAGAGACTGAATCTTTCACAAAACCCCATATACTGTAGATTCACACACGTCACTTCATCTTGCAGCTGACCTAGTGACAGAGCTTCTATTGTTTTCTGCATCACTTCATATCACACCACTATGCTTCGCAGCGGCTATGAGTTTTGCAACAGCATCTCATGTATCAGCATCAGTTACATAGACAGTGCTCAATTAATGGAGCAGAAGGTCCAAGGTAAGGTTTAAAGTTGCACAACAAGTATTTACACAAATGACTGGTCTCCCTGATATTTTTTGTTCCCTACCACTTCCCATTTAATTTTTTTAGCTTTGCTCTGTGTTTTTGTTTGTTTAGTTGTTTTTTTTTTTTTTTTTTTGTGAGTTGTTTTTTGTTTTGTTTTGTAGGCATGTAATAATCAGAAATATTTGCTACTGTTTGTATGGTTGGAACACCGGAGTTCAGAAAAGATGTATGAAGTTACATCTGAAACATAACAGTCATGGTTGCAACAGTAAATAGTAAATGCCACTCTCAAGGCATATGTGAAATAGATGTGTTTGTGTACCATGGGTATCATTGTGTACCATGGGTACCTCGTGTGAATTATATCCAAAAAATAAATTTTGGATTTATGAAGTGTATCTACACTGTACATTCTTCTTATTGCTAGTTAAATCTTTTGCTTCAAAAATTAGGATTATAACACAGATTGTGTTCACATTTTGAGGCAATTTCTAATTTAAGCTGCAGAGTACATTGTATATATTTTGTATGTCATTATAAAAATAACTAGAAGTTTTAGCAGCAATTTTTTTTTGATATAAACTGTATGAAAGAATCAGATTGTTACTCTACTGTTTTCAAAATATAGCATAAAACACTGATATTTATAATTCTAAATGACTTTATCATATCAAAATTGCATGCTATTTGAAAATCTGTGTGTCCAACTAGATACGTGTTCTTTAGCAGATTTAAAGGGTGAGCTTATAAAACTTCTTAAATACTGTGCAAGAAGAGCAAACAATATTCTACATTACAGAAGGAGAATTCTGAAAATATGGGATACCAAATCCAGTGTAATGCCACTGCTTTTCCAAGTCAGCTTTTCAGAAGTATTCATATTTTCAGCTACAGCTATTCAAACTTTTGGAAATCTAACCACTTCAGTTAGCTTTAAACTTAGGAAAAGAAAAAATCCTAGTTTTAAAAGATGTAATTAGAACAAAAATTTGCCTTAACTTTTAACATGCTTAAAGTTATAAACATCGAAAGAAAAAAAGGAAGAAATAAAAAATAGAGGAACAGCATTCTTATACTTAATCTCTTAAATGTAATATAACAGATGTCAGAAGCAGCCTTAATTCTGCCTTTTATTCTTTTCCTGTTTCAAGTTGAAAGCTAGTATCTCTTGTGAGCAGCAAATCCAGGTCACATATATGTATATGATATATATATAACGTTACAACATACACAGAGCCTGATACTTCTTGACCCAAATAAACGTATACAATTGCAGAATTCGTATTTATTTTCTAGGTCTAATATTTCAACTGTAGATGTCCAGGAAAACTGACCTCATACTTTTACTGATGCAAGAAATCTGCTTCCTCTTAAACACAGTTGCTACTAGAATCAACACCCATTATTCATGCCATTGTCAGGCAAAATGTATGTTATAAAATGCCTTTTCATCAAATCTCTACTATCTGTTTAGGAAACACAAAACGGACTTTTGCCCTGCAATTAATTATAACAGCTCCTTAAACATGGTGCTAAGGACTTCTCTATAATCTGGACCATAGTCAGAACTGAGCATACTTTTTGCTTCTACTTTTTCATAGCAATAAAAGCATATCACACACCCTGAACTAGTCAAAAT